>NC_089498.1:15826060-16129090 GCF_036850765.1 Saccopteryx bilineata
GAAATAAAGAAGCATCGTGTGTGAGGCCGGTGGAGGGCTTGAAAACTCGTTCTGATTTCACCCGCGTGTTTGACTCTCTCTAGAACTGGGTCTTCGTTTCAAAGTCGGGCCATTAAACCACCCTTAGTGGTATTATCTCAGGTCCCAGCTTTGCATTATTATTTATTTCCCTTTCTGCCCCATAGAATGGAGACTTAATAAAAAGCATACTTTATTTTCAATCGGCGACATCATGGTTCTTGCCCTGATAATCATTACTCCTCTTTATTACCAAACAATTCCTTTTAGAAAAGCCATGCATCTTAAATGACCATATTTATGGGCTGGCCATCCCCTAAATAATAGCACACATCCCTTTAGCTACTCCAGCCCCTTCTCTGTGGTTTGGGGACAAGGATGGATGGAATGATTGATGGACTTCATTGGTGAGCAAGGCTCGTGGTTTTGACTCCCTCAGGCCAGAGCTGAACAGCTTAAGCAAAGTGGAGTGTTGATAAATTACTCAAATATATCCGCCCACGTTAGCCTTGAAGCCCCACAACCCTAAATAGATCTGAGAACAGAAGGAAAATGCTGATGTGATTCCAGAGAACCCAAATCAAGTTGATAGTCCCATGGCCCACTGACACTCAGTAATGTCCTCCTTTACCAACTCCTACAGAAAACTCTTGTGGTGACCATCAGGAGACTTGGAGTCAAGTCCAGGCTTGACCCCCTTTAATCTCTCTTTGCACCTCATGTTTCTCACCTGTAAAAGGTGAATTCACTTTTTCATTTCATTACTGACCGATACATGAACACTGTTTCTTCCTGCTTCCATGAATGAATGAGCGTCAGAAAACTGAGCATTTGTCCCAGTCCTGTAGGTAGCAAGTGGCCGAGCCAGTGTTCCGGCCCATTTTGATGGGGTCCTAGGTCACAAGGCTCTTCTCCAGTGATTTGGTCTAAAGTTGGAAGTAAATGGTCTCAGTCTGTCCAGGGTGTTATATTCGCTTCTCAGAACATTTGCTTTTTCTTTTTTTCTTCAGTTCCTGGAACAATGCCATTTCACACTGTCCATTCACATAGAAGTTAAACGTATTGTCAGTTCATTTGTCCTGGTGCACCTCCACCTAGATGGCCACCCAGTGACATCTTGGTGATCACCGCTGCCTCCTTTGAACTATCCCACCACGAGAGCTAATGCAGATGAAACAAACAAGGGACAGAGAAAATAGGATCAGACCCCTACATCAAGGATCCCCCCGTGGTACGAAGGTGGAAGGCATATCGGGTCACCCTGGGGTTAGCTTTCACTCTCCGGTAATTTTATTCCTATGTAATGACACATCAACATCATCTGGTAACCCATCTGGAGCCATGGGTTTCTGAGTATTTCCTAACCTCTGTCCAGACCAGATTCTGATAGCCTTCTCTTGTAAATCGAGTAGGAGTCTCTCTCCCTGTTTATTATATACGATGACTCCCAAAGCGTAGGAGTCTCCCTGTTTATTATATACGATGACTCCCAAAGCGGAACAACCACCACAGAAACTGCCGTGAGTCTGCCTCCCCGGGCACGCCATCGGCCAGGCTACATTGTAGAGCGAGAGGGTTGAAAGAGCCTGGGTCCCTACATTGAAAACCAAGTCTCATCTCTGCCTAATAGTTTGCCACATCTCGTTAGAATGGTATCTCTCATGAACAAGCATTTATTCATGTAGATCTCTGTGATCTTTTCTTGCTTGTTTCTTTGAATTCTCTCTAGACCAGGGGTCTCAAACTCAACTCAGCATGTGGGCCGCAGAGCAAGATCACAGCTGTTCGGCGGGCTGCACTAGGTCTACAAAAGGCAACTGTTACGCAACATTTTTCTCACTACAGTTGAAAACAAACAAACAAAAAAATCAGTACAACAAGCACGATCGTACATGCAGTTTACTCAGTGTCACAAAATGACCAGAAACTGTAGTTCGCATCACAACTGCTGTTAACTAAGCTAATATCTAGCTAGGATGCTAGAGAAATGAAAAATACAAGTAGGCCCCTAGGCTTACTTAATTTTATCCAAAATATTTTGAACTTCGTGGATTAGTCTGCGGGCCGCACAAAATTGTTCGGCGGGTCGCATGCGGCCCGTGGGCCGCGAGTTTGAGACCCCTGCTCTAGACCATGAAACTTACATCTTCCTGAGTTCCGTACCTCCGTGAATGGCCTCGCTCCTTTACCCTACAAGCGGTACCCTAAGTCAGAAACCTGTGGGTCAGCTTATCTTTTCTGCCTCCCATTGCCATTCTGGACCCCAGCCTTAACCTTTCCTTCCCCTGTATCCACAGAATTTTTCAAAAAAGCCTCATGGAGTCATTTCAGCCCTCTTCAGCCTCCACGTTGACACCACAGTGGTCTCTTTAAAACGTGACGGTGACGTCTCTCCTTGCTGTGTACAAACCAACAGGGGACAGTTCACCTCCCCACTCTCATCCTTGTCATTCACGCATGGGTACCCTTCACCCCACAGCCGAGCCCCTGGAAGGGGCCTCAGCACATCGTACCTCCTTTGCTCATGCTCTCTCAGCAGACTGGCGTGTCGTCCCTGCCCTCGCCTGCCCAGGAAGCCCCTCCTTATCTCTCTCTCTCTCTCTCTCTCTCCAGCTGGTGTCATCTCATCTGAGAGGTGCTATTTCTTTGTGTAGCGTATCAGACATCTGCACGTGGAGACTCCCCTCTGCACTCGCCCGTGGCGCCTCTGTCCCGGGTCGCCGTTATCTGGGTGAGATTTCGTCTCCTCCATTCCACAGTCATTTTTCTTGGGGAGCAGGAGTCATTGTCTCCTATAACTTTGTATCTCTAATCTCTACCACAGGCTTCAGTATTTAGAAAGCGTCAAGTAAATATTTGCGGAATAAATAAACAGAAGCACAATTTATTTTCCCAATTTCCCGTTGTCGACTTCAGAACAGCCCTTCCAGAGACGCTCAGAAATTATTTTCACTGTCTCAGATTTTGCACTAACGCAGACACCCAGTCTATAACACTTATTAATCATAATAATTTTGAAATAATTTCTCTGTGCAAATATTCCGAGTCTCATCCATAACTAAGTGAAATACAGTCTAAAATGATCAATCATTATTTTCTAAACCAAAGACCCTGTAATTAAGGAGTCTATCAATGTGCCAACAACTTATGTGCCTAGAAATTAATTTTTGTTTGTTAAAGGACCTTAAAGATAATGTAATATGGGCCCACTGTGAAATGGATTAATAAATTGCTTGTCTCGTTTCACTTGTTCTTTTCCATTTAAATTCTGCGGAAAAGAGAAAAGTCATGCAGTTTCATTCCTTTAAATAAAAGATTTGTTGTAGTGCATATTTTTTTTCAGCCAGAGGAATCATCATCCTGGCTATCATTCTATTGACATACCTGATTGTAACAGGCGAGGGAGAAGATGGTGAACACTTAGGTCGCTCAATGTGGATGGGTTCTCTTGTAGAGGTCTCTGTTGAGTCCCTTCATCCAGCAAACACATAGTCAGTGCTTTCCCTAGGTCATGTGCACCTTGCTGTTCTCTTTTGGAGAAGGTAAAAGTTGAGGCCCCCAGAATGGATCTGGGTTGCCTCTGTTTTACAATTAGTGACCGGCAGCACCATGATCAGAAGAACCCATCTGTCCGACTCTGCCACACCTACACTCTTTCTGCCACACCTTTGGTCCAGAAGGATTTGATTTGATTTTTTCTCATTGATTTGAGAAAGAGAGAGAGAGAGAGAAAGAGAGAGAGAGAGAGAAGCACCTATTTGTTGTTCCACTTTGTTGTGCACTCATTGGTTGCTTCTCACATGTGGCCCTGATGGGGGATTGAACCCGCGACCTCGGCATGTAGGATGATGCTCTATCCACTGAGCAATCCAGCCAGGGCCCATAAGCATTTGGTTTTAAGGCCCTTGATTTATTTTTTGATGCATTTTTTTCAGTGAGAGGTGGGGAGATAAAGAGACAGATTCCCATATGTATCCCAGCCGGGATCCTGGCACCCAGCAACCCCATCTGGAGCCGATGCTCAAATCAACTGAGCTATCCTCAGGGCCCAGGCTGATGCTCGAACCAATCAAGCCACTGGCTGTGAGAGGGGGAGAGAGAGAGAGAAGGAAGAGAGAGAGGATGAGAAGCCCGTAGTCGCTCCTCATGTGTACCTGACCAGGGATGGAACCCAGGCTGTCCACACACCAAATGATGCTCTATCCACTGAGCCAACCGACTGGGGCCCAGACCCATGTTCTTTGAAACAGTTGAAAGCAAGTTAAGGAAAGCCGAGAGAGGCCAACATTCTTGTGAAAAGATCCATTAGACACATGACTACAGCATCTCTGAGCTGAATCAGGACTAGGTAACCATCTCATCCAGCCCTTTCGCTTGGAAGATCAGTGAACGTTGTTTATCTTCTACAGTGTCTTCATTAATTTATCTATTCAACTAATAGCCATGGTGCTCCTACTATATGAGAAACAGTGTTAAAACATGAAACAAGACAGCTTTCAGATTACAAGTTACATAAAGTGAACATTAATGGGAATAGCAAGAACCAGGGATTTGATGCAGAGCATTGTAACAAGGACTCTGAAACGAGAGTGGTCAGTGTGAAGACACAGATCAGTATGAAAAGGAACCTAGGAGAGTAAATAGAAGCACATCAGCAGAACTTGGGCAGCACAAGGGAAAAAGTTCCAAAGAAACTTCAAAACAGATACAGTTGCCCCGTGATAATGGTTGTTGATGCGGTTGAATACTTCCCTAATGAGTAGGGAATTGAACATTTACATCAGGAGTACAATCAGCAACTCATGTGGGTTGCTTTACATAATTACACTTGAGATAATGACATAGTAAGTTGTATGTAGTTCTTGTTCCAATTTTTTCATCAGTTCAATCAATAAATATTTTTAAATTCTTTACTACCTATCAAACACTGGTACATAGCAATGCTTATGACGAATGGTTTAAGTCATTTTCGGCTAAACGATTTATCATTGTTGCACATGCATATGAATAAAGGAATTTCTTCAAATACTGGCAGAGATGGGTATATGTGTAGCCAGGACCCCAGGTCACAACTGGAGCCCAGATTGGACAAAACTAGTTAAGTCACCTTGCTTTCAGAGCATCACCTTTGACAAATCCAGTATCTTGTCAGGATGGGCCAGATGTTACCACTTCTCATTTAATTGTCTTATCATTTCTCCCTGTGACAGCCAGACTTACCTTCCAAAGCTTATTTGTGTTTTAAAATCATGTTTTTATTTTTATTTTAATAATGAGATGTTTGCAATAAAAAAATTGAAGTACAGAAAACTTAACTAAGAGAAAAAATCACTCTTTTGTTGCTGCTGTTATTTCTAGGATTCTCCTATTTAAAAAATATGTGTATATATATATATATATATATATATATATATATACACACACACTGCTCACAAAAATTAGGAGATGTTTCAAAATGAATATGAAAGTGATTAAAAAAAAGCATTTGATTTTTTTAATTAAACAAGAACATCAGAAAAGCAAACGACAAGTCAAAGAAAGTTGTTCAATTATGCAAATGAGATGCAAAACCAGCTTTTATTTCATTGGTGAAAATGCACTAGACAAAAGGCTGAAAGCACTGGAGTATCTGCACATTCCCTGATCCTCTAATTTTTGTGAGCACTGTAGATTTCACCAGCTTCTCAATACGGACTTTAGTATCCTTTTGTTATTGACTATGTATGTTCACATATAAGCCTCATTCTTCAATGGCTCTGAGTAGCAGTGATGCTGTAGTTTATTGAACTTTTCCTACTGGCTGGAAACAGTCCCAATCTGCTGAAATTTACTAATTCTTTAATCCCCACAACAAAGCTACAAAATAAATCCTTTGTTTTATTATGAAATTGTCTTCATTTTACAGTCAGGAGGATTAGGGCAGTGAGTGTAAGTAAGGTGCCTCAGGCCACACAGTTTGTAAGAGGTTGAGCCAGACTGACTAAGTAAGGCTGCAGACAGCCTGGCTGGGAGCTTGCGTCTTGACCGCTAGGACTCGCTGCTCCCAGGTGCAGTAGCCTACGTTATCAATAAGCCCGAAGGCATGTGGAAAAGTAAATTATGTGCATTTTTTAAAATCACAGAATTCTGTAACACCAGTTCCAAAGCCCACTGTGCCAGTCTCAAACCCTCCCTGTCCTGACACTTCTAACCGCTGCTGTCAGACCCCTTGGCTGTTTTCACCGAGTATTTACCTTCCTATTTCTCAATAAGATGCTCATTCTCATAGGTCTTTTTTCATTTTTAGATTCCCTCTATTGACTTCCTGGCATGAAGATGAGACTCAGTACTTTTATAGCCACTTCCCCTTGTCAAACATTTCATCTCCCTCTCTGCCCAGTCCTAAAAAGCTTCATATATGTAATATTTCTCTGTGTGTGAGTGTGTGTGTGTGTGTGTCCCTCCGTCTGTCTCTCCAGATTCCACTTGTGTCTGAATCTATTTTCTTCCCATTCTATTCTGTTTCCTCAGTAAAGAACCCTCACATGTGCCATAATTCTAAGGCGTCTCACCAAAATTTCAGGAGTCAAACATGACAACAGGCTTTGAGTTGGACTCTCACCTTTTGGTCAGTAGACGTTCACTTAATCTCTTTCTTTTCTTTTTAATATGCTGACTCATTTAAACCGTCCTCTGCGCCTTCTGGCCTGGAGGCTGGAGTTTCTGGTTCGCTTTCCCTAGCTTGTGAATCAGGCAATAAATTCAGTCTCCTCGCTGTTGGGGCATGATGGCCCCCTGGTCCCAAGGAGTGTAGGAAGGGACCAGAGGATCTTGAGCAACCTCACAAAGACAGAAAAGAGACACTTCGCTCTTTCACCTCACTCTGCCTCCTGAGACACCGGAGTGTCTGACGTCAGAGCTTTGGTCCAGTTCTCAGAGGCAACAGGGCTGCTTTTGTCGGCTCTCCCACCTCTTTCCCTTCCTGTGAAGTCAGTTTTGACTGCCCCATCTACTTCTGTATTCCAGACCTGTGTTTTCATTTATTTTCTTCTTTAATTTTCTCCTTTGTTCTTCTTTGCCTTTTCAGCCAGTGCCTCTTGGAGGCTCCTGCTGTTACTGTAGTGAACTGTGAGGAGGCGTCAGGTACAAACCGGGAGATTCAGTCGGCCACGTTCGTGTTCAGCAGGAAGACCATACCAACAGTCCCATGTAGAGCCCGTTGCTCCATTTTACAGATGAGCCAGTTAAATTATGGAGAGTTTCTAGTACCCTTAGGTCATAAAGAAAGTGAATTAGCTTGTGAATGAGGGGCTTTTCCCAAGGGCCTGGCTGACTCTGGCCTCAAGCCCCGGTCTTCCTTGCTGCTTTCTCCACCTCCCTTAAATCTAGTCAACCCGGCCCTTTATTTATTAGTCTGCACCAACCTCAAAAGTCTGACGAAGGATATATGTGATTTCCAAAGCCTCACTCTCACCCCTTAAACGTGTCCTTAATGTATTTTTTTTGAAATCCTAATAAATGAAAGACCGCACTGGAACCATGCAGGGGCTGCTGGCCAGAGCTCCCTGCGACCCCGCTGCTAATCCCGGGCTGGTCGCTTCCACAGGACGCCCTGCTCCTACCTCAAGAACACACACACCATCCTCGACCTCTCCATTTATGAGTTGTAGTGTCATCTCAGATGGATGCATGAATATTTGGGTGAGTGTACATAAAGAAAGGGACCGCCTGGGTGACCTTGACTGGTTTCTTTCTCACGTGGAAATATCTGACAAAGGTTCTCTTCTATCTATGTTGTGGCAGAACACTGTTATGCAAAGCATAATGGATACTTAAAAATAAGTTAATGGGGGGAAAAAGTGAGTTAATGCTGATTCTCGGAGTCAGGAGGGATTATACTGATTACTTTGCATTTATATGTTCTTTGGTAATCTTTCCTTTCCGCCTTGATTTTTTTTTTCTTCCCAACATTTTATTATAAAAATTTTCAACTATGTAGCCAGGTTGAAGGACTTTTACAGTCAGCGCCCACACACCTGAACATTTTATTTGTTTTAGACGTCACGTGTCTATTCCTTTATCCACTGCTCTATACACCAAGATCCATCTGGGTTTTTAAAGCCCTTCCAAGTAAATGGTAGACACCTGTCCAGTTCCCCTAACTACTTCAGTGTGTACTATTAACCAGCATTTAATATTTATTTGCAATGTCTTTTATATGTAAACATTTATATGCAATGAAATGCAAAAATCTGAAGTGTACATTTACTTAGATTTTACGTATGCATTTCTTTTCCTGGTCTTTTATTTTCTCTTGTGGACTCTGCATACTGAATTCTGTAGATGTTTACGATAGACACATCCTTTGTGCCAACCATTAGTAATGACACATATTATTTATGATGCATGCTACACTGAGGAGACAGTGGCTAATCCTCACAGTGAAAATCTGGGAGTTAAGGAACCTGGAAAGAAGTGTTACAGAAGACATTTATCACTGAAGAAACCCATGAATAAAAGCACAAAGAGTGAAAAAGCACGGTGCGCAGGGACAGATGAGCTGCCTGGTGACAGCTTGCGCCTGGTGAGAGGGTGCCTGTGTGGCTGGCGGATGGGTCAGAGACATCATTTTTCTAAATCCAAAATTCAAAACTTTGTGTATACATCCAATCGGCAATAAATGAGGTGCTTAATGCCGGAGCCCTGAGTTTAACAGAAACCCTTTACTTCCTCAGTTGGTCATTTCTGAACCAAGCATGGCAATTTAACAACTCAGATTTTAGTCTCTTTTATTTCATTAGTACACTGCTGAAATTCAGCTTTAATATATGTTGATAGCTGGCAGACTCAAATTTACTCCCCAAATGTCTTTCTTTCTTTGTTTTTCTTTTAAGTGTGAAAAAGGGAGATAGAAAAACAAATTTTCACATGCACCCCACCTGAGATCCACCCAACAAACCCTGTATGGGGCTGATGCTTGGACCAGCTGAGCTATTCTCAGTGCCTGGGGCCAATGCATGAACCAATTGAGCCACTGGCTATGGGAGGTGAAGAGGGAAAGAAGGGGGAGAAGGAGAGGAGTAGAAACAGATGGTTGCTTCTCCTGTGTGCCCTGACTGGGAATCGAACCTGGGATGTTCATACACCAGGCTGATGCTCTATGTACTGAGCCATTAGCCAGGGCCCCCAAATGTCTTAATATAAATATGTTTGGGGTAAACAACTGAGGTATTATTCTAAATGTGAAAATATGCACTGTGTAAAAAAATGCTTTATTATTTAAATGGAATTATAAATGCATTTGCTACAAATTGGGAAAAAGGGAGAATGTGATGATTAAAGAGGAAAACTTAAAATAGTAAGACAAAGAAAATAAACGCTTCTTAAATTTGTGGATTTATTACTCTGGATGTGACAAGCTGCAGACCTGTCTTCATTCATTCATTGATCCCACGTGTTGCGACAGCGGATCCCTGGGAGGGGCTGTGTGTGTCATGAGGGGCTGTGTGTGTCCTGAGGGGCTGGTGTGTGTCCTGGGGGGCTGTGTGTGTGTCCTGAGGGGCTGTGTGTGTCCTGGGGGGCTGTGTGTGTCCTGGGGGGCTGTGTGTGTCCTGAAGGGCTGTGTGTGTGTCCTGGGGGGCTGTGTGTGTCCTGGGGGGCTGTGTGTGTCCTGAGGGGCTGTGTGTGTCCTGGGGGGCTGTGTGTGTGTCCTGTGGGGCTGTGTGTGTATCCTGAGGGGCTGTGTGTGTCCTGAGGGGCTGTGTGTGTCCTGGGGGGCTGTATGTGTCCTGAGGGGCTGTGTGTGTGTCCTGGGGGGCTGTGTGTGTGTGTCCTGAGGGGCTGTGTGTGTCCTGAGGGGCTTTGTGTGTCCTGGGGGGCTGTGTGTGTCCTGGGGGGCTGTGTGTGTCCTGAGGGGCTGTGTGTGTGTCCTGGGGGGCTGTGTGTGTGTCCTGAGGGGCTGTGTGTGTCCTGAGGGCTGTGTGTGTGTCCTGGGGGGCTGTGTGTGTGTCCTGAGGGGCTGTGTGTGTCCTGGGGGGCTGTGTGTGTCCTGGGGACTATGTTTTTGCCTATCCAGGTAACTCTCTGACTTCTCTGCCACTCTCCTCATTCAGGACCTCAATTCAGGAAACACCCTCCACCTGGTCTTGCTGCATCATAACCTTATCCATCCACCCTGCATGGTTTGCTGAAACACAAACCTCTTTATTCGTGTATTCATTTATTTAAAAAATTAGTGAGCATTACCATACATCTGTTCTGAACACCTCTTTTATCTTCTGTGATAACAGCTACTATATCATACTGCTGTGAAGTTATCTTAAGAAGGGAAACAAACTTCTTGAGAGGAGAACTAAGTTTGGGCCATTTTTCTTTCATTGTGAAGTCATAACGTACTCCCCACACACAATGTGTGATCAATACATTTTTCTTAACTCAGGTTCTGTTATTCAGACAGCGAGTATTAAATTGTTTTAGAACCACAGAGATCGTCAAAGACAGAGTGATCTGGGGGAGTTCTCTTGGACAAGGAGGGATAGGTAGGGTTTTCAGGAGACCAGAGTGGAGGCTAAGGAATCACAAATGGTGAGAAGTAGGTACACGTGCAGAGAGTGGAGATGGGGCCGCACATGGTGCACTTGTGGACGAGATCGATCCCTTTTCACACTGGGGTGCTCTATTTTACTTTCCTGCCTGCTTCCCAGCCAAAGTTACTGTGTTAACCTCATCCTCCTCCTGGAGATTGCAACAGAGGGCAAGGGGGGAAGAACTCAGGAGAACTAGACGGAAGCTTCTGTCTTCCCTCAAATATGCCCATCCGCTCATTCAGAAGTTCATCTCTTTCACTCAGGTTTTCCATCAAACTGTTTTCCCATCAAGTCAACCTTATATGACTCAACCTGTTTCAAGCAATCCATCTCCAAAAACCATGAGTAAGTACCTCATTTAGACGGGAGTGAAAATGCTGTGTTCTGGCCAGAGGGTGGATTGAGACTCAGATAATAAAGTTCACCAGGCAACGGAAGACCGAGAGGAAGGGGTTACAGGCCCACCAGTAAATGCCTCTCCCATGTCAGCGACACTTAGCCCATTGCGGAATTTGTAAACAGCCATAACTAGTGCCAGATTATTCTCCACACAGTCAGAAGGCATTCTGACCACTCTCCGAGGCCTCTGCCAGCACAAAGCCTTCCTGCTTCTTTGCTCAGCATTCGTGATATCCGGACCCTGTGCTTTACCTGGGCACCGAATCCATCGTGCGGTGGGCCAGCCGACCTCCTTTAAGGAAGGAAAAGCTTATCCAGCTACTGAAAGTATCATTGCCAGTTAACCCTCTGCGGTCCGTCTACCTCAAGACGTGTGTGGGCTGAAGGGAACGGCTTTGCTCAACTTGGGGCAGCTTCATGTGACGCCTGGTTGACAGGGTTCCAAAGCCCATCTCTCTGTTCCAGCTAAGACAACTCTAGAAGGCCATCGAGTCTCAGAGCTCCTTATGAAGTCATTTGAGTCCTTGGTTGAGACTGTGTTGCCCTTGACTTCTCCATCTGTCCACTCCTGCCTCCTTCCCTATCCTCCGCAGGTTGGATCCCAAGGGTTCTCATTACTGAAGTTCCTGCACCATTGATCTCCATCTTAGGGAGCTGACCCTGCAATAGAAACCAAGACAGGTGGCCTGTCTGTCCAAGGGATGCTCGGACAGAGGCAGGTGATCTACGGAGGCTGCACAGGGCCATCCTGCTCGTGCTGGAAGTGGTCCATGGTTCTCTGAGACCCGGCTGGTGAAAGCCACACTGGCAAGAAGCTTTCATCACAGCTGGTCCACACGCAGAACACCCAGAGAATATTAAAGCAAAGGTGAGCCTGACCTGTGGTGGCGCAGTGGATAAAGTGTCAACCTGGAAATGCTGAGGTTGCTGGTTCAAAACCCTGGGCTTGCCTGGTCAAGGCACATATGGGAGTTGATGCTTTCTGCTCCTCCCCCCTTCTCTCTCTCTCTCTCTCTCTTTCTCTCTCTCTCTCTCCCCTCTCTATAATGAATAAATAAAATCTTTAAAAAAAAATAAAGCAAAGGTGACCCTACTCCATAACTTTATTCAGTGGCCTCAATTTACTGACGAGGAGACTCAAGTCCGTAGGAAATCCAGCGATGGGGCAGGACAGTGTAACCAGCCATTGGTTTTACGTTTTCCTTCCGATGTCCCTTTTGTGTCTGTGGCGTCAGCGGGCAGTGGCACTCCTAGAATCAGGGCTTGGGCAGCACTGGGACAGTCACGCCGTCATCGATAGGAGATGTGGGAGATGAGCAAAGGCAGTTCTCCCTGGCTCGTGTCTCAGGCTGGGTGATGTAGGAACGTCACTCTTCATTCCCCTACGTGTGTAAACCTTGTTTTTTTTTTTGTTTTGTTTTTTTGGGGTTTTTTTTTTTTTTTCATTTTTCTGAAGCTGGAAACAGGGAGAGACAGACAGACTCCCGCATGCGCCCGACCGGGATCCACCCGGCATGCCCACCATGGGGCGAGGCTCTGCCCACCAGGGGGCGATGCTCTGCCCATCCTGGGCGTCGCCATATTGCGACCAGAGCCACTCTAGCGCCTGAGGCAGAGGCCACAGAGCCATCCCCAGCGCCCGGGCCATCTTTGCTCCAATGGAGCCTCGGCTGCGGGAGGGGAAGAGAGAGACAGAGAGGAAAGCGCGGCGGAGGGGTGGAGAAGCAAATGGGCGCTTCTCCTATGTGCCCTGGCCGGGAATCGAACCCGGGTCCTCCGCACGCTAGGCCGACGCTCTACCGCTGAGCCAACCGGCCAGGGCCTAAAACCTTGTTTTTTAACACACACTGTGACCTGCGACCCGCTCGCCCGTGTCCGCTTGTATCAGGACAGCTGTCCTCCCGCCCGTCCTCTGGGGTTCTCTCCGGACAGGAATGTGGGCAGTGGCCTGAGTTCACTCCCGTCCTCCTTGCTGTCAGACTCTCTCCCATTTGCTTTCCTGCCCACATATGTTATGGACAGTTCTTTAGGTGATTTTATATAACTTGTTAAAAAGATGTTAAGTGAGATAGAGACTGCCCTGGGACCAGGGTCCAGGGTTTCCAATCCGGAGACTCTGATAGCAGAAGGCCAATGTCTAAACCAAAGGCATAGACATAAATAAGGAGTTAGAAAAGGGAGGGCTTGATTTTTTTTTTTAAAGAGAAATAGTACAATTTTACATATACTGCTAGAGACATATCGTACATAATGTTAAAATCATAAGCTGAAAAATTGTAAACTTAATTCAGTATTGAGTGGGAGCCAATAAATGTTCCTGAAGATGATGAAAATCTGGAGGTGATGTGAAATACTGACGAGAGAAGGGACACATTGGAAGTGAAAGCCGGCTAAGGAGACTGTGGTGTTTCAGAAAGAAGCCAGGGGGGAATGGCAGGGAAAACGGAAAAAAGAGAATGAGTAGTAGAGGTGGTCAGAAAGAAGAATTTGAAGCAGGTAGAATGGTTAAGGGAAAGACTGGATTTTGATGTCTGGCAGATGGGTTGATGATATATGTCCATTACTTTGGTTTCAATATGCACTCAACATCTAAAGCACATTTTCCTTCAGGGAGTGTGTATATATGACCTATTTGTACAGAAGGTACTAACATTCTTTAAACGCTAACTCTAATACTGTGATTTGGAGAGGAGGGCAGTAGGGGTCTAGAACTACCTTCATGTATCTCAGTTTGGTGAGTGAGTTGGGGGAGGTGGCCTTTCCCGAAATGAGGAAACAACCAGTGTCTTTGTCAGCTCAGGCTACTGTAGCAAAATACCACAGCAGTCTCAAACCACAGGCATTTATGTCTCGCAGTTCTGGAGGTTGGCAAGTCTGAGACCCAGGTTCCAGCAGATGCGTTTCTTGGTGAGGTTCCATTTCCTGCTTGAAGGGGGCTGCTTTCTTCTTGTGTCCTCTCATGGCAGAGAGGTCACTTTCCTCTTCTTTGAAGGACACTGATCCCATCGAGGGGGGGAGGGTCCCACCATCAGGACCTCATCTAAACCTAATTCTATCCCAACGCGCCTCCCATTCAGACACCATCACATTGAGGGGTAGGGCTTCGATGCAGGAGTCTGTGGGGGACGCAGACGTTCAGCCCATATCCACGAGGGTCTGGAAACTTCAGTTCGTCATTGGACAAGCCCGTCTGGAGCTGCTTTCACAACGCCCAGCGGAAACGCCCAGTTGTTGATTGGAGATGTGGCAATTAGGCAACGTCTGACTGAGATAAATTTGAAAGGTGCCCCATGGAGAGAGATGAGACCGTGGAAGTGGGCATCGGGAGAGGGCAGGCGGGACAGCATGATGTACCTCCAGAAGACTGAATCTCATGACACAGCAGGATCGTCCTTGGGGAAGCAGGGTGGGAGGTGGCAAGGAAGAAATACTCCGTAATGAGGCTTCAGGACGACATCGATACAACAGATAACACGACTCCTGAAGACACAGAGAGGTCGGAGGAAGAAGACATAAACAGAACGGTGTGTGAGTGCGTGTGGGTGGGTGGGGCTGTGGACGGAGACTATAGACCCACATAGCAGCATTTCCAAAAGGGGCCTCGTAGGGAACAGCAGTTCTATGAAATTTGCCCTCCTTAAAGAAAGCTTATGAAGAAAGGCGGGGGTTTCTTCAGGTTCTTACAGATGTAGAGTAAATGATCTTATTTAGGGCTCTCAGAAACTTAGCAGCAAAGCAAGTTGTTTCACTCCACATTTTAGAAATGTATTTGAATAACCGACTCAGATACCCACTTCCCTGCCCAAATATCTCTAATCTAATTAGTGTTCTAAGGACAGAGTTGGGTGAGTATTCATCACATGATCAAGTCTCTCTGGGAGACCAAGAAGAGACCAGACCATTACCAGAAACCTCAAGGAAAATAATTAGAATATATTGGTAGGAGAGGAGGGAGGTTGTAAGGGAATAGAATTAATGAGAGACAGAGCGTGTAGGGCAAACGTAGGCTCTTTTTCACGTGAAAAAGAAGGAGGACCATTTGCAGAGATACTATATGCACAAGGAAATTTTTATTTTTTACTTTTAATTTTGAAATAATGAGGGGCTCATAGGAAGTTATAAAATAATATACGGGAAGGTTTCATACAGCCTTTGCCCCATTTCCTCCAAGGGTGACATTTGGTATATAACTATGTACAATGTCAGTATCAGGAAATTGGTACAATTCACAGGACTTGGGCAGTTCTCATCAGTTGCATATTTGTGTGTATGTATATGACTATATACAGTTTTGTCATATGTGTAGATTTGTGTCACTATCACCACAATTAAATCAAGGTACAGAACTGCTCCACTATCATAAGCCTTCTTTGCGCTATACCTTTGTAGCCACACCCCCCAACTCCCTCATCCCAATCCTAGGGCCCGGCATCTCACACCTCTTCTCCATCTCTCTAATTTTGTTATACCATGAATGCTATAAAAGTGGAATTGTATACTATTTAACCCCCTAAGAGCCATCCAACATTTTATGTGTTTGAATTGTTCATCATTTGTTTATTCTTGTGTACTAGTTAGTACATACGTACCACAGTTTACTTAACCATTCACCTGTGGAAGAACATTTGGGTTGCTTATAAGATTTGCCTACTGTGACTAAAAGCTTCTCGGAACATTCACGTACAGGTTTGTGTGTGAGTGTAAGTGTTAACTCTCTAGGGTAAATGCCAAAGTGTGACTTCTGAGTTATAGAATAGTTGCATGTTTCATTCACAGGAAACAGCCACACTGTTCTTCAGAGTGGCAGTCCTGTTTTTCACTCCCACCAGCAAGGGATGAGAGATTCAGTTCCTCTTTATTGTTGTTGGTGTTTGGTATTTTACCGATTTTTTTTATTTTAGTCATTTTGCGCGGTTGTAGTGATATCTCGCTGTGGTTTTAACTTGCGTTTCCCTGATGGCTGGTGACATTGAGCATCTTCTCGGGTGCTTACGTGGCATCAATATAGTCTTTTTGGTGAAACGACTCTTCATGATTTTTGTGCATTTTCTAATTGAATTGTTTTGTTAGTGTTTTCCTTTTTTTTTTTCTGTTGAGATTCAAGGGTTCTCCTTATAGTCTGGAAATCAACCCTCTGCCACATATGTGGTTTGCAAGTATTTCCTCCCAGCCTGCAGCTTGTCTTTGTATCTTCTTATTAAGGTCTTTCACTGAGCCAGTTTAAAAACCTTCTGAGGCCCAAAGTAATGTATTTTCCTGGTATGGGTCACACGTTTAGTGATGAGTCTACACATTCCTTTTGTGAGTGTGTGTGTGTGTGTGTATGTGTGTAGCCCCAGATCCTGATGAGTTTATTCTGTTTTTCTAGAAGTTTTAAAGTTTTACATTTTTCATTTAAGTTTATGATGTGTTTCCAGTTGATTTGCGGACAAGTTGTAAGTTTTAGGTAAAGGTGGGGTTTTTTGTTTGTTTGTGTATGTGTTTGCTTGGTTTGCCTGGGGATGTCCAATTGCTCCAGTGTAACTTTTTGGAAAGGATATCTTTTTGGGCTTTTGTCAAAAATCACTTGGGTATATTTTCAGGAGTCCAGACCTGGGTGTCTGCTCTGTTCCATTACTGTGCATCTCTCCCTCTCTGGCCGTACACACCGCTGGGTGTCTGCTCTGTTCCATTGCTGTGCATCTCTCCCTCTCTGGCCGTACACACCGCTGGGTGTCTGCTCTGTTCCATTGCTGTGCATCTCTCCCTCTCTGGCCGTACACACCGCTGGGTGTCTGCTCTGACCCATTGCTGTGCATCTCTCCCTCTCTGGCCGTACACACCGCTGGGTGTCTGCTCTGACCCATTGCTGTGCATCTCTCCCTCTCTGGCTGTACACACCGCTGGGTGTCTGCTCTGATCCATTGCTGTGCATCTCTCCCTCTCTGGCCGTACACACCGCTGGGTGTCTGCTCTGACCCATTGCTGTGCATCTCTCCCTCTCTGGCTGTACACACCGCTGGGTGTCTGCTGTGTCCCATTGCTGTGCATCTCTCCCTCTCTGGCCGTACACACCGCTGGGTGTCTGCTCTGTTCCATTGCTGTGCATCTCTCCCTCTCTGGCCGTACACACCGCTGGGTGTCTGCTCTGTTCCATTGCTGTGCATCTCTCCCTCTCTGGCTGTACACACCGCTGGGTGTCTGCTCTGTTCCATTGCTGTGCATCTCTCCCTCTCTGGCTGTACACACCGCTGGGTGTCTGCTCTGATCCATTGCTGTGCATCTCTCCCTCTCTGGCCATACACACCGCTGGGTGTCTGCTCTGACCCATTGCTGTGCATCTCTCCCTCTCTGGCCGTACACACCGCTGGGTGTCTGCTCTGTTCCATTGCTGTGCATCTCTCCCTCTCTGGCTGTACACACCGCTGGGTGTCTGCTCTGATCCATTGCTGTGCATCTCTCCCTCTCTGGCCATACACACCGCTGGGTGTCTGCTCTGACCCATTGCTGTGCATCTCTCCCTCTCTGGCCGTACACACCGCTGGGTGTCTGCTCTGTTCCATTGCTGTGCATCTCTCCCTCTCTGGCCGTACACACCGCTGGGTGTCTGCTCTGACCCATTGCTGTGCATCTCTCCCTCTCTGGCTGTACACACCGCTGGGTGTCTGCTCTGACCCATTGCTGTGCATCTCTCCCTCTCTGGCGGTACACACCGCTGGGTGTCTGCTCTGACCCATTGCTGTGCATCTCTCCCTCTCTGGCCGTACACACCGCTGGGTGTCTGCTCTGACCCATTGCTGTGCATCTCTCCCTCTCTGGCGGTACACACCATACTGTTTCCATCACTGTGGTTGCACAATAGCACTTACAGCCATGTGGGGGGGACGCCTTTGTTCTTCTTCTTCAAAACCGTTGACCTGTTCTAAGTCCTTTGTCTTTCCGTGTAAATTTTACAATAACTTTGTCCATGTCTACAGGGAAAAAAAGTCTTGCTGGAATTCTCACAGGAATTGCATTAAACCTATAGATCCTTATGAGGAGAACTGACATTATTACTGTGTTCATTCTTCAAGGCAATGCTTTTGAGTATTTTCTTTCGAGTGGGAAAACTCCGGCAGGATAGCGGATTAAAAGGGGGTATATGTAATTAAAGCTGAGTCATTGAGGAAGCAGAGTTGATGAGGAGGGCTCAGATGGAGGGGCTCAACTGCACACCTGCGACCCCCAAACCAACTTAAACTGGGAGAATGAGAACCCCAGGGTATGAATGGACCAGTAGTGAGAAGGAAGACGCTCTACCTCAGACATTGAAGCCAGTCCCCTAGATTGAAAGGGAGGCATAGGCTTTCTGGAAGACCACATTCAGTTCTCACCTCCAACTCGGTGAGAAGAGGACATGAGTGTTACTCTGGGAGCCCATGTGGTCCAGACTCTGCCATACAGGACAAGCATCTTGAGAAAACATGAATACCGAGAGAGGGGAAGTATCGGGGAAGCTGGCTGCGCAAGGAATGAGAGCCCTGGGTGTGACCTCAAAGGCTGCTCAGTATTCCTTCTCTTCTAAAATTCTGCCGGAAGCCCTCCCTGCTTCAGAAGACCAGAACCGTCCATCTCTGGGTCTCACCTGCTGTCTGTCTTTTCGGTCTGATTTCATCTCTGCCAGGGCTAATCACATGTCTGGCATGCCCTTTTCTCATTCTTGTACCGTCCTTCCTCATGGTTTCCAACTATACTAACCAGGCTTGCCCTACACGAGCTGCTTAGTGTGGTGGCTAAGCTACTGATACCTAGGTAACAGTGTAGACTACAGTTATCCACCATGGTGATGTACTGAAGCGTCTTGTAGAGACAGGACTGAAATCAAGATAGTGAGGTACCAATCCAACATACACGTAGACTTTCGGGTAGGAACTCATATTTTTAGCGTGCGCGTGCGCGCATGTGTGTGTGTGTGTGTGTGTGTGTGTGTGTGTTTCATTTATACCCTCTGTTCCATTTACACTGAGGTCATAACACCCAGCCTCCATCCTAAGCTGTACACTGCAATCTCCTGGTTCCTCTCTAATTTTTTCCTAATAGGCTTTTAATCTTGATCGCCACCACCCATTTCTTCGCCATCTGATTTTCTGGGTTGCTTGTGAGAAGTGAGTCACAGCTTTTGGTGACACTTAAATGTCTCCATGTGTCGGCAGGCCTGACTGTGAGCAGCCCTCCGGCGATAGGCTCAACCGAGTTCTGAAGTGGGGCCCCCTGGTACGTAGAGCGCAGTTCCCCAGCCCGCACCTCTGTGGTCTCTGTCGCTCCGGGTCTCTGAGACCCCCGCTTCTCCTCTGTCCCGTGTATGACTGATGGGACTTGGTGAGAAGACGTGATGGAAATATTCTGAAACGAGTCGGGATGGTCGCACAACACTCTGAGTACTCTGAAAATGAAGCCATTGCACTGAGCTTTACAGTGGTTAAAATGGCGAATTTCACGTTATGCGATTTTTAGCTCAAAAAAAAGAAAAGTTTTTAAAAAGTGCATAATGGAACACCACGCACTTGAGATGCATCTAGTCGGTCTCGTTGCCTTCTCATCCGGTTAAAAGTTTCAGCTCCTGATACAAAGCGTGGAGCCCCTTGCCTTGCAAGAAAAGAAAATCAAGCCCTGGTTAGTTCAGTGGTAGAGCGTCGGCCTGGCGTGCAGAAGTCCCGGGTCGATTCCCAGCCAGGGCACACAGGAGAAGCGCCCATTTGCTTCTCCACCCCTCCCCTCCTTCCTCTCTGTCTCTCTTCCCCTCCCGCAGCCAAGGCTCCATTGGAGCAAAGATGGCCCGGGCGCTGGGGATGGCTCCTTGGCCTCTGCCCCAGGCGCTAGAGTGGCTCTGGTCGCGGCAGAGCAACGCCCCGGAGGGGCAGAGCATCGCCCCCTGGTGGGCAGAGCATCACCCCTTGGTGGGCGTGCCGGGTGGATCCCGATCGGGCGCATGCGGGAGTCTGTCTGACTGTCTCTCCCCGTTTCCAGCTTCAGAAAAATACAAAAAAAAAAAAAAAAAGAAAAAAAAAGAAAAGAAAAGAAAATCACTTGAAAGCAAGTTCTCAAATCCACAAAGAGGCCCAGTAAGAAAACAAGAGCGGAGCAACAAGGACTCTGTGTGTCTGCCGATCACCCCTCAGCCACCGAGGGTCCAGGGGCATCCTGGGCTTGGGCGTTCCCCGCCTGGTCCCTCCCAGCCTCGCCTCCGTCTCTCCCCTCAGAGAGTGCCTCCAACAATCCAACAATACAGGGGAGACGTTGGCTTTCAGACCTCGGTCTCCAAAGAGCTCTAGAAGCAGCTGGAAGATTTCGTGTGGATGGTGATTGTTAACACTTAAACCATAAAAAATAATAATAAGTCGTGGGAGAGGAAGGGTCACTGAAAATAAACATCTTCCCTGGAAGACGTCCCCCGGCTGTGTGCTGATGCGGCCCAGGGCTGAGGTTTGGGGGCTGCCAGCATGCTGAGCTGTCATTAGGGAGGAGGAAAGCGAACTCCTACCCAGAAGTCCCCACCCCTTTGTGGTGGCCACCACCCACACATTAGACAGCAATTTTCTGAGCGTTCAAATTTGTCCAAGGGATGCCTTTCAATGATGGGAGGTTACCAAACAGCTCTGCGGTGTGGCCTCAGAAGCTGGAATGAGACAATCTGTGGGGGTTTTAGGTCAGGAACACTGTACATCTGAATCATGGCCCTGCCACTTACTGATGACCTTTGGTTAAATCGCATGACGTCTTAATACCTCGGGGTCTGAAACAGGCTCATGGGGTTCCCCTTGATGTTTCCTTGTGGAGATGAGAGATTCCGACTGTGGAGACCATAGCAGTCTCCGCCCCATATCAGCAGACCCAGCAGGGATGCCCGTCTCGTTGCTGTGGGTCCGTCCCTCGATGTTCCGTCATCTTTGTCACTTTGTGTTACACGGAAACGCTCACAGAAGGGCAGCCTGATTTCCAGTTGATATTTATGAACCGAGACAGAGAGAGGAGCACCTGGTATCTGGCAAGAAACCAGATAAAAACAGTAGCCATTTAAAGTTTGCAAATAAACCTCCGTGGAATAATAACAACTATAATAATAATTATGTTGTCAGGAGGGGGGTGGTATTTCACAATACTTGTCATACTGCCCAGGGCTTTCGCTCTCAAAGAAAGATGATCAGAGGGACTCTCCAGTTGTGGTTATAAATGTATTTGACAGTAAGCCAGCCCCTGCCTCAGTGACGTGCCGACAGCTCCCAAGAACATTTCTCTGTGCTTCACCTTGAGACGACAGATGGTACCCAAAGGTGGAAACCACAGGCTGCAGCCACCTTCGGCCCTGCCCGTGCTAGCTTGGGGGCAGTGGTGCATTCTCGGCGTTACTCTGGAAAGAAAAGTACACCCACCACAACAAGGAGGGATAAGTTGAGCTCTGATGTTCAGGTAGCCTTAAGAAGAATCCCAAATCTTAGAAGAGGTAAACAGGAACAGAGCTAGGTGAGCTAGGTACAGGAACTGCCGGGCCGAGGAGGTCAAGGAGGTGGGGCGTGGCGAGGAGCCATGACTGGAAGCTGCTAAGCCCGAGTGAGATTCAGAGGCAATGGGGGTGAGGTCCAGTCCGGCGGCGGGGTGAGTCACAACACCTGGACATTGGGGCTCACTTAGTAGCATTCTGAGCCTGGTACTGGACCCAGAGCATGAATGGAAATGTCCCCTCTTAGTCTCCCACCCTCTGAGGAGAGCTTAATGGCACCAGCCCACTAGGCAGCGACAACACCGTATTCTCTGCTGGGGATGGGAGATGACCTTGTGAATCTGCTACTTCCTCCAAGGGCAGTCAAGTTAACAATTGGAGGCATATTCTTCAAGACTTACAGTGCAGTCTCAGATGTTAAAAGATCTTTCCAAGGCATTAACATTCTTATGGTTAAATTCCCAGAAGTGGAATCACTGGGTCAAAAGGCAGTTCCATTTTTAATGTTTTGAGGAAATACCATACCGCTTTCCACAGTGGCTGCACCAGTCTGCATTCTCACCAACAGTGCAGGAGGGTTCCCTTTTCTCCATATACTCATTAGCACTTGTAGTTTATTAATTTATTGATGATAGCTATTTTGACAGATGCGAGGTGATATCTCATTGTGGGTTTAATTTGCGTTTTTCTGATGATTAGTAATGTTGAGCATCGTTTTATATGTCTATTGGCTATCTGTATGTCCTCTTTGGAGAAGTGTCCTTGAGGTCCTTTGCCCATTTTTTAATTGGATTGTATTTTGGGGAGCGGCATTGTTGAGTTTTATAAGTTCTTTATAAACTTTAAATATTAACCTCTTATCAGCTATATTATTGGCAAATATGTTCTCCCATTCAATAGATTGTCCACTTCTGTGAATATATCCAAAGAAGCCCTAAACACTAATTTGAAAAATATATGTACTCCTAGGTTTATTGCAGCATTATTTACAATAATCAAGTTTTGGAAGCAGCCCCAGTGCCCATCAGTAGATGAGTGGATAGTAAAACTGTGGTACATTTACACAATAGAATATTACTCATCCAGAAAAAGAAGGAAATATTACCCTTTGAGACAGCATGGATGGACCTGCAGAGAATTATGCTAAGTGAAATAAGCCAGGCAGAGAAAGACAAGTGCTATATGATTTCATTTGCTAATGAGCAAAATAAACTAACAAACAAAATCGAAACAGTCTCACAGATACAGAGAACCGTCAGAGGGGAGGAGGAGATGGGAGTGAGGTGGGGTGAACGTGGTGAAGGGGTTAAGCAAAGGAAAAGTAAACCTCATAGACACAGACAACACTAGGGTTATTAGTGGAGGGCAAGGGGGTAGGGGAGGTCGAGGAGGGGAGAGGGGGGATCAGTGGTGATGGAGGGAGACTTTAGTTGGGGTGGTGCACACACAATACAACATACAGATGATGTGTTGTAGAATCACATACCTGAAACTAGTATAATTTTATTAACCAAGCTCACCCCAATAAAGTCAATAACAATTTTAGAATAAATAAATAAATAAATAAATGTATAAAAAAAGGAAAAAAAAAACTTAGGGTTAAATCTTGGCTCAATCCTAACAAGATGACTTTGGGAAAAGAACCTCACTTTTCTATGTCCTAAGTTCTTCATCTATAATATGGGGTAGCACTGTTGCCACTTGATGATTTTATGAAGATTCAATGAATGAATGAATTCTGGTAAATAGCAAGGAGGCACTCAATAAATTACATAGATAAGGTGGCTATCTTCCCATGTGAGTATATAGATAACTCCATTATTTTTAACTACTTTAACATATTTTATGGAGATATGGTTGTTTAGCTAGTCTTCTATCTATGGATATTGTCATTACTTTCATTTTTATGTTTTTTCAAACTGCTTAAATAATCACTCTAATACTGCTATTTTTATAACTTTACAAAAGCCTTTCTGATTATTAGTGTCCTCAAAGTAGAGCATGTTTAATATCTGTGATCAACTTGTTCTCTGACGTATTGTTTTTCACCTGCTGATTCACCAGAAACTTCGTGGCGGTTCTCTATAATCTTCATACAACATCAAGGTGGCTGACTCTTTCGTGGACCAGCATGATTTTTTTGGCTGACCAGTCTATAGACTGATGGTTGAAAATCACTGCTCTGTTTTTTGAGTCTTAGTGGGTGAGTGAAAGTTGTCTAAGTGGACAAAGGCATGTTTTGGGGAGTGAGAACTTCCGTTAAGTGGAGGTAGTCCTAGCTTATAGAAGTAATATATGTAAACGGGTGGATATATGCAAGAGAAAGGGAATGTGTCACCCTATGTCTGAATTCTAGAATGAAGAAGAGGCAGGCAGGGTTGATGGGCAGAAAAGAGATCAAGAAAGAATCTAAACTTTGTCCATTCCAGGTGCTAATAATCGATAAGCAACGAAAATGTGAGCCTTATCAAGTGATACAGGTTCTACCTTGTAGGAGCAGCTGTCCAGTGGGGAAGGATTTCCCAAAGCATAGAATATAAACCACTGAGAGTATAGAGGAGGACTGTTCAGGGTACTCTGAGTGCATGACAATAAATATTACAAGGTGCAGAAGTATAACTTGTTCAGTACTTGATCAGTCCATTCAATGACTTTATTGGTAATTTGGATTTAATATCTATTGAAATTTTCTAACCCCACTTTACACAATAACCACAAAAGGGGAGTAGGCATCAGGCTGAGAGTCTGCAGGAAACAAAAATATCTAGCAAAGTTTTGTGTGTTTTATTTTTATTATATGTATTTTACATAACCTTTAACTTTTGGCAATTAATATCGGGTTCCATACTGGAGAGGGACATACAGTCTGTTTCCAAACAAATGACCACGTGTAAGTCAGTTTTAATAATGGAATGAGGAGAAACACCCAGCTAAACCAGAGGAAGTTTGGGAAATGGACTTTGCAATAATTAATTAATTTCTCCTGCATCTGCCAACCCTGATGATTGCTACTTTGGGTTTACGGTTAAAATCAGTGAGTATAGCCATTTTTTTTTTTACCTTGGTCTAATTCCGATGGTTCCGAAAATTAAGTCGGTTTAGAACACTTGTGACTCCTGAGTGGGAGCATGGATCTCCCCTCATGACAGTGATTGTCCTCAACCCCCCTCCCACCCATGTTCCCAGGGCAGTGGCCACAGCCTCCGAGGAAGCCAGTCTGAGTTCTGCTCATGTATATTAACATCTCCTGGACGCGGCAAAAAACAACAATAATAATAATAACTGGGGATGGTTTGGTCATTGGTGTCCTAAATCCAGTTTGGAGATTGGTTTACCAAACTCAAAAGGTTTCACCCAGCCTCAATAAAAAGGTTGGAAAATTCACGTTTGCCAGTGCCCTTCGGAAAATAAAGGCAAGAATAGTTCCATTGCAATTATAGCGCACCCCCCCCCCCCAGCACAAACGTGTGACAGATGCTCGAAAGTCGGAGATCCAATCCGAAATTTCAGAAGCGCATCTTTTTTGTATTCCAAGAGGGAGAAAGGGAACCCAGAGTTGGTCTAATTTGGCTGGTAATTTTTTTTTTCTGAATCTCATAAATGGAACTTCATATTTAGGAATTTCGTGTTCACATAGAATGTATAGGTTATCTAGGATTCTCAGATTTTGAAGAGTTATAGCTGTGTGACTAGGCTTTCCAAGAGATGTTTTCTGTCTTTCAAACGCCATAGAGGCTGAACTCTATCCTGGGAAACGGGTGGGGGTTAGATATTTTTTAGGTCAGCAGTTAAAAGATTCCTAATAGTCACAGACGTTCTGTGTCTAGAAATGTTTAACTCGAGTCACACACACACCCCCCCCAGCTCCATGTGTATCTTCAATCTCCCAACCAGCTGTCTTCCATAAAAGATATTTCTGTTTTTAGTTACAAATCTGTTTAGAGATAAAACTCACTCATAAATACACAACCGCATGCGAAGATTTTTTTCTGCTGACAGTATAGAAATAACTCCAGATGAAAAATATTCAAGTTTGGGTAGAAATAGAAAATGCCTTCTGATTTCCTCGACGGAGTCCCATGTTTTAGAGATGTTCAAGGTCTTTCTGGGTCTCTGAGCATGAGCGTAATCTTCTGTTACTCCTGTGATGCAGTTCTTTACAACAGCCGAAATCGTTGGCTTATTCCTCACTGAGGAATTATCTCCCTGCAAAGGCCAAGAATTGGTCACGTAAGGAAAAGCAAGCAAGCTGAGAAACAGGTTCTGTGCGTGGCCATGACTGTGCTTTTGCCATCGCCTGAAGGCTGATTCGACCCCTTACTCTAATTTGCTTGTGGGGTACTTTACATGGACAGCTGGCGAGAGCATGTATCAATATTTTCTTCTGTTTCCTTCCAAACCTAGTACTGTGTCCGCCACATAGTATTTGATCAATGCTGCAGTAAATTGTTTGCTGTTAATTGAAGTGTTATAACCTTGTTATGTAATAGAAGAAACATTTGTAGATATTGTTTCTTTCCCAGTGATTTAGCACTTAGCCCTCCATCTTCCCCACACAATACCCCCCCCCACACACACACACACACACATTCATCACCATTTAACTTAGTTAAAGAGAGAATGTCCCCATTTTTTTCTCTCTCCTGGATTGGCTTTCACAGTGCTCTGCTCCCTGTTAGGGCTCATTCAGTAAAAGCTGATACAATTTATTGAGACCGTGTGTGGAACAAGGGTAAATGAAAACAGATTATGGCCTGTGTGTACTTCATCCCCCATGTAGAGTAGCTATTTTTTTTAGCTCCATTTTACAGATGAGAAAATTGAGGCTTTAGGGAACTTAAATTACTCAAGTTTGTAAGATAAGCTCCAGGTGTATTTGACTCCAAATTATCATGTATTTCATGACATGAGGCTGTATCCTTTAAACAGAAGAATGGAAAGGGTAACTTCAAGTAAGCCTCTCTCTGATTTTTTAATTGATAATTTTAGAGAGAGAGAGAAAAGGAGAGAAACAGAGAGAGAGAGAGAGAAAGAAACCCTGACTTCTTGGACTTATTTTACTTATTCATGCCATCATTGGTTGGTTCCTATATGTGCCCTGATCAGGAATCAAACCCACAACCTTGTCATGTCGGCATGATGCTCTAACTCACTGAGCTACCAGGCCAGGGCCAAGTGAGCCTCTCTCTCTATTAAACAGTAAGGTGGTCATTTATCTCACTCTCATTCTATCCTTACTAAAGTTTGATGAGATCAGTATTAATAACCCCATTTAGAGTTAAGGAAATGAAGGCTGACACAACTTAAAAAAAATTGAGGACATAGAACCAGCTCATGGATTCATGTTGCAGAGAACCTAACATTTTGAAAAATAGTGTCTTTGGTTGACTTTCCATATCAATAGCCTGGGCACACTGAGAGGCTAGATTTATCATCCCAGGTTATGGACTCATGAAGTGTACTGATCTTAGTATTCAAAGATGCAGCAAGCCCTGAAGCATCAACCCTGGGCTTGAAATATTTGCATGTAGAGCTTCATGCTGAAAATTCAAATCACCAACTTCCTTCCAAACTGCAGCTGCTGCTTGCTGACCAGAAGGCCACCTGGGCATGGTGTTGGTGGCCACAGAGGGTGTGCATTGTCCGTCTGCCCCCATGTGTCCTGCCTTCCGATCTCATAAAGCTTAAACAAAATCTTACGAATGGCAAAACCAAGACGCTGGAGGGAAGGGTGTTTGTGTAAAGCTTCCCGCGTGATGATTCCTTTATCCACTCAGACACACTACAACAGGAAAACAGAAAACCTGCTCTTTCCCCCATTTCTCCCCACATCCAATTGATTTTTCCTTAGACTCGCCTCCTCAATTCAATGACCTTTCTCCATCCTCACTGTGATTTCTCTGTCTGAGCTGCGTGCGTGCACACGCGTGTATGCATGGTTAGGCAGTGGTTACAATGTTCACATAAGAAAAAAATATACATCAATATATATTTTTGGAAATAATACATATTTATATATTTTAATTGCATATACATGTATATTATATATAATTATTTGTGATTATATTTACACACAATTATTTGTGACTATGTATTCTATTTTATATGTTGATATAAAATAAATGAATGTATTTACATATACTTTATAAATGTATATTATACTGTATAAATTATATCTAATGACATATTATGTATTATATTTAAAAAAATTTGTTAATCTGGATTACTTCAAAAAAATACTTTGAAATATCGTAACTGGTATTTTGTTTCCTTGTGTCCACGTTATCGTCTCTTCACCCTTCATGAAGCCAGCGTGAGGGTGGCATTTCATAAACGTGATCTGACCGCGCCAGCCCTTCCGTGTCTATCCTCTTGTGCCTGTTTCTTGTGGCTGATGGTGGCGGGAAGAGCCCCGGACCAGAACGGGCCCTTTGCTGCCTGTGTCCAGCATCTGCCCGACCTCCGTCTGCGTTGCCGCCTGCCTTGACCTCAGAGGCTGCAGCTCCAGTTCATTTCCGAAGGCTCTCCACACCCCTGGCCCCTCGGTGGGCTCTGCAGCTACCCGCATGCCATTCCAGCCCCTTCGGAGGCAGAGTCAGGTCCAGACTGTGTCTCCCGGTGCGCAGGGAGTACTTCTGACGCCGGTGCTCCAAGCAGCACTGCGCATGCAGGAGCCTTCGCCATCGCTTTGTGCCTGCATCGGAGTTGGGGGCAGCCCAAGACCATGGGCCACTTCCAGAATTAGATGCTGCAAGTGAAAAATGAGCTGACAAACTGAAAACTGTTTGCAGAAACCACTGGGAGAGGACCTGGCAGCGGAGCGAGCCGGGTGAATACCGGCATTACAAGGTGATCATGAGCACTCTTGTTGCGGGACTCGGATGTGAACAAAAGCCTCCTCCGGGGTGGGACCGGGTGCCTGCCTGGCCACCGGGTGCCTGCCCGGCCACCGCCTGACCGGGAGCCACAGGCATCCTGGTTTGCTGAGGCCCCATCATCCCACTGGGCCCTGGGGAATCACTTTCTTCTATTCTGGTGTTTTCAGAGAGCGTCCGTTGGGCTTTTCTCAAGGCATCGGAGGGAACAAGAACAAAGGCCGGTAGCCAGGCTTGGCTCGGCTTCAAATCCGCTTTGCTTCACAAGTGAAGATTCCTGCGGCGTTCCTTTGGGACAGTATGTCAGCCTTTAGGTTTCTTCAAATAATAGCTGATTAGAATCAGAAGTCATGAGGGCAACATAAGTAGCATTTATTGTACTTTATAAGCTGGACATTTTACACATATTATCTTATTTACCTCTAATTGTTTTTAAAAAAATCCCTCTACCATTTCCAGTTGAGGACACTGTTGGTTAGAGAGGGTTTCCCTGATCCGCTCAAGGGGACGCAGCGGGCTGTCGGCACGGGTGGGATTTGAACTCTGCTCACGCTGATCCATGCTCAACTTCCGTTCTGAGCATCACATGAATCTTTGTGCTTCCGTGACTGTTCCCTGTAACAAATGTGTAGCCTGAAAGCCTTAGGCTTGCAGATCAGGGAGGTCTGAAAGTGAGAATTACAATAACCCTAGCTAGAGCCCTGGCTGTCCCAGGAGGCGCCGGGAAGCGTAGCCACAGCTCAGGTTTCCCGTCGGGGCTCGCTTATGCAGCTCTCCGTTTCTTTCATGGAACCCACCCAAGCCGCTCTCCGGTAACTTGCCAGGGAGTAAAGTCTTAAACACACTGTTTATGTCCAGGGTTTTTCAAAGGTTTGGCAGAAACACTATTATTGGAATAAGGCCTAGAGTATATAGAGTCCATCTATTCCTCCAGGAATGAGCCGCGAACTCTGGATGAAGCCAGACCATCAGCTATCAGCAATGTCCACGCAGAATATACATTCTGTCCGCCTGTCACCACCATGGCATGTTCTGGAAGTCTTTCCCTGGCCCAACCTGGGAACTGAGTGACAGACAGGAGCCCTGACTCCGAAGATTGGGTTTGCAGCTGGGATGACATCAACACATGGTTTTGTTACTTCTGGCGGACCAGGATTTTGGGTCACTCTCCACTTCCACCCCAGCTTTAAGGATCAAAAATGGTTGTAATGATTTTGAACAAATTGATTTCCTTGCAAGTGTATGCAGTCTTAAACCATTAGAAGCAAATGGTTTTCCTCTGCCTGAGTAGTGTGCTAGGGCCTAAGGATAAATCAGTGCAAAAGAAAAACCAAACATGGCTCCCCCACTCTGGGGGTTTGGAGTCTAGCGGAGGAGAAAGACATTAATCCATGTATCCCACTCATGAATATTTAATCACCAGCTGAGATAAGGGTTTCAGAGGAAAAGAATAGGGTTTGGTGGGAGTACAAAATATAAAACCCGATTTAAGCTAAAGGATTTCTCCCTGAAATGACACATGAGTTGAGTGAACAGGACAAAAGGGTGCTGGAGATGGGAGATGGAGGTGGGGCGGAGCTTAGGTGACTAGGTTAATGGTGAGAGGAGACTGCATGTGCTCATAGCAGAAGGGAGCTTGGCTTCTTTGAGAAACTAGGTGAAGGCCACACTGCAGTAGGAGCTGGAGACCAAGGAGACAATGCTCTTATACAGACCCAACAAGAAAGAAAGAAAGAAAGAAAGAAAGAAAGAAAGAAAGAAAGAAAGAAAGAAAGAAAGAAAGAAAGAAAGAAAAGAAAGAAAGAGAGAGAGAGAGAGAGAGAGAGAGAGAGAGAGAAACCAGAGCTACAAGGTCTTGCAAGGCAGGAGAAATATTTTGTCATGATCCCAAGAGCACACGTGATAATAGGAAACCGGGTGAACAGTGGGTTTCAGGGTGCAGTCCAGCAGGGTCCGCATCACTGAGAACTTGTGGGATGAGGAAATGCACCAAGCCCACCCCAGACCTGCTGAATGAAGCCCTCAGGCGGGGGAGCCCCTCCAGGAGATTGTGGTAGGAGCTGAAGCTGGAGGAACACTGTGGGGGCGGGGAACTGGGCACGGGGGTGGGGTTTGTGGGGAGGGGCGTGGCCAACAAGATAGAATTAGGAGGAGACCAGGCAAGCTGAGAGCTCTGGGCAGGCTGGGGAGACCCCGGGAGCCTCGGGGAGGCCTGGGAACTGCAGATGGTGACATGGACTGATGTTTTTACCTTCATTATGTGGCTGTGCCCTTGTCTCCCTTCCTTTCATTGTCTTCACCTACTTCCGATGTGTTTCCCTGATATATCAGATTCGTTTAAACTTTCCTCACATGCGTTACAGAACAAGACAGGACACCTATAAGGCACAGACCTGTGTTTAAGTAATGAAGAGAGGTCATGAGTTTGTGAACGCTCCCTTCCCACCTGAGGTCATTTCGAGGGCAGGCTAGTGAGACAGAGGTCACTTACTGGAGTCGCAAAACCTTCCCCACTCCTAGATCCAAGCTTCATGACCACAGTACATACCAGTGGCCTGGCCAAACGAAATTACTAAATAAAAGCCAATGACATGAAACTGCGTTTTCAAAAATGGCTTCTCTCCCAGTTTATTTATGCCCCGGTTCATTTTAATGCAGTGGGCTTTTCCCTTGTTTTTAATGAGAAGTCAGGACATAAAATGTTTTGACTCCAGCCCTGGCCGGTTGGCTCAGCGATAGAGCGTCGGCCTAGCGTGCGGAGGACCCGGGTTCGATTCCGGCCAGGGCACACAGGAGAAGCGCCTATTTGCTTCTCCACCCCTCCGCCGCGCTTTCCTCTCTGTCTCTCTCCTCCCCTCCCGCAGCCGAGGCTCCATTGGAGCAAAGATGACCCGGGCGCTGGGGATGGCTCTGTGGCCTCTGCCTCAGGCGCTAGAGTGGCTCTGGTCGCAATATGGCGACGCCCAGGATGGGCAGAGCATCGCCCCCTGGTGGGCAGAGCGTCGCCCCTGGTGGGCGTGCCGGGTGGATCCCGGTCGGGCGCATGCGGGAGTCTGTCTGACTGTCTCTCCCTGTTTCCAGCTTCAGAAAAATGAAAAAAAAAAAAAAAATGTTTTGACTCCAGCAGGCTTTAGAAACGTGCGGTGGGGAAAGAGATAAGGGGGCGATGTGAAACTTCACGGAAGATGGTGTGGATGCAGAGGCGGGGCCTTCAAGCGGTTGTCATGAGGACTCCTGTCCTTCATATTGACCCCTGAGCGCTGTGTCCAGATTTGTGATTAGCTGGCTTGTGGTACGCCTCAGGCATTGGTCTTCTTAACAGCCAAGGTGCTTCTGATGTCGGTCCAAGGTTAAGACCAACTGTACTAACTGATGTCTCGGGAAAGGGAGAGAATAGCAATCTTTGCACATCCAGTATATTTGGAAATGTAACTTGTAATTTACAGAATTAATGATCTGCTCAACCAATGACCCAGCAAAGGTGAGGTTTCAGTAGTGAGCTACTCACCTGTGCACATCAGAATGTCACGTGGCATGTCTGGTACCTCTTTGGGGCCACCCAGAAATAACAACTTATACAAAATGGGCTGGGGTTTCTCGATGAGGCTCACCTCTATCTGAGTCATCTAGGGACTGTTATCAAAGAAGTAAATACCTTGGACGTACCCTAAACCTACAGCGTTATCCTTTCTGGAAATGGCAGAGTTATCTATCCTTTCTGGAAACGGAGCCTTCGCACATACTCCACAAGTGATTCTCATACACTTAAAATTTTTTATTTATTGATTGATTTTAGCAAGAGAGGAAGGGGGGGGGAGAGAGAGAGAGACAAGAATATCGATGTGTTCCTGTATGTGTCCTGACTGGGGATCGAACCATCAATCTCTGTACTTCGGGACTAGCCGAGCTACCAGGCCAGGGTGATTCTCATACACTCTAAAGTCTTAGCACAGTTTCTGCAATTACCTGCTCATTCATTCATTCATTCATTCGCTTAACAATATTTATCAAGCACTCATTGTGAGTTAGGAACTGTGTGTGGTGCTGGCCATGCAGCCGTGGACAGATAGGTTTGGTTCCTGCCCTCACAGATTTTTTCAGACCCGACTGCTCATTTCTCTCTCTCCTTTCCCAATTTCACAATTTGCATGTAGATGCATTTGATTTTTCTGCTTTGCAATAGCTTTAGTGTTCTTCATGTACTAGTTAGAACCTTAGGTTCAATGGGGTTTCTGCCATGTTAAAAATGGAATCGCATTATTCACCAAATTTGAAATGGATTTGGTCTGTCCAACCCTTATTCACTCTCTCCTTTACTTATTCATTCACTTCTTTTTTCATTTACTTATTAACCCATTTACCCATTCACCCTTCCATCTATCTGTCAAAGTCTTTACAATAAGATAAAATTGTACTTTACTTGATTAATTTCCAGTCAATTAAATGCAATCAAGTGGGTTTTCCTTTATTGTGGGGTTCTGATGGATCTGTCTGCATTAAACCTACATCTCTTGGATCTCATTACTTGACGACTTGATGCTCACTCCCAGGAACGGAAACCCAAACCCCAGCATGCCTGTCCATTTTGTGGAGTGTGTTGCGGTGGCCCCGATGGGAAATGTGCTGCTGAGAGCATCGTTTCTGGGAGAACACGAGGTTCGCCTGCCGTCTTCCATGTGATTGACTTGCTCTTGCTTAGTGATGATTCCACCACTCCTAACGACCCCTCCCTGCCCAGCTCTGCTAAGAATGTCAATTTCCTTGAAAACAAGACTCAGATTTTATTGCCACTTATGTCTCCTAACTTCTTCCCTGTTGATGATATTGGTCTTAATGAAGATTAAACGGTCTGACTCCTGGCAACGCGGACTGTAAGAATCCTAACGGCACTGCAGATATTTCATGCATGTCTTAGTTGCTAATATTGCCATTTTTTTCATTGAGGTACTTTTTTGAAAAGGTGGATTGTGGGGGGCTTACTGCTGTGGAAGAGAAAGAGTGAGCTCAAACTAACTTATACTAGGCATTTTATGGATCATGGAGAACTTTCACATTCATGCCAATTTGCAAGAGCCAAAGAAGCAGGGTGGAACAAGGTGTGTGTGTGGGCGGGGGGGGGGGGTGTTTCTTAGATGGCATGTGATTTTTGAAGGTCACATGAAAGAAGTGGTAAAACAGACAATCCAGCTCACCTAACTCCAGGTACAGTGAGTGATCTTTACAGCCCGGCCATTCAGAGTGTAGTCTGTGGCCCAGCAGCAGCTGCATCACCTGGTAACTTGTTGCAAAGGCAGAATCTCCAACCCTACTCCAGATCCACTGAATCAGAATCTGCATGTGAGCTACCAAGGTATGTTGGCTAGTCTGACGTATGTGAAAATGTGAGAAGCCTTGTGTTCAGCATCGACTGCTGATCCCTACTCTTTGCCCTTGAAATGGCCACATCTCTGATACTCATCCTTGAAAATAAGAGAGGGGCGGAACCCACCGATACTGAGTTCTTAAGAAATAGTCTACTGTGTGGGAGATGTTTTAGAACACTTTAAATGTGCAGTAATAGAGATTGAATAAATAATGGTACTTTTTGCCTATAATTTTTGCTGCTATTGCAATGCATTAAATAAAAGGTTTTTAATAACAAGGAGAAATGCATATATATAAAGTAGTTGAAAAAACAGGTAAGTGCATATAAAATAATTCTAATTGTATCTGAAATAGGAAAAACATTTTAGGGAAATGTGACATGATTTTAGTCATTATTCTTTTTTTTTAAATAAACTTTTTATTTTAGAACAGTTTTAAATTTACCCTAAATTTGTAAAGATAGGCATTCAGAGTTTCTGTATACCCCACACCCAATGTCTCTTAATATGAATGTCCTGCATTAGGCTGGTACATTTATGACAATTAACAAAGCAATATTGATGTGTTACTCTTAACAAAAATCGACACTTTATTCAGATGTCCTGTTTTTGCCTAGTGTCTTCTATGTGCCCCAGGGTTACTAAGGATACCATACTATCAATATATCTAGTTCCTGTTTCTCCTTAGGCTCCTCTTGGCTGCCACAGCTGCTTAGACTTTCCTTGTTTCTGGTGATCTTAACATTTTTGAAAAGTACTCTTCAGACACGTTCTGACAGGCCCCTCAGTTGAGAATTGGCTGATGTTTTTCTCATGGTTAGACTGGGGTTATGTGTTTGCAGGAGGAAGACTATGTAGGTAAAGTGCCATTTTCATCACATCCCGTCAAGGCCACATGGTCTCAGGATCACTCATCACTGTCGTCGTTCATTTCAGTCCCCTGGCTAAGATGGTGCTTGTCTGGCTTCTCCACTGTCGGGTGATGCTGGACGCTGTCCTCTACGTGCTGCCCTCTCTGGGTGGAGGCCGCTGTGCACAGCCCGTGCTGGAGGGGCGGGGGCTTGTGCTCCACCTCCGTGCTGCCGTCTCTGGATGGAGGCCGCTGTGCACAGCCCGTGCTGGAGGGGTGGGGGCTTGTGCTCCACCTCCGTGCTGCCATCTCTGGGCGGAGGCCGCTGCGCACAGCCCATGCTGGAGGGGTGGGGGCTTGTGCTCCACCTCCTTGTGTGTGCAATAGCTATACTAATTGTTTGGAACACTTTTTTCATGGGAGATTTGTCTGTTCTCTCACATTGATTTATTTATTTAATGATTTATTTTTGTATCAGTATGGACCCATTGTTGTTTACTTCCTACTAAGAATATTAACCCAATACTACTTTATTTTGTTGCTCTAATTGGTCCAAGCTTTGGTTACTGGAAGGTGTTTCATGTGGCCCCATTGTTGATATTTTAGTTTAGCGCTTCATTACTATCTGGTACTACAAGACACCCCAAGGTCATCTTGTATATTTTCTGCCCCGGTCCTAGAGTAATCCATTTGCTAGGGAGTCCTTTTTCCTGTTGTTGGTGAATGGTGTTAGAAACCAAGATCTGAGAGCTGTGTGTGCTCATTGTCACGGGGTGGTGTTGCTTCTAGGCCCTCACAGCTGGAAGAGTAGGGGAATATATATACATGAGTGTATAAATATGTCTATCTATTACCATCTATATCTATATTAAACTAAACATGAATTTATACTATCTTCAGCTGTCACCTGTTACCACATAGAATGTTCTACCTTCTTCCCCTTCCTTCTGTGTAGCCTCTGGTCAACAGTGAACGTGGGGGCCACCCTTCCCCATCACTTACTTAACTGTTCCTTACTTAACCAGGGCACATGCACAGTGGTGTGAGAACTAACAACCCCTCCCCCATGAAGGACACCTTGATCGATGAGAGTCCAGAGCTGGTGTATAGCCCCCTTTGCCTGCATCTCATAGACTCCACTCACTTCCAGGGTTACTCAGGCTCCATCCTTCCCTTCCACCCCCTCAGTGAGGTTATTTCCTGTATTTGTAAAATGGTGAGATTCTAGGATCCCCCAAGCCCCTAAATGATACTGTTAAATTTTACAGATATTAAGGTGCGCTCTGTGCTGCACAGTTCCCTTGGTTCTGGTGAATGCACAGGGTCTCGTATCCCCTGTTGCAGTATCGTGCAGAAGACTTCCATTACTCCATGAAATTCTCCACCTGCTCAGCTCGACCCCTCTCACACAAGACCCCAAACCCAAGCTACCACTGGTTTTTTTTTGTTTTGTTTTTACTGTCTCTATAGTTTTACTTTTACAGAATATTACCTAGTTAGATTCATATAATATATAGCCCTTTCAAACTGGCTTCTTTTACCTGGTAATATGTATTTAGATTTATCTATTTTTTTTTTTTTTTTGGTGGCTTCATAGTTCATTTCCTTTTAATGCTGAGTAATGTTACATTATAGGGCTTTAGCACAGCCTACTTGTTCATTTACCTATATTAGTTTGGGGAAAAACTGCACACATTCTAGGTCCTATTAATTTTTTTTTGATATGTGAAACGGTCATTTGTTTCTCATATCTTTGCATGCCTCGTAATTTTTTGTTGTAACTGGACATTCTGAATAATGCAACGTGCCAACTCGAAGAGTCAGACGCTCCCCCTCCCGCAGTTTGCTGCATCTGCTTGTTGGGGGGGTTCCTTGTTGTTTGTTTACTTGTTCACTTGGTGATTTTCTAAATTGCTTTTGCAAATTCTGTGTTGTTGGTCAGTGTGTGGTCGCTGGAGTCTGTGTTCCATGTGCTCACCCATCAGACGGTGTTTTGACCACCGTTTCCTTCATTACCTGGAGGGAACAAAAAGGAAGAAGTAGAAGAAAAAGAAAAGAGAAGAGAGAGAAGATGCTCTTTGCAGGCTGTGTGGGCCACTTCCTCAGAGCTCGGACAGCCTATCTGCCGCTCTCCCTCTTCACTCCCTGCTCCAGTGGGGTCGGACATGCCGCTGCAGGTGAGAGCGCAGGGTGTTCTGGGCCCCCCTGCGTCCAGCCCTGAGCTTGCGCGTGGCCGTCAGCTAGATTGCCTGGTGGAAGAGGGGATTTATAGCAGCCCCCCACCCCCCGCGTGTCTCCTTTCCCGGCCTCTTTCTTCCCAGGAGACCTGGGTTCTGCTCTCCTGGCATAAGCGGGCTTGCGTCCTTGTTTTCCAGCCACTGCAAGGCCCGTTCATCCTCTACGTCGCTGCAGCTTGTCTAAGGCCCCAGGTCCCTGTGCGGCGGAGTGATCCCATAGCGCCTTTGCCCCTTCCCGTCTGCCAGTCCTGGTGGGAGCTGGCATTGCCACAGCACGATCTCCTCGTGCGTCTATTCTAGTGCCCTGTGAGTGACAGCGGAAACAGCAAGCCCTGGGGAGAGCAGGGAGCACGTGTCCCTTCTGCTACTTTAACAAATAGCTAAGTCCCCACCTCCTTTCGACTTTCTCCGCTTGGTCCGAGAGGAAGGCGTCTCGTGCAGAGGTGTGATCATCTACCCGCTTGCGGAGAGGGGCTGAGACGCCCGCCTACCTCCGCCACCTTTCTGTCGTGCTCCGCATTTCACGTCTGCCAACTCCTGTCAGCATCTGCTCAACTTGTCACCCTGCTCTCTCTGCCCCTGTGAACCTCCTGTTGCAGCATCTGTCTTCTCTGCGGAATGGTAGTGGGCACTGAGGGAGTGTGTCCGTAGTCCTCGGAGTCCCGGCTTGAGCACAGCGGCGCTTTCGCCGTCCTCCTCACCTCACAGCCGCCTCTGCCAGCCCTGCAGCCCTCCCCTCCGCCACGGTATTTACAGATGTTGGTTTCTTAGCTGGCCCCGTGGCCTCTGCCAGCATCCTCATCAATGCTACCTCCTTTCTCTCCCAAAGACGGTAGTGATGCCTCCATTTCAACCTTTGGAGAAAGACACACATGTGGCTCCAAGAAGGACACTCCAGTTTCCTGTTTCTTTCTCTCCTTCTCCGCTTCTTGGCTAGTCAAGAGCGCTTGGGAATCTCTGTCTTCTCATCGCCACTTGAGGGCCTTTATATCTGCCCCTGACTAGAGTGGGCTCAGGAACAGTGGGGGTCAAAAGGGAGTCAGCTGATTTTTCTTCTGTGTACTGGACAAAGTCTTGACCCTGTTTTATTCATTCCTTGTTTAGAGCGGTAAATTAGTCAGCCTCAGGTGGCGTGCAGGCAGTGCTCGACCAGTGCTCTTTCCAGAGGTCACACACCACTATATATTTTTTCCTTTTCCTCTTGAAGGCCAGCCCTCTAACAGAAAGGAGTCATCCCTGGCCTGTGGGCCGGGCCTGTGAGACGGATACAGATTTCTCCACGTGGACTCATCATTCCTGAATTGCCGGGTTGGATCGATGCTCCCAGCATTGCATGCCATTTCCTGCGGTCCCTTTGCATTCTCCCTGGCTTTGCAACAGCCTGGTCTCCGCCCAGCAGCTCAAGTAATCTTTGTAAAATGTCAGATCACATCGCTCCCCTACTTCCGCCCCTCCGCCTAGCTTCCCTTTTACCTGAAGGAAAGCTGGAGTCTGTGTCATGACCGACCATGTTCTACAGCATCCTGCCCCCGCGAGCCCTTCGAAGTGACCTCCTTGCATTCCTCCTCTGTCGCCTCACCCGTGTGGCCCCTCAGCCATGCTCAGGGAGCCCTGATATTTGGTATTTTCTTTTCCCAGCAATACTCTTCTCCCTTTACTTCCTTTAGGACTTAGCTCAGACGTCCCCTCACTATGGAAGCTCCCTGTTAGCACTCTGTGTAAAATAGTGACCACAGCTGATCCTGCTCCCAGCCCAGCACTCTCTTCCCGACTTTCCCTGGTTTACCATTTTCCACAGCACCGGTCAGCATCTCACATGCTAGATGTTTCTTTCTTTATGGAACAGGGAAGGCTGAACTTGTCTGTTTTTATACCTGTAGTATAGTTGTAGAGTCTGGCATGTTGTAGACACCCGATGTATGTCTATTTTCAATGGCTACATGAATGAATGGAGAAATGCAATCGTAAGTGAATTGGAGTACATGAATGGTTTCCTCCATCTGGCTTACTACTTAATGGGCAGTGCTTCTGTTTTACTGATTTCTGTACCTGCTAACCTAGGTGATGTTAGTAATGGCTATTACATAGCAAACAGCATCCAAAAAAAAAAGAGCTATCTGCAATGTCTTCCAGACTAAGGCTCAAGGAATAACTTTCTACATTAAAAAAAAAAATGTGGGTTGTTTCAGTACTCACCATGTGCTGAAATAGAGCCTTCATCTGGAAGTGCTGGCCAGATGTTCAGACAAGCTATCTCTGGCCTTATATAATCTCCATGACTTAGGGTCTTCACTCAGCAGTATGGGTTCAGAAACAAGTATGTCAGAGCACTGAAAAGTAAGTGGCCCCTTGAGACTGACTCACAGTGACCCCAAATTACAAGAGATCAAGGTAGAATTCAGAGGCCAACCTATTAATTTACAATTATATCAGTATATATTTGCAAGTTATACCTGGCAAGTGATCAGAATATATACATGTGTAATTCTAAGTAATCCACATCAGGCTTTTTAATTATTTCATTCTGAATAGCAATGAGAGCAGAAAACAAAGAGTGGTATTGAGAAATGTATCCTGTGGTAGTGGAGACACCTCTTGACCTCTCCCTGGGGCCAGAACATGAGTATGTGCTCTATGCAGCATCTCTTACCCTGGAGAGGTCTGACTCAACACAGGCCAAGTGTCGTTCCACCATTATTCTCCTGGGATGCAGAAATCCCCTCTCATTTAAAAAAAATAAAAAAGCATACTCTTTCATCAGATTTAATAGTACCATTGATCAGCCTACAGGATTTTCTTACATTCTGCCAAGCTTTGACTGAATTTCTAAGCACATCTATTCTCGCCTTTGAGTTGGGATAAATCTGGTTCATAAAGAAAACTGCTTCAGATGACTAATATGCTAATGTCATGAATTTCATAAGTTGACCTCTCAAAGGACAACTCAGCCTCCTCCTTTAAGACTCTGATCCTTGACCACACACTGCTTAGTTACCTTGAGTCTTTCCCCGAATCTATATTTCCTTTTAATGTCTACCAGCTGACCCAATTATATTTCAGTTCATAGATAGTTCTAGATAATATGACCATTTTAATACGCTCATTAACCATCATAATGATTTCAAGAACATGTTCTGGGTCCCTACTCAATGTCAGGGTTTATACTCATGCCCTTTAGAAATCTACTGCATACGGTCACAGTAGATTATGTCCTATAAAGGGATGAGGCAAAATCAACAGACAGAAATAACTTGACTGCTAGCCCTGGAACAGACCTCACTTTCTTTGGTAAATTCCTTTGCCTGGATAAATCCAGTATTTCTTTTGGACCTTTGACAATAAATAGTGCATTGCACTTGGATGACACTTTGAATCAATTCATCGAACTGGTTCTGCCTTCCTTAACTTGCTTTTTCCCCCGAAGGAAAACTGTGATCTATACATGACTAGTAAAAAGCATCATGGTATAAGAGGAAACAGAACATTTGAGTCAATAAGACCTAGGGGTACACCTACTGTATTGTCTTTTACTGATTGTTTGATCTCACTTAAGTAAACTAGACCTTCTCAATCTTAGTTTTCTCACCTTTAGAACGGAATACAAAGGCATCTCCTTCAGAGATTTGTTGGAAGGTCAAGGGAGATAATGTTGAATGCACCTGGCCCCATGCCTGGTATCTAGTGGACTGCCTTGATCTTATATATATTTTCATCCCGTCCCCCTGTTTAGTGTGGGGCTCAGATGGAGCAGTGGGTGTCTTTCCAGGTAGGCATCCATGACTGCAGAATGACAGTGCATTGTGTTTACGGTATACTCAGTGCTCTAGGGGTCTGGTCACCACCAAGGCAGACATCCTTCCTGGGATTAGCTCTGACTGCATCCCCATGGCACCCCACAGCCATCACTGGGATCTGTCCCACGGCACTCACTGGACTCTCTCACCCTTAGAGGTCCGCTTCTCACCACTCTGTCTCATGAGAGAACCTCTCCCCCCAGGCCATAGACTGGGAAACTATGCTCTTCACTTCTGCCTCCTCCACGACCCGCAGTGGGATGCCTGGAATATTGCAGGTGTTAATGAAGGGTAACCGAGTGGGACTGAGGCCAGAATTGGTTACCCAGAGTAAGGTTTTAAGTCCTCTCTGGGCATTATCACTTTGTCAGTTTCTCTGTCTGCTGGGTTTCTGACTCTCACACTTCTCCTGAATCCAGGAATCCAGGAACTGGGAGTTAATCTCATTTTGTCTTTACTCCAGCCCTGGGAGGGAGGTGTTACTACTATCTCTGATTTGCAGATGAGAAAACAAAGTCCAAGATGTTTAAAACACCTCCCTCTCCACCCCTATCCAAGTCATTCATTTGTGCTGGAACTAGCATATAGCCTAGTGAACCTAACCCCCATAGGGCAGGAAGGATAATTACCCCTCTACCCTTCTCAGGTTGAGACCCTGTAGTAAAAACATGTATTCCTCCTGCATGCAAGGAAGATGTGCAAGGAAACTACTCTTTGAAATGGGCCAATCACAACCTTCCATACCTTCTTCAGCTACAGACGAGAGATGTTCGCTAGGGGGAGAGGGAGGCTGGTTCCGGGAGGTTACCAGGAAAGGCATGGTGGACAAAGGTGGGGCTGTGGTACGGATCTGAGCGCTTGCCTTCTCCATTGAGAAGAGAGCCCTAGAGATGAGTTACCCTCCTCTTCTGGGGACGGGAATGTGGTACAAATGGAGAGATCCCCTCATCCATCGAAATGTCCCTTACAAAAGGGTAACATATTCAGTTTTCAGTTTCTCCTGTGACTACTCTTTCTTAAAGACAGTCAGCTCAGTGTAATCTTTATGCCAAAGAGGCGCCCCCGGGGGTGGCCCACTTGTCTCCCACTCACCCCACAGCCAGCAGCCCCTCCGGTGCGCTGTGCCATCGAACACAGGCTAACATGAATGAAGTACCTACTTTCTGCCCCACATTTTGCTCGGTGGCACAGTGCATTATTGTAGTTGATTCACTTGATTTTAAGGTTCTGACAGGGCAGAGATCTTGTGTCTGTCTTGTTCACTGTTGTGTCCCCACCCCTTTGCCCACTGCCAGACAGAGGAGCTGCCAGTACGTCAGTGCAGAGTGAGTAAAACATTATTCACCGTTTCTCTGACACAGATGTTGTTTTTCTCTCCATTTTACAACTCTGGGATAAATAACTGGAAACTGAGAAAGGTTAGTAATTTATCCGTAAGCCACATAGTACGTAGCAGATCTAGTATATTAAATAAAGCCTGTTTGACCAAGTACTTAACCCCCATTACCTTGCCTCAAGAAACACAGGTAAATATTTATGAGCAAAAAATTTTTTTAAATTAAAAAAGGTGGCATTATCATTCTCCATCAGCTCTGAATATGGTTACAAATTCTTTAGCAGGCAAAAGAAATAATGGGTCACAGAACACGCCTTCGCCCCGGGCTCCTCACCTTTCTTTGTTTGTGTATTGCCACCTTCAAAACCATTAAGCCTGTGACTGTGCATGGGGCCAATTCTCAGCATATTACAATTGCCTCCAAGTCAAAAGCTGTATCCCAACAGTTTAAATATAACAATGGTAGGTTCTTTTCAAAGGGTACATTTTCCCTCACAGCTGCCAGCTCTGCTCTCTATACAAACCTAAAAATAATGATCTTTCCATTATGGGAGCACTGGTATTGTTGCTTTTCCTCTTAGCTTATATTAGTGCTTAAATTATACACCCCGAGTCCCCAGGGGTTTCAGCTTGGGGGGGTTAGGGGGGTAGGGGGGCCATTTCTCGAGGCCAAGTAGTGTCTTTAGCTCTGAGCACGAGGCTTCCACTGTAGCCTCCTACAGAGCCGGGGGCTGAATTACAGTCCTCGAATTGGCTCCATCATCATTGTTTGTGAGCCACAAAAAAAAGTCACTGCCGAAGTCTTTGTAGGCAGCCCCAGCACACCTTGCAATGGCGGCCCCTCTCCTCTGTCTACCTGTTCTACTCATTAAAACCAGATGCAATGTGACCTCTCTTAATTTGGCAAGGCTGCAAAGAAAATCTCGACTCAAACACTTCAATGCAGGACTTATCTTTAGAAGTAATAGGTGTGCTGGTGCCTCTCTTTTTTTTTTCTTTCTTTTCAAAAGCATGAGAGCAGCACTTGTTCTAGTGCAGTCTGACTCTCGACAGGAGATGGGACATGGTGATCAGGTGAGCAAGCCAAGCTAGGAGGCAGTGGCTCAGGGAGTGAGTGGGGGCGAAGAAGAGGGAAGGAGTGGAGGGTCATGGAGCGTTGGAGAGGGGAGAGAGGCAGCCATAATGTGAGGGTAGGAGGAAGGTATTTTGATAATCTAAAACTTTATCTCCAAATGATCTTGTCCCCTAACTCTCAGCTCCTGGGATCCAAGAGTTAATATGGAATCATGGTGATACTTTCCCTACAGAAATTACCAAGGAAAATAGTAAATTTATTTATTTTTTGTTTTCTCCTTTTTTTCCCCCCTTAAATATTTACATCTGCCATTGCTTATCTACTGGCAAATGCTGTGTTATTGTGTTATTATACATTTAGGATGGAATCCCTGAACATCTTGTCAGTCCAATGCTTACAGTCTGTTCACATGAAGCTTGATTTTGATGGTCAATGAAGGTTCACTTAAACCTAACTCCCTGTCTGTGAACATCACTAGAGGAATGTTTAAATTCAAGCCTTCATAGAGATGGCAGGGTTAGCTGAAAATGATCGAGCCGCAGTCTGGAATGAGAACCAGACACTATATAATGCACCGTCAACGGGAGGATAATTACATACAGCACACTGCAGATGGAAGCCTGGGCGTTTCTAATACTGATCTCTAACCCATCTTTACTGTGGACTTGCTTTAAACAGAAGTCTGAGGATTGATCTTCTTGGGTTGTTCATCTTCTGAGGATTCCCTTCCGTGTTTTCCAGGGAGATCTCAGCCATGTCAGTTGGTGCTGTAAGTGGTTGACTTCTCCAATCAAACTTGTGTTTAAGTCCTGTCTCCGAGCTCTTGTAAAACCCCCCTTTGTCCATTACATTGCAAAGGGGGCTTTGCTTCGCTCTAATGTGCTCGCGGATGAGATTGCCGCCCTCCAGTCATCCTGGGAAACGTTTGTCCTCTCTTCTCTGTCTTACAGGTTTCTGTCTCACGTTTCAGAGCTCTGGGTTCCTCTCCCAGCCACAGTGCCAAAACTTTGACTTAAAGAGTAATTTTAAAATTGGAACCAAGCTGAAATATATCTTCTATTGGATGCATGTATGGAACACTTAAGATCTCTTTTGACATATGCAAAACCCACCTAACTGCAACTTCTCACGATACTCTTGTTTAGATATTCTACAACTCATTGTCCTATGAGCTCCTAAAAATATCCAAAATAAGTGCACATTAAGGAAATAAGTATTAATGTAAAGATTCAAAAATTGTCAATTAGGCTTACTTTAGTGTCCCAATTCCCCCCTTTAATGAATGCACTGTAGGCAAAGGAGAAAGAGCAGAATGGTGGTATTTTTGTTTTATGTTTTTTGCTTTTTTGTTTTTTGCTAGGACTATTCTTGGTTTATGTGAGGACATAACTATGCTAATATGTCTTGATGTTCTACAAAGACTGCCAAGAGTTCCAGATTGCCTACTTCTTGAACAGCTTGGAGAATTGTAGACCTACAGACTTGTGTTCTATTTTATTTCAATTCCATTCCTGGGTGTACCGTCTGCCTATTGTAAGACCTTATGTAAACCCTTTGTTCTCTCCTAACATCAGTTTCGTAATCTACACAATGAAAGGGGAAAGCTAGAAGGTACCCACCTAGTCTTCTCAGCCCCGTTTCTATAATACTGTATAAGCTTCTACTTGTATTGTTACCATCACTCCTATTATTATTATTATTATTATTATTACTTATCTGACTACCACTACAACCATTATTGTTATTACTACCACTACTGCTGCAGCTACTCTTTCTACTACAAACATCATGATCACTACCTTCAAGTTGCATGAAAGTTTCATTTACAAAGAGCTTTCTTGTTTATTTTCTGATTTAAAACTGCAAATCAGATGCAGCATGAGTCCTGGAGGAGGAGCTGAGCTGTTTATAAATAAAAGACGCTCATCAACAACATGTTCATTCCTCATTAGCCACCACCTCAAGAAAGTATTCTTTAGCCCTGGCCAGTTGACTCAGTAGAGCATTGGCCTGGTGTATTGAAGTGCCAGGTTTGATTCCCAATCAGGACACACAGAAGAAGTGACTATCTGCTTCTCTACCCTACCCCCATCTTCCTCTTCCTCTTCCTCTTCTTCTTTCTTCTTCTTCTTCTTCTTCTTCTTCTTCTTCTTCTTCTTCTTCTTCTTCTTCTCCTTCTCCTTCTCCTCCTTCTCCTTCTCCTTCTTCTCCTTCTCCTTCTCCTCCTCCTCCTCCTCCTCCTCCTCCTCCTCCTCCTCTTCCTCTCCCCCCTCTCTGTCCTCTCTCTCTCTTCCCCTCTCACAGCCATAGTTTGAATGATTCAAGCAAGTTGGCCCTGGGCACTGAGGATGGCTTCGTGCCTTGCCTCAGGCATTAAAATAGTTTGGTTGCAGAGCAACAGACAGCAGTCCTAGATGGGCAGAGCATTGCCCAGTAGGGACTTATTGGGTAGATTCCCATTGGGGTGCATGTGGAAGTCTGTCTCTGCCTCCCCACCTCTCATTAACTAATATATATATATATATATATATATATATATATATATATATATATATATATATATCCTTTGACTGAGTTAATACCTACATTTCTACAGCTTTCTTCACCTTGATTAAAAATAAAGCTAATTTGATTCTGTTGGACTGCTGCATGTTCAACAGTGAGAAGAGTGACTCAGAATTCTTGGCTACTGCCAGTCTAATGAAGTATCATATTATTTTAAAAAATTTTATTATTTTTCTAAATTCAAATATTTCTACCTGAAAATTGTTATATTTGAATATTTTCTCTGAGGGACAGAAATGATTGATGTTATTTGCCCTCTTGAGTATTAATGGAAATTTTCCCATAAGACCCCCCATTCATCAGAGAGAGATGACAGGCTGAGCAGCGAGATTTCTGGGTTGCCATGTTCCCCACAGTAGCTCGTGTCATTGCAGAGTATGTTGAGATCAGATTTATCGTAAGCAAGTCTCTTGTATATTAGGTGTGTTACTTAGGATCATATAATCATTTATCACTCTAATGGATTTACTTATTTATTTTTATTTCTCCCCTAGTACTTCTGAAGTCATTAAAAAACATCAATAAGAATAATAAACCTGTTTTTGTTTTTGAAACAGGGATGCCCTTGGCTCATAAAGTCTCAGACATATTTCTTACTTAGTCTTCTGGATGCCCACTGGTGACACCCTAACCCTGGCTCAGAGGAGGGAGGAGCACACTCTTCTCAAGCCCAAAGTCCTTCTATCCCAGTGCAAGGTTCGCATAATACTTCTCTGATTTGGGCTGTCTTCCAACACATACCAGTCCCAGTTTTGTGCCAAGAAGTTGGACCGTTCCTGAGATAGGTAGAAGAGGTACAGTGTAGCCTTCTTTTATAATCTGCAGATCTCAGTTCTCACTGATCTTGTCTTCTTACTGTGGCATAATTGCTTCATGAATCCTGAGACAAGTCCTGGCTTGGCAGCACTGAAATGCTTGCAGGTGAATTCTGGCACAACGGTCACCTTGACCCCAAGGACAGTGATGCTCGCATTCCTGTTGTTCTGTGGGCTTCCAGCTAGCCAGCATCAATTGGACAAATGACTGTTTTAGTTAGATAATCTCTACTTATCAAACAGGAAAGGAGAAAGGCAAACTATTCTAGGACAAAATGGAAGGGCCATTACCTGTGGTGGTTCTTTCACCAATTAGGAAACAGAGGAAATAGAACAGATAGACCAGATCCTGATCTGAAAGTCCGTGGCACAAAGAAATGCTTGTCTGGATAAGTAGTAAGCCTGTGACCTTGCCTCCTGGAGGTAAGAGCCTAGTGTAGTTTGTGCCAGTTTCATGCCCCTTTATGTCCCCTTTATGCCTCCACAAAAATCACTAGGCCCCGCCCCATCTCGTCGAGGCCTGGACCAGCCTGTCCCATCACCTGCTGCTCTGCACCCCTCCCTGCTGGTGGGCACTATCTTCCTCTCGCTTGTCATTGGTCAATGCACCGAGAGCGCACCCCTCCCCTCGCTAGACCTTTCTCCAGATCAGAAACCTTGGAGTCACACTCGGGACATTCGTCCTTCTGTCCTCATTTGCCAGACAGTGACCCCGGGTCCTGCCAGTTCCTCTGTGGGAGCTGCTGGGTTTGGTCCTCTCTCCCAGCCCAGCCAGGGCACCTGTCTCGGCAGCCTCCCCGCTGTCGGCCCCATCCCCAGTTCGGTCTTCTCTGATCCTTTCTTTGCAGTCACCACAAGGATCTTTCTGAAACACAGGCCTGACTGCACACCCCCTCCCCGGAGACTTCTGGTCCTTAGAGGCCATTTCCCCGGAGAGGGCGCCTAGTGGAGCCACGCTGTAGCCTGTGCTCCTCCTGGTCTGGCGGCCGAAGGAGGTTTTCACCTCCTTGCCAGCCTAGGTCTAAGCAACTCACTTAACACCCTAGTCCTCCATTTCCTCTGCTGTGAAGTGCAGATAATACGTGCCCAGTACACAAGATTGTTGTGAGGGTCAAATGGAGTAAGGTCTATCCAATGTTTACAGACTGGGTCATGCATGCATGCCCGCGCACACGCACGCACACACACACACACACACAGCAATATGCCAGGGAGCACAGAGAATTGCAGGGTAAACTTGAGGCACTTTCTTATATCAGTTTTACTCAATTCTTGAGACCCAGTATTTACTTATTTATGTATTCATTTATCCAATATACAGTGTGTCTGTAAAGGAAATAAAAGGAAAACCCTCCCAGTTTCAAACCTATTCAGTGCAGTTCGATGTGGGCTCACACAGATTTTTTAGGGCTCCTTAGGTAGCTATCCCGTACAGCCTCTAGCAGGGGTCCCCAAACTTTTTACACAGGGGGCCAGTTCACTGTCCCTCAGACCGTTGGAGGGCCTCCACATACAGTGCTCCTCTCACTGACCACCAATAAAAGAGGTGCCCCTTCCGGAAGTGCAGAGGGGGGCCAGATGCGGCCCGCGGGCCGTAGTTTGGGGACGCCTGCTAGAGACTCATCACTGACTGATGACCTCCCAGAACGGGGTTTCTCCACCAAACTGCCGGTTTCCTTCAACTGCTTATCCCACCGAGTAATGTTATTCCTATGTGGTGACACTTTGTTATAAACGTGCCAACATTCATGTTGCACTTTGGTCACGGATTCGAATTTAGCGAGCCACAGAACACACTGAACTTTCCTCTGTACCGTCCACATCTTGACTGGCATGGCCGTGGGCTGCTCCGCCGTATACACGTTCTTACATCATCACCTGTGCGCATGCGCACATGCTGCCACCTCATCCTACAGAAACTGGGAGGGCTTTCCTTTTATTTGGTGCAGATTTCACATTTCTATCGTCTTTTGTTGCTTTCCTGTGACCGGTCAAAAGTACACCATGACTTTACAGACACACTGTACAGTATTTTTTTTATTAAAACCTGGGTGTATTATGGAATCTATGCCAATTTTGCATCCATGTAGAGGAGAAATGAGAGCTCCCGCGGGCACGGGTGGGGGCTTGCCCACACCTCCTCCCCTTCACATGCCGGCTCTCACCACCCTGCCCCAGGCAGCGCCACATTTCTCTGCAAGCACAAAACCCTCCTCCCACCCCATGTAGGCCACGGGCCAGGGGACGAGCCACCTCTGGTGACAGCCCTCAGTCACTAGCACCAGAGTTGGAGTTTCAGTGCTCTTGGAGGTGGGTGGTAGAAAGGCAGATGGCTCAGAGGTGTGTGTGCTCCGAGGTGTAGACTCAGAGCCGTGTATCCCTGAGGTGCTCCCCGGGGCCCCTGACCTCTGGCCTGGCTTGCTGCGCGGTGGGGATGATGCACATGGCAGCACTCCGCAATGACACGGACCGTTTCGGCGTAGTCTTTCGAGCCAGCCCACGCCAGTCAGACGTCACGATTGTGGCTGGGACCCTCACCAACAAAATGGCCCCTGCGCTTCGTAAGGTCTCTGACCAGATGCCAGAGCCTCGTTATGCCGTGTCCATGGGGAGCTGCGCAAACGGAGGAGGTTACTACCACGTCTCATACTCTGTCGTGAGAGGCTGTGACCGCATCGTGCCTGTGGACATCTCCGTCCCAGGCTGCCCACCCACAGCCGAGGTCCTACTCTATGGCATCCTGCAGCTGCAGAAGAAAATCAAGCGGGAAAAGAGACTCAAGATCTGGTACCGCAGGTAGTGCCACCCGACTGCCACCCTGTGATCTCTTCGTCATCCCAAGTGATGGTCAATAAATCCACGAAACCCACCTGGAAAAAAAATCACTATGCCACTGAATCATTGTGAGAAATGAGAATCACCAACTGCAGTGGATGTCACATAGAAAATTCTGGAAAGGTGGCTGCTCCCTTGTACAATTCCCATCTTCAGGTCTGGCTGGAAACTATTATCACTGCTGTTAGAAGAAGTGCTTCCTCCTGCTTCTTGAGGAAGGTGACATGGTCCTGAGAGGCATTTGACCCGCTGAGTTTTTAAATCTGTGCACAAGGGAGGTTATGGCGAGCAGCCTGCCTTGGTGGCTCCCAGTGGGTGAGGGAGGGGTCGGGGGAGGGGAGGGACAACAACTGGAACCCTGGCACTGCCCGCTGCTGTGAGCAAGCGCCGGTGCTGGCCGGCAGTGGGGGGCCTGACAGCTTCTCCGATGTGGAGCAGCGGAACTTGATAGGAACACCTGGAGCTGTCTCTGTTCTCTGTGTCATAGGGAGGAATCCCACATACCCAGTTTCCTCACATCTTAGCCAAACAGGACCATCGCATAAGGGTGACAGCTCTGTGCTCCATCCCAGGGCTCCACCTGTGAAGAGGGGGGTGAGAAAGACTGTGACAGGATGATAGATAGATAGATGTCCCCAGGAGCACGCAGTATGGGAAGAGCGGATTTAGTGCTGAAGAGGGACACTGAGGCCCCAGGGTCAGTGCCCGCAGCCCAGGGCCCCTCTGCCTGGCTTCCCGGGATAGAGCCATCCTCTTTCCTCTTTCCTACTGAGTTCTTTCCGTCATCCTCTGTCCGGGAGCACTGAATCCCTGGCCCCTGGGGCACTTCCTTTATCTTCTTTAATGGTCACAAGGACCGGTCTCTCTCACACACTTCCCTCTCTCATTTTTAAGATGTCAGTTAAAAAGATATAGAGTCTAACCAAGGTTTTAAATTAAGATATAATTAATAGATCAATAAAACTCACCCTTTAAAAGTAAATACCTAAGTGGGATCTAATCTGTTTTTAAATCAATCTGGACTATAAATCTGCAATATAAATATACTGTAATGTACTTATGTGTATATTATTATTATCATCAATTTATACCTTTTATTGAATGTTTATTAGTTGCTAAATAATACTTACAATAGCCCTATGAACAGCTTTAATGAACTCATTTTTACAAATAAAGGAACTAAAGTTCATTAAGGAGATATTTTAAAAAGAACATTGAGATTCTAGAGAGTCCCTACCACCCGGAGAGTCAAATTTGGAATTAACAGCATCTATACTATTACTACAAAGCTTGCACGCAAATAATAAGAAGGCAGTAAGGGAATCAGTCATTCAAGGATTTTTCAGGTGGAAACTGTGTGTACGTGTGTGCCCCTAACGCACTACATTGGTGTGAAGTCAAAGTGTGAGAATCAAAGGGATCACATCTAAAAAACAATCCTTGAACCTCCCTCCCCAAGTTTCTCAGCTCCATAAGTGATTCTGCCATCCACCCAATTGCTCTGCCCAGAGATCGGTGAGTCACGATGAGTCCTCTCTTTCACACTCTTCCGTTTAGTTTATCAGCAAGCCCCGATGAACTCTGCCTGCAAAAATGCATCCCATTTTTGTCCAAGTCTCACCACCAACCTTCCACCACTTTACTGCAAGCCACCGTTACCTTACATGATTGCTGCAAAAATCGTCTAAACAGTCTCCCATTCATTCTTGCCTCCCTGCGGTTGACACTGTAGACAGCAACCAGCTCCTCCCCGAGTCCTTTCTTAATCCTCTTTATAGAACAGCTCCTACTCACTCTCTAGTTCCCTGACCTGCGTTTGTTTCCTTAGCCCTCACCGTCACCTGGAGCTATTCATTAGCACCCCTCCCCTCCCCTAGAATGAGGGTCCTTGAAGGCAGACTGCGTGGTTTCGGTTTAAGATTGTATTCCTCGAGCTTATAATAGTTCTGATTCGTAGTAGGCACTCGATACATATTTAACAAATAAGGAAATGGCTGGTATGAACATTTCTGTGTGGTGGCCACACTGATGATTTTAAGTATTTAGTCACTGCCCGTGCATGTTTTATGATATATATGATATTTTAATCTGTGCATTTTAGAAATGATAGCATTATGACACCTGAAAGCAAATCTGTCGATAGTAGCCTTCTGCTGGTTAGAATGGGAACGTTGTTCTTTAGATGTTGGCCAAATAGGCTCTGACAGGTAGATTTTTTTTTAACTTCTCTTCAGAGTCATGTTTTGTTTCGTTTTTTGAAAATTGCAAGTTCATGTTGAAACCTGAATCTTTTTCTCCGTTTGAGAGAATCAAAATGTCAATAATTTACTGGCTTGCAACTAATATTCCCATGTTCTAAAATGCCGCTTTAGTGTCTTCTTTGTGACGTGGTGAGGTAGAAAAACATCCAAGGGGCTTCTTTGGAGACAAGGCTCTGAGACCCTCTGCTAGAAATAGGGAGTGTCTCCCCGTCGCCTCGACTGTCTGCCCACGTGTGGATGTGGACCTCCGAGGCTCGGACTCTCAGTAAACATCTACCTATATTATTTTCATATGTCACTGTTTGGGAGAGGAGTCTGCCTGCTTCTCATCCGTGTCTGTCCTCGAAGGCCCCTTTGTGCCCACAGCTCCTCAAACAGATAGATTTAAAAAAAAACACAAAAAAAAGGTTAGACTGAAAACCGGAACCCATGCCACCAAGCAGCTGGTGTCTTGGTTTGTCCCAGTCCTTGTCTCCGCATCTCAGGAAGAAGCCCTGAGTGAGGCCAGTGGGCTGCAGGTCCTGGGCGGTGTCGGGGTCCTCTGCTGCGAGCCTGCCCCTCCCTTCCCGATTGGTACTCGGAGCAGGCGTTGACTTGTCCTGTGTACGGAGGCTCCCGATCTCTGCCGGCTTGATGAATGCACACAGCAGCAATGACGAGGAAAGCAGCGAGACCCAGGAGGGCATTTTAAAGTGGCGTGGAAACGGTTGGAATGAATGAGGTGACTCACAGAAGTGAAGAGATGAAGGACAGAACTGTACGATGCCATACGTCTAAAAGGTGAGAGGGAAAGGGGAGTGGAAAAGTTAGCTTCAAGTGGGGACCTACACTAACTTCTGCAGTTGCAAGGGAAAGGCCAGATGAAATAAATATTTCCAACCTGGCCTCTGCACTACTGTAGCATCTGTTTGGCTTTCTGCACCTGTTCTGAACCGTCTTACGTATGCGCCCGTGGACAACAACTGTGACAACCCACGGATTTATATTGCAGCCTTGCTGTCCCTTGATGAGCACTGCTCATGATTCCTAGCACTATCTACAAAATGCCAAAGCCATCGCATGCCCTTGTAACCGTTTCTCACACCCTCTAACCTGGGGTTTCTTCATGTGTGGTCTGCAGCTCGCCGGGGGCAGAGTCACCCGGGGTACTTGTTAAAATGCAGACTTCCGGGCTCTACCCCAGACCTAGTCAGTCAGAATTTCTTGGGCCAGGTCCTTCCCCGTTTATGAAGTTCCCCCGGCGGTTTTCCTGGCCCCTGTTCATGCCTGCTTTCCAAGCCACGGGCCTTGCCATTCCGGAGGTTGGGGTGGGGGAGCCAGAGAGGAAAGGACCATTGATCTGTGTGTGTGCGCGAGGGTCCCAGGTGATGGAATGAGATCAGGAATAAATTCACGAGAGGCCTCTGATGCAGATCATTAATTGCAAGATGCTCGTCACCACCTGTTTGTGATCTTCCGAGGCTGGGACTCTGGCTCTTCTTCTCTTCGTTTTCCCACCGTGTGGCCGAGTGCCTGTCACAGCAGGACATCAGCCAGGCTGTGCCCAGTGGACACTAAACCGAATCGGACTTCTTCATCTCTTGCAAATGTAACTTCGGATGCTGTCAAGGGTAGAAAAATAAAATAAGAGTCAATAAGGCAATCCTTGGATGATAAAAAACACCAAATTACATAGGTTTTCATGATGATATTGATATCAGTGACAATAATTTAACATTCATTGAATGCTAAAAGCCAATTTTAAATTCACTATTTAGTCAACAACTGGTTATCGAGTGCCTGCTATTTGCCAGGAAACATGTTAGGCGTTTGGAACATTCAGTGGACAAAGCAAAGAGCCGTGCATTGATGGATTTCATATGCTTTGGGGTGGTGAAGAAATAAGTAAGCATAAAAATAACAAATAAGTGCATTCTGTAGTGTGTTAGAAGGTGGTAAACATCAATAAAAAGAAAAAGTTGGGGTACTGGCCAGTTAGCTCAGTCAGTTAAGAGCATTGTCCTGAAAGAACAAGGTTATGGGTTCGATCCCCAGTCAGGGCACACACAGGAAGCAGCCAGAGAAGGCACAACTGAGTGTAACAACGAACGACTGCTTCCCTCCCCCCTCCCCTCTCTCTCCCTTCCTCTCTCTGTCTCTCTAAAACTCATTAAAAAAAAAAAAAAAATGAAGCCCTGGCCCGATATCGCTGTTGGTCGGAACATCATCCTGAAGAGTGTAGGTTCTGGTTTGATTCCCGGGTCCGGGCACAATCAGGAGTAGCTTCATGTTCCTGTCTCTCTCTCTCTCTCCCCCCTCCCACCTCTCTCTCTCTCAAGAACATGGGCTGAATGAAAAATTAAACTGCAGAAGGGGACAGGTTGTAGTATTCAAGAGGGTGGTAAGTACTTTATATTCTATAGCCCAAATGATACAGGCTTTATCATTCCTCCTATTTTCCAGTGGAGTGAATTGGGTTTTACGCAGGTCTGTGAGTTTTCTCACGATCAGACTCCCAGTAAGAGGGGCATCTGGATTCAAACCCAGGTAGCCTAGACTTCTGAGATTTCCAATGTATAGATTCTTTCCCTTTGGCGAGTGACGTATGTACCATTTACACGTAAGGGTCAGCGGCAGTGGCCTTCCGGGAGCTCCAGGGCAGGAATAGGCAATTCCAGCTTCCATCACCCCCAGCTTAATTACCCAGTGGGCACCAGGCGCCCTCCGTCACCCGCGGAGTCTTCTGTTCAGACAAGACGCATGATTCTAATAAAGAATCAATAATACAAGGGCCGCTGCCTATTTTCTTCCTGGCCGAAAGGGGGAGGGCTCACTGGGGACAGTACACCAGGGTACAAGGGAAGGGGAACGTGGAGAGGGCTACATGTTTATTTTTAGTTTCAATTAATAATTTTTGCTGAGCCATTAGGTTTGGGGGAACTTTTTAAAAAAAAACTTGCAGTATAATTAGTTTCTCATTGCTGGAGATGAGTAGACATCTGAGTGCAATATTCCTGTGATTTTGTTTTTTAATTGTAAAATTATTGGACATTGTTTTACGCACTCTGACACTTTTGTTATTACCTGAGGTGAGGAAATGGTCTTAGGACCCTGGATTGTTTGTGTGAAAGGAGACCTAAGAGATCGCCTTGCCCAAAAAATCTCATTTTAGAGGTGATAAAATTTAGAGGCTCCGAGAAGGAAAATGCCAGGCCTGAGATCCCTTCAACAGTGTCAAAGAAGACTTGTGCCATTTAGGAAATAACGGATGGTGAGCTCTGGGGATCATGGGTTGCTTTCCTCTCCTTTTCTGGGGAAGGAAGAGGGATCCCAGGGCAAGCTTCTTGACTTTTTCATTGGGGTCTTACTCTCTCTGAAACATTCTTCATGTAACACACTGATTTTTCTTTAATGCAAATATAAACATGTCACTCACTTAAAACACTTCAATGATTTTCTGTCTTCAGAATGAAGCTGAATTTTGTTGGCTATGCACAAACTAGTCTCCATTATTTTTGCTTTCCTTCCTTGAATTAATAAAAAACATTGAATATAGACTCCTTGTTCATCCAATAAATATTTACTAGGACCTATGATGGGGCAGGATGATACTCGTTGCTGAACTTAGATGAAAGTGCATCACTTCTGATCTTCACTTAAAATCTAGAGAAGTCAGGCATGGACACAAACCATAGGAAGGTCATAACATACTTCTTTTTCCTAAGGTATGCATGGCCGTGAGCATCATAGGAGGCCCCCAGGGTCGGTGTTAGTGAGCTGATTTTGAGAGATGAGCAGATGTTTGCCAGGTATTGTGGAGCAGAAATAGACAGAGACAATATATATTAATAGGCACAGAAACAAGAAGAGCCGGGGAAAACACAGAATCTTAGACTATTTTTTTTAATCTAAATGATCTTCTTTAGTTACTTATTGGTCCTAGCATGTTTTATTTTCCGTTTAGTGATTTAGTGTGTGTAATAGTTACCATTTACCTTATAAAAGCATTCTTTCGTCTCTCTCCCCTGGCCTCTGTGCTATGCTTGTCATACACTTCTTTATATTTATCAGCCACATAATGATTAATTTTTTTTGTTTGTTTTCAACAAAAAAATCAAATGTTTTCAAAAAAAAAATCAAAATATCAAATGTTTTGACCCTGGCCGAAGACTCAATGGATAAAATGTCATCCCTGTGCACCAAGGTCGCGGGTTCAACCCCCGGTCAGGGCATGTACTAGAAGCAACCAATGAGTACACAACTAGAGGGAACAACTTAGTGGAACAATGAGCGGATGCTTTTCTCATTCTCTCTCTCTCTCTTTCTCACACACACAATAGAAACATTTTTAGAAATCAAATGTTTTTTGAAGTATAAATAGAAAAGGTGTCTTTTCTATATACCCATAAAGTCACTATTTCAGGGGCTCTTTCATTTCTTTGTGTAGGTTTCCATTTCCACCTGGTATCGTGTTTCTTGTGTTTGAAGGGGTTTCAGTAATAGTTCAAATAGTGCAGATCCATTGGTGATAGATTATTCAGGTTTTGTCTGCCTAAAAAAAAAAAAGGCTTCATTTTGCCTACATTTTTGAAAGCTATATTCACTGGGTATAGCATTCTTAGTTGACATCCACTTCCCCTGAGCAGGTAACATAACAGAGTTGAGCCACTGTCTTCCAATTTGTATTTTTTCTAACATCACTCTTACTTTGTTTCTATCTATGATGCCCTTTTTACCCCCACTCTGGATGCTTTAAGATTTTTATTTTTTATTTTTAAGCAATTTGATTATGATGTGCCTTGGTGTAATACTCTTCATGATTCTTATACTTGTGCTTTGTCAAGATTCTTAAATCTGTAGTTTAAAAGTTGTTTTTTTTTTTAATTTGGAAAAAATTTTAGCTAATATTTCCTTATATATAACCTCCCCCCCCCCCTCTTTAGTGACTCCAGTTGCATGTATACCACTTAGAGTTCCCTCCAACTCTGGTGTTGTTACTGTGTTGTGTCCATTTTGTTTTGTTTTTTCTCTTAACATTTCATTTTGAAGAGGAGCTATTGTTATATGTTCAAGTTCATTAATCTCTTACTTGGTGACTAGTCTAATGTTAATGTCATTCAGTGTATCTTCAACCTCATCTACTAACAATATTTTTATCACTAGAAATTCAGTTTGGATATTTTTTTTATATCTTCCACATCTTTTCTTAGCATGTTTATTTTCTCCTCTACCTTCTTGAACATATGAAATCCACTTATTATTTCTTTTTTAATTAGCTTATCTGTTATTTCTGTCATCTGTGTAATTCCTAGGTCTGTTTTTATTAATTGATTGTGCTCTTTATTATGGGTAGTATTTATTTGTTTCTTTTCATGAATAATACTTTCTTGATGACACTGTGAATTTTACCTTTGTAAAATCTGAGGGTATTTTGTGTTTTTTTTAAAATAGATTTCAGCTTTGTTCTGGGTTACAGATAATTTATTTGAAAACAGTTTTATACTTTCAAGGTTTACTTTTCAACTTTGTTAAATGGGTTCAGAGCAGTATTGAAACTATAGGGCTGCCCCGATAGCTGGGTTGGTTAGAGCATTGTCTCAATATGCAAAGGTTATGGGATTGATTCCTGGTCAGGGCACATAGAGGAACAGATTATTGTTTCTCCACCACCACCACCCCCCTTTCTCCTTGTCTCTCAAACAAATATATAAATTTATAAAACATACTATGGTGCTAATTTTACCCCATTATTGAGGCAGTACTTTTTCTGTGTTTTCTATCTGATGTCACATGCATTCTCAAGGTTTGGTTTATTTCTTGTTGTTTTTCTTTCCTCTCTGGCTGGAGGAAGCACACACTATTCCGGGCCCTGTGTGAACCGCAGTGATTATTTTCCCCAGCCTGGGGCAGTTTCCTTGCAATGTCAGCCCTGGTCAGTACTCAGATGGAGGCTTGCGGAAGGCCCTCTGCCTGTCTCCTGGGCTCCTTCTCTGCAGCTTCTCCCTCTCTGCGTTCATCCCTCATCAGCTGCCTTGGCCTCCCCAAACTCCTGATTCCGTCCCCTGCACTCCGGGAGGCCGAGGCTCTGTTTGATTCCACATCCCCACCCCTCACTGTGACCTGGATGCCCTACAGGCAGTAAACTTGAGACCATTATATACTTTATCTCATTTGTTTTGGAAATAGCCCAGATGATCTAGCTGTGTGGCTCCAAGCCTAGACAGTGATGGTAACCATAGATAGAGTTGAGTAGGCAAATGTAGGAGATATTTGGATCTCAGAATGGCCGATTAGTGCCATAATCCATGTGTTAGAGTGTCAGGCGGTAGTGGAATGGAGAAATTTTTTTAAGAAGCCAGTTCGATTTAAGCTTCAGAAGAATGACAGATGTAGTGCTAGAGGGCCAAGAGAATAGAGACCACAGGATAGGGAACATATACTGTGGAGAAGATGATTAGTTCATCTAGGGCTTATTGAGTTGAAGAGCTTGTGGAAAATTCTAGTGGGGGCTATTCATTGGATACTTATATATATAGAGAGAGGCATTAATTGGAAATAACGTTTCAGAATCATTAATATTAAAATGGTAGATGAGGCCATACACTGAATAACAGCCCTGACCCTGTAGCTCCCATGAACTGTTTCACTATTCGGTTTTGGTGCTGGGCACGATTGACTTTCTTCCCATAGCCATTTTCCTTTAGTTCCACTCTTATTGATTGGCACAACTTTACTTTTTCTTGAGAGTAAATCACCTGAAGACATACATATATGATCAGAGGGGCAGAAATAAATTCTATGCCAAGGTATGGGTCCTGTTTGATATAGATTAGTTCTGGAGGTCCCAGTCAGTAATGGGCTAGACTGAGGAGCAAAGGGGTCACACCAAATCAGGTCCAAATCCTAGCTGTCACACAGGATTGTGTGACATTTGATCAGGTTGCTTGATTGAACCGATTAAGCACCAGGTAATTGACTCATCTAATGGGGTAATAATGATATTATAATTCATGAACTTATTCAAAACATTGACTCTTTACTCAGTTTCCAATATACAGATAGACGCTAAAGAGAGAATGGTGAAGAGACCCAGTCTTGGCTTTCGATGAATTGATCACCTCTCAACAAGCCCAATAGAGTGAGATAGATAGATAAATAAATAATACATACATAAATAAATAAATAATTGGGCACAGTTATTCTGTTAGAATTTATGTCTATTCCAAAGATTTAAGACTCCAACCAGATAATGTGTGGAACATCTCCAAGTGCCTGGGACACCATCAGTACTCAATAAATAACCCAAACATCGCACTGAGATGTAGTAAGTTGTTGAAAGCATCACGGCTGAAGGAAAAGGCATTAATAAAAGTCCATATATTTATGGGGTATGTGAAAGAGATGGAAATCAAGAAATTTGATTGGATATACATTAAGAAACAGTTTAGCTGATTTTGCAGTAGAGCTTGACATTTGATCACAGAGATCTTTCCATGACAAATGAGAAGCCCTTTGGCATTAAGAAGGTTTGTACACTATGCATACCTATATCTCACACACACACACACACACACACACACACACACACACACACGTCCATATAAAACTTTTGCCACTTTCTCTTAACTTGATAACTTTTACAAAGGAACTTTGATCAATTTCTAACCAGAAATGTCATCAGTGAATAATGCCATGAGAGTCATTTTAAACATATCCTGCACAAGTATATCCGGAGCAAAGATAAAGTGTCGACAGGATGATTGAGTTCAGCTTGCAAAATTGATTATTTTACTTCCCCACTCTCTAGCCTTTAATTGAAATGGATAGATTTGACGGAGCACCCCTGGCCTTGGCCTCGGTGTCTGGCTGAGCCTGGAAACTGACACCCTGGCTTCTGAGGGCACCGAGCCAAAGGTGTCCATAGGTCAGTTCTCCCCCTCATTCCATCCCAGCGACGCGGCTGGGAATCAATGGGAAGTGGGCCAGGTCGCCACTCTGACGCCTTCCCTCCTCGGTGCAGGGAAATGGAGCTGACGTTACCCCAACACGGGGAATAAAATTAGATTTCGGTGCACACTAAATCTTTAGTTAGTGCTCACTAAACGTTCCGCCTCCCGTCAGAACCACCCCCACTTGTGAAAGATAGCCTACCTGCAGGGAGGGAAATCTGGGAGCTGTTTCTCCACGATAATTAACTGGTTCCCCTCTGGCTCCATTGGGAACAATGGGCAAGTGATCCTAACCTCAAAGTTCACTGCCACATTTTCCACAAAAACAATCTTTAAAAGTATTTTTTCATTGATGAGAGAGAGAGAGAGGGAGAAAGAGAAAAGGGGTAGGGGAAGTAGAAGGGAGAGAAAGAGAAAGAAACATCAATTCGTTGTTCCATTTAGTTGTGTACTCATTGATTGTTTCTCATATGTGCCCTGACCAGGGATCGAACCCACAACCTTGGTGTGCCAGGACAACATTTTATCCACTGAGCCACCTGGCCAGGGCCAACAAACAGCCCTTTGAAACACCAGGTGAATGGCGCAGAATGGCCTAAGGATCTGTGTGGCATTGGCTATAGATGCAGAAGCTGAGAAGGCCATTGCTTTCGTTCTCAGATGTGGGCAAGCCAGAGAACTAAAGAGCTATTTGGACAGCTCTTGTCCACATGCCTGACAAACCAACCTAACAATCTACTGTGGAGAAGATTAGCACGGTGTACCTGCTCCATGTGGTTTGTTGGTACCCTTTCATAGGCATGTCAGCTTGGCTTGGCTTGGTCTTTGAAACAAGTCTAGGTCACTGGCAGGATTAGCCCAGTGAACCATGCCTGGCTAGTAGAAAAGGGTACTGCCCTCTTGTGTTTTCACTAAAATCTTATTAGAATTTTACACAGGAAAAATATGACTTAGAAGAAAATATGTGCATATGTACACACACACACACACACACACACACACACACGAATGATTACATGCTGACGCTGCAACTATCACACAATCTCCATTATTATAGGATGTACGCTACATTCTTGGTGTCATCAAAGAGACAAACCAAAGGTGGGAACAAACTGATTGGGACTGACTCCTCCTTCTCCCTCTTTAGTTATCCCGTGTTCTGTTCTTCAAGGGCCTTCGAGACCGTTGCCAGTTGGACGCTGCCCGTTGCTGCCTTCATCAGCACTCTACATGCTTTCATTTTCCTGTCCTTGCTGGGACGGCAATGTCTTCATCCCTCCTGTTGATTTTGTTTGATTAGTGCTTTCCCTGAGTTTTGGTGGAGAGAGAGTAATTTCTAGTTTTGACCGTCTTGAAATTTCTCACTCCGACAGTTTAAAGGAAACTCTCCTCCCCAACATGAAAGCGAATTCCTGTGTTGCAACAACAGTAGACACAGCAATGGAAACAGTGTCCCCTGGCTCCGCTCATTCTTCCACAGTGACTTGGGAAAATCATCCATTAGCCCACATATTTTCTTTTAAAATATTCACGTTTCTGAGGGGGCAAAAGATGATCATTTCTGAAGTCCTATGTGCAAATTTTTACATCAGTTTTCTTTGTCGTGGCAAAAACATGAGACTGTGGGTGCAACATGTATCTCTCCAAATGTAGTAGAACAGTGAATAAATCATAGTGCATCTAATAGAGGGAATATTATTTAGCAATTAAAATGATGACTATGAAGACTTTCTGTTGATGTGGGGAAATGTGTATGATGTAAAATTAAGATCAATCAAAGCAGAACTGCTTATTTATCAACACACAAAACACATATTTTTTTGCATATCTAACCTACATAAAAACCTAAAGAAGACCTCATAAAAATTAACACTTCACCCCAAGTTTAATAGCAATTGTTTTTAAGCTGAGAAATTATGAGTCCTTTTTATTCATACATTTTAATATTTTTAAACGGTTATTCAAAGAATTTAAAAATGAAACCGCAGCTATTTAAAAACAAGATACAAGAAGGCCCTGGCCGGTTGGCTCAGTGGTAGAGCGTCGGCCTAGCGTGTGGAGGACCCGGGTTCAATTCCCGGCCAGGGCACATAGGAGAAGCGCCCATTTGCTTCTCCACCCCTCCGCCGCGCCTTCCTCTCTGTCTCTCTCTTCCCCTCCCGCAGCCAAGGCTCCATTGGAGCAAAAGATGGCCCGGGCGCTGGGGATGGCTCTGTGGCCTCTGCCCCAGGTGCTAGAGTGGCTCTGGTCGCAATATGGCGACACTCAGGAGGGTCGCAACATGGCGACGCCCAGGATGGGCAGAGCATCGCCCCCTGGTGGGCAGAGCGTCGCCCCCTGGTGGGCGTGCCGGGTGGATCCCAGTCGGGCACATGCGGGAGTCTGTCTGACTGTCTCTCCCTGTTTCCAGCTTCAGAAAAATGAAAAAAAATAATAATAATAAATAAATAAATAAATAAAAACAAGATACAAGAAAACTAGTCTGAAGGAAGAGAATACTTTCGGCGGTCCCTTAGTCATTAAATTCACTGACCTTTCTTCCTAAACCTCAGGAGTTCATTACTGTTTCCCCAGCATCCACTGAGAGAGAATGCAGGTCTCCCACAGAGTGAAATGACTTGCTCGAGTAAAGCAGCGACTTAGTAATGAGGTCACTTCTGGACCCTACCCACAGACACTGACAGCTGCTGTGAATAGTTTGGGGTCTTCTGCTTCTGCCATTCAACCAGCTGTTTTATGTTTTGTGACCCATGGCTCAACAGCAGTTGTAAATATCTGCTTTCCTCTCTGTGAGAGACTTTTATTGGAAGCATTAAGAACCCTACTGGTATAGCTTACTTCATGACATTTCCCAAAGTCACAAGGAATATGACATGACATTTTACAGGGTTGTGATTTTGCAAACATCTTTATCATAAAGGTTTCTCATTAAGCTAGACTAATTTGACCTGGACAACTGGTGGTTTATAAGGTTCCTTCTCATGTTAAAACTCAGTACTCTAACTTCTGATTCAGTATTTTATTTATTTTATTTTATTTTATTGCAAATCCTTTGCTGAACCATGGATGCAAGTGTGCCTTAGAAGCTAAGTCCTTCAAACTTCTCATTACATTTGAGGAAAGATACTTACTCATAAAAAAAAAAACAAAAAAAAAAAACAAAAAAAAAACTTTTGTTAAAGGAAATAAAAACAAGGAGGATGAAACTCTTTGAATTTTGAAAGTCCTTTAAAATTTTTGAAATTTTGCTCAAACTCTAGATTTACTAGTGAGGAGCTTGTATGGACTACATTCAGATGGAGCACTGATTAAGTCAGATAAGTATTTATCGAAGTGTGTTCTGTCAGTAATAGATATTTCACGAACAAAAACATGTGGCTAAATTCATTGGGAATCCGTTGGGTTATGTGAAAATATGTACATGTATTGACTACAGGATTTCTCAGGATTCTTAGTTCATCAATAATAATAATAATAATAAAAGTTTATCTTCCAAGAGAGGTCTTTTGAGCTGTTGTACCAGTTATGTTGTCTTTCCTATAAGTTTTATATTCTTCTGCCTTCAGAAAGCCAGCTCTTGTCTCCTAACCCATAGGAGTGAACACATGACCAAGCTTGGTCAATCATAGAGTCCGTGAAATTTTTTCAACAGCAGTTAGTCTAAGGGGTGGGCATATGAACCATGCCAGCCAATCAGAGCCTTCCCTAAAATTCTGTAGAAATGCTGAAAGAAAGTAATGTTCCCTCCCTTTTACTCCCTCCTTTCTAGCCACTCTCCTTGCTCTATTTTTCTCCATAGCATTTACCGTCATATAGCACACTATGTATTTTCTGTTTATTTTAATTATTATCTGTTTCCAATTAGTAACATATAAGCTCTGTGAGGACAGGAATTTATGTCTATTCTGTTCACTGATGTATCCAATATGTGATATATAGTAGATATGCTCAATATTTGTGGTTGAATCTTGACTAGATCAAGAGACACAGGCTGTGTGGTAGTTCTCAAACTTATTTCAGAATAGAGGATTTATCCATAAGACATTGAAAAAAATGAGTTCTCTGTGGAACATACTCTGTGAAATCCTGCGTTTGTTCACAAGGGTCCTAATAAAATATTAATTTAAACATGGGTACTTTTAACATTTAAGAGTAGGTATTTTAAAATCAGGAAACTGAGATCCAGAGAGGTTAAGTAACTGACCCAAAAGCCCACTCTCTACTTGATGTTCTGTACACTTCAGCCCGTGGGCCTCCCATGTTTAGTGAGGGAGAATGCCCGCTACTCCATGCTAGGCTCGCTGACAGGTCTGCCTCTGCCTCCTCTGGCACATTTCTTTACCGAGACATCAGTGTGATCAGAGGGGTTGGAATGGGATCCCTCTTTTGTCCACAAAGCCAAGGGCATGATTTCTTCAAGGCAATACAGAGATCTGCTCAAGTAGGGGTCTGTTCCCCAGTTTGTATTGCTACCTTCTCACCATTTGAAAGGCCCCCGTTTCTGGAAAAGGGATAAAGAATCTATACCCGATAAAGCAAAAACATGTCCTGAAACTCTGTGTCAAGCAGGTGATACACGTTGTGCATTCCGGAATCCATTCAGCCAATAATTGAGTGCCTACTATGTATTGGCGTTGTGTTTGGCATATAGTTGAAATGCAACACAGAGATCATGTCCCCTGTGTGAAATTTAAATTCTAGCGGGAGGAGACCAAGAACAGTGAAGCATACGGGCTTTGAAGGTTGTGATACATGCTGCAAAGAGGAGAACAACAGAAGATGGCTAAGAAGCTGAATTTGAGATGGCCTCTCTGAGAAGGTTGCTGCTCTGCCCCTGACAGATAGGTGGATGCTGGTGTCGTGCTCTCAAAGGGGAAGAGAAACTCCATCCGTGCTCACCAACCCTTTGGCCTTTTAGAAACTGACACGGTGATGGATTTCGGAGTTGAATTATTTCCCTTGTCCGTTGAATAACTTGGCAGCATCAGAAGAGCCTTCCGAAAGGGTCTGGCTTTACCACCAAGCAGATTTTATGCTGAGCCGGCCCTCAGATGAGATGGAGAGCGCCGTCTTGGAGGCAGATGCCAAGTGCGTTACGCATGTAATAGCACTGTTCTTCATTATCCATTATTTATCAGCCTGGGGAGATGGGAGGAGAGAGAGTGAGACCTCTTAGTTTAATGTGAGGTCTTTATCTTTCAGCTCTTTAAGCTCAAACGTGCCAAGAAAAACCGTGGAATGGTTGTCAGTGAGCACACACATCATTGGCCAGCCAGTTCTCAGCCGGAAATGCCCAGCCTCAGGAATGAAGGCCCCTGAAAACTCAGTCAAGGTCTTAGGGAGTTGGTGTTGGCAGGGAATTTAATCATAGACCTATGGGACGGGGGCGAGAGGTGGGGTTTAGGACGAACATTTTATTCCCCTGAACTATTCTAGTTCTTTTGACATAAAATGGTAGTTCTTGACCTTAGCAACAAACCCATGTCACTTGGACAGTTAAACAAAAATGCTGATGTCCGAGTCCCGCCCCCGAAAGTGTGATTTATGTAATTTGGTGACAGGCTTAAGCAGGGAGATTTGTCAGAGCTTCCCAGCTGGTCCTGACACACTGTCAGTGCTGAGAGCCACCTGTGTCGAGGTAGATAGATACAGTAGTGATAAGCAGCTTAGGTTGGGGTCAAAGGTCAGATATTTTAGGACCATGTCCAGTGGTGGGATTCAGCCAGTTCACACCAGTTTGGCTGAACTAACACCTAATTTTCTGTTGAGTTCGGCAAACCGGTTGTTAAAATGGCACTTGTAATCAGGGTTCTCTCTAAGGTGGGCGCCTGGGCAGCCGCCCAATGTGGAAATCACAAATTTACATTCCTTACTCTTTTTTAACCTTCATCTGCATAACAGCGTGTTCTAAGCACCCATAGTTAATGTTCATTCTATCCGTAGGTGAAAAATATTGCAAGTGAGGACGCCAATCAAGAAGCAATATGGAAATATATTAAATAACAATTTTATTGTTTCTTTGTCAGGTATTATTTAATATTTTTTCATTAATATTTTGAAACTCTTTCTTATAATCTAGTTTTGTGTACCTCTTTTATTGTTCTTATTTAAGTATTATATGCATGAAATAATAAACTACCTTTGGGTATATGATTTTTTTTATACTTAAATGGTCATTAGGGCAGAGAACTGACTGTGAAATTATTTGAATCCCACCACTGACCTTGTCACTCCTGTCTTGCCAGCCTTCATGAAAAGAGTCATTTAGTCCATCAGTGGGCAGGTCTTAATCTGTTCTTGTGCTACCCTTTTGACCATTTTAAACAGAATGGTCAAAATCAGCAGATGGCCATGTAGGATGGCTACCTCAGCAGAAGGAGGAGGTAAGGGAGGGACCCACGTCCGGTCTGGGTGCTCTGGAGAAGGGCAGCGTGGCCAGGGTAAATGGGGGCCGGGGGCGGGGGACGGGCAGGAGGATGGCTGTGAAGAGGTGAGTGGTCTCCAGAACTTTTCACCAGGAATTTGTTTTTCTCTCTACTATGCACCTCAGAAATTGGATGTTGGAAAAGTTCCTTTATAAAATGAATGCATTTTCCTGCCAAAATATTTTATCCTAAGCCTTCCTGTCCACTGAGCAGAGTTTCTTTTCATCGGGCTGCAACCACGGCTGTAATTCCAGCCAAGAGCATAGAAGCTCGGCTTTGAGGTAGCTCTCCCCCAGGTGTTGGTGTGTGTGCGTGCACTCTGCCACGCTTCCCAGGAGATAGAAAGCGGAGTTTGGACTCGTGGATACATTCAGAGACCACAGGGTATCTCTGCCCCCACAGAAAATGGAGCCAAGAGATATTAATCACGTATAATGGGCCAGGCACTTTGCTGAAAGATAGGTATCACCATACTCATTTCATGGGTCAGAAAATTTGGGCTGCGAGAGGTCAAGTTATTGGCTCACAGTCCCAGAGCAGTGAATGGAGCTGGGATTCGAATTGAGTCCTCCATCTCTCTGCGCTATTTCCCCTAACCCCTGTGGGAACATCTGGGTTTAGACTTTCATCAGCGAGAGAGACCACTCTTTGGCCCCAAAGGAAGCCACTCATATTGAATCTTCGAGATTTCCGCCATCTATCTCCCGGAATGATAGGCTGAGCTAATAGGTCCAATTAGGGAGCTCCTCAGGCTTGGATCCTGGATGCATTAGAGGGCGGAGCTCAGGCTTCAGAGCATCTGGGATTTATGGCAGCTCCGTCACTCACTCGCTAGTTACACTACCCGGGCAGCTCACGAAGCCCTCTCACGGAGCCTCCGTTTCCGTCATCCGTAAAGTGGGGCAAGGACAGTGCCTATCATGTCATGTTTTTGCAGGGATTGATTGAGATGATCATGTCGGACACTTAGCACAGCACATGGTGAAGTGCCCAGTGACCATGACCATTATTATAGCCCCCACCCACCGGGGCCTGAGTTGCCAGGGCGCCTCCTACTGACAGAGGAGCACACCCCGACCGTCCCCTCTGACCCCCACCCCCGCCCCGGTTCTGGGACTCAGCAGCCCAGCCTGAGCAGTGTGTGCGGCGTCCACGGCGACTCCGCTTCTGCCTTCCCTCCCTCCAAGCATCGATCGCCTCTCCGTGCAGCCCCTGCTCCATTCACACGGAGGTAATGCAATTGCTTATTTCAGACTGAGAGCGAAGAAAGCGGACTCCTCCTCTTTGAAGAATGGCTTGAAAGCCCCTCAATTTTATACCGTGTTAATCAGGCCTGAAAGAAGTGACAGAAAACCAATATCCAGGCCTGGAAATCTGCGAGAAAAATACCCCAGGAAGGCTCATTGGTTTCTCGTGCATACATGGGTTCTGGATTGCTTCAGGAGCTGTGGCTTTGATCCCTGTCCTCGCCGGAGCTAGGGAGACGGAGACAGGGCTCCCAGCTCGGACCCCACTGCCTTTGCCTCACCGATAAAGAAGACAGTTGGTGTACAGCTTCCGGCGACTGGGGCCTGTGCCCTGTCCCCTGGGACGGCTTCCCTAGAACCCGTGTCTGCACACGTTCACATCACCTTCCCCCTGCTGCTGCGTCTCAGCGTGACGGTGCCTCTCTGAGCACCGCGGTGGTTAAATTTTAATTAAGATGCTGAAAGAGCACGTCAAGGTCACAGACATCTACTCTTTCAATGACGGGGCCGTATAGCAGCACTGTCTGCACTGCCCCAGTCACTCCCTGTGCAAAATGCATCCCAATTTATTATCTCATCGGTAGGAACAGCAAGGCTGACAGGGCGGTGCCTTCACTCAGATCACTGCCGCCGTAATCTTCATTAGATTTGATTTCTAAAATACGAATAATAATCCCTATTTCACAGGACTGCCCTAATGACCGGATGGGGAATTTTCTAATATATTGTAACCGTTAAATTATACATCTTATGGAATCTAAACCCAGCAAAGCTGAGCCTCGCTGAAATCTCACATCCCAGGAGTGGCAAAACCCAGACTTGAAGCCAGGTCTTCCGAGTTCTGCTTATGTTAATCAGAGGCTGAAAGCCCTGTGGGGATTTCTCGGAACTAATTCGTACGTTATTTCTACAGTCCGTAGAGTTGATCAAACCAACGTCAGTGCTAGTCTAGCACGTACCGATGAGCACATATTTTCCACCTGCTTTGGGTGGGGCCTGTGCCTCCTGGAGACGGGTCTGCAACAGGCTCTGCCCTCGCGGAGTGCTCGTCCTCACGGGGAGGCAGACCAAGGACCCGGGGATGCACGCCGAGGTCTGCAGAAGGGATGGTGGAAACGCACGGGGCCCCCCGGAGGAGCCCTTCTGCCGAAGTGACGCCCAGAGTGCGTTCATTTAGAAAGCCTTTCAGAGCCAGGGTGGAAGTCATGTTCTGGACCCAGGTTGAGTTCCGAGCACCGCCCCTTAATAACCAGGGACCTTGGCCAGCTCATTTGCCTGTCTGCATATCAGTTTCCTTACCTATACAGTGGCTTTATTCACGGTTACTCGCAGGGTTTGGGGGAGGATTAAAGGAGATATGGTATTCGCAGGGTGGCTAGCAGACCAAGAACATTGGAGAATTACCAGCTGTGTTTTCCTGTTGATATACATGTTGTCTCCAGTTAAAATGCGCTATTTGGCCCTGGCTGGTTGGCTCAGCGGTAGAGCCTCGGCCTGGCGTGCGGGGGACCCGGGTTCAATTCCCGGCCAGGGCACATAGGAGAAGCACCCATTTGCTTCTCTACCCCCCCCCCTTCCTCTCTGTCTCTCTCTTCCCCTCCCGCAGCCAAGGCTCCATTGGAGCAAAGATGGCCCGGGCGCTGGGGACGGCTCCTTGGCCTCTGCCCCAGGCGCTAGAGTGGCTCTGGTCACGGCAGAGCGACGCCCCGGAGGGGCAGAGCATGGCCCCCTGGTGGGCAGAGCGTCGCCCCTGGTGGGCGTGCCGGATGGATCCCAGTCGGGCACGTGCGGGAGTCTGTCTGTCTCTCCCCGTTTCCAGCTTCAGAAAAATACAAAAAAAAAAGCGCTATTTGGGGGAGCTATTGCATTTCTTACCAATGGAACCACTTAAGCAGAGACTAGAATTAAATCATAGAGAAAATTCCTTAAAAAAAATCTTTATTAATTTATTGATTGATTTTAGAGCAACAGAGTAAGGAAGGGAAAGGTTGTGGGACAGGGAGAGAGAGAGAAGCATTCACTTGTTGTTCCACTTAGTTGTGCATTCATTAGTTGCTTCCTGTATGAGCCAGGACTGGGGATCAAACCCACAACTTCGGTGTTTCAGGATGATGCTTTAACCAACTAAGCTACCTGACCAGGGCTGAGAAGATCCTTAATGATATTTCCCATTTCATTTCAGGCCCCATACAATCTGAAAGTCAGTGGTTTTTACCCGGGAAGAGGAGATCCTGGTCCCCGACTGCTGGAGGGGCTGGTTCTCAGGGACGTGAGCAAGGCCCGGTGAGATCAGTGGAGGAGAGAGAGAGAGCCCTGCCGGAGCAGGGCTAAGGACCAGGGACCTGTGAACGGTCATAACCCTTAGAGCCAAGTCACACGGGCGCAGAAGAGACTGCCCCTTAATGTCCGCAGGTAGGGATTGGGAAGCAGCGTTCAGACTCAGTCCTCTTTGTTCACTCTTCGTTGAGAGTCAGAGAAATGTCTGCCCGTTTTTAGGAATTGGAGATGTTAAAAAAATTGGTGTGGCTTGATTTTCCTGACTCAGACAGAAAACATTTTCCCACACCTTCAGTTTGCAAGACCTCTGGCGTATATATAACATCTTCCTGATCCTTGTGCGAACCCCGATGGCAAACATTATCAGACGTGAAGGCGCGGAGGGAACTCGCGCGCTAACGGTTGCTTCCATCCCAGTGCCGCCACCACCGTCAAGGGGAATCGGTTCTCCTCCTCTTGCCTCAGTTTCCACATCATCCCGGAGGCTCTGGGGGGTATGGCAAAGAATGAAACAGCCATGTTGTCTTCCCCCATGGCGCTGGGAGTCTCACCGTGAGGGCCAGTGAACCATAAATAGGCAAATGCATGCATACATACGTCATCAGGAATCCTCAGAATACTAACATGACAATAAATAGATCGCTTCGATGGAGTACAAAGGGGGGGAAATCTATTGTGTTCAGTTCTCCCAGCATGGGGGGCACTATTATAACTGAGGCCTGAAGAAGGAAACAGCGTTGGTGTTGGAGAAGGGAAAGTGTTGGAGGACCCTCTCTGCCCAACAGGCCTGAGGGGAGGGTGGCCCCACATGGGGTAACTATCTGACCCTGTGCTCCCTGGCACCCCGCAGTGAATGATCTGCTGGGGGAATGGGGGATTGAATCTCAGCTGATCAAACTGACACTTTGCACCAACTGAGCACATTGTCTATTGGTCACCCCATAGATGGGGTAGAGCAGCGGTTCTCAACCTGTGGGTCGCGACCCCGGTGGGGGTCGAACGACCAAAACACAGGGGTCGCCTAAAGCCATCAGAAAATGCATGGCTTTAGGCAACCCCTGTGTTTTGGTCATTCGACCCCTGCTGGGATCGTGACCCACAGGTTGAGAACAGCTGGGGTAGAGTAAGGGTTCCATTGCAGTTCTTCTAAAATTAAATCCTAGCCTCTTGCCACCAGAGTCAGTTGCCAGGAAAAGTGTCCCACAGGTGGACAAAGGCAGAGCCACAAAGCAGAGCGGGTGAGGGTACAGGGACCAGACCTGTATCTCTCTCACGGTTTTTTCTCAGAGAATAACAATCCCACCTACCCACCCCTTTATTTAAAAAAAAAAAAAAAAAAAAAAAAGGCTTCTTTTTATTTCTTCTCTTTGACTCTTTCAACCTAAATTTAATTTGTCTTGACTCAGTCCAGCGCCGGGAAGCCCTCCGAGCTGGGTTTGGGCCGGGGGCTGTGCTGTGCTGGGAAGGGGGGCTCCAGGGCAGACCTCCGAGGAGAGGAGGCCCCTGGGCGCTGGGCCCGGGGCTGGGAGTCATGGGCGGCCGCTGTGCTGCAGCTGGCACAGGCTGGCACAGTGCTGACTCAAGCCAGAGACAGGTTGCTGCTGGGGTGAAGTATGTGTCCCTGATTCCACGAAGGTGCCCTAAAGCAAACGACACCCACTGGGCTGCTGGGGTTATGGAGTCCCTTTAAACTCACAGTCTGCTTTCTGTGGAGGGGTCCAGGGCGCAGGAAGGGAAAGAGTGGTGTGTGTGCCTGTGTGTGCGAGCTGAGAGGGGCGAGAATGACGTGGCAAAACCATGAGAAACATGGACGGGGGGGGGGGGGGGTGCGGGGGAAGAGATGAAAAGAAAAATACACAGTGAGCGAGGATGAGAGAGAGTCGGGTGAAGAAAGAAGTCTGAAACAAAGACAAACAGAAAGAGGAAGTTAGAGAGAGTGAGCTAGACGTCCAGGGAGGTGCAGACAGAGAAAGGGACAAAGGGAGGAGGGGAGGCAGGGAGAGAAGGGGGGGGGGGAACAGGGAGAGGAAAAGAAAGACAAGACAGCCAGCAGCCCCGGGAGAGACGGAGGAGCAGGGTCCCGAAGAGAGCAAAGCGCCCCCTGGTACGGAGCCTGTCAGAAGCCCAGTGCCTGGGATAGCAGGAAAGAAGGGGCTGGGAGGGAGCGAGAGACAGGAGAAGTGGACAGCAAGCGAGAGAGATGGAGACAGGCGAGAGGCAGGGAGAAACAGGCCGAGGCAGGGAGAGGGAGACACACCCAGGGACAGGCAGGCCAGGAGAGAGCCCGCACGTCTCCCCCAGGAACTGAGGGTAGCGGGTGTCGGGGCGTCCAGGAGGGCAGTCACTGAGACTCCTGGGGGTTCTGGCTTCTGCTCCAACCTGGAATGGCCCACCCATTGGCAACAGGAGTCATTTGATAAAAAAAAAAAAAAAAAAAAATCTCCAACTCATAAATGGTATCTGCGAAAAGGGCCTCTTCTGCTTTCCTGGAAATGGAAATGGGAGTTGCTTAATACTGCACTGCTTTTCTGAGAAACAGGTATATATGTCAAAAAATGGCCCTTTCTATCCTCCGAAAGAGAACCCCACACATTGGCTCCCTCAGATAGCATTTTTTATTACAACTTGCTGCTCTCTAAGTGGACGTGTTCAGAATGTCTGCGGAATCCTTTCCCCATTCGATTTTTGGTTAACACTTACCACGAGGGAAATACAATTTCTCGGTCTGTGACTTGTTTACATCCTCATCAGAATATATCTTCAGCGTCACCCTGGGAGATGATTTGCAAAAGAATTTTCCAGTCGGCTGACTTTTAAAAATCCCCTTCTAAACTTTCCCATGATCCACAGAGGGGGCAAATAATACCGATGCTGGAGCATTTTAGCTCACAGCACTGTGTGCTTTGCTTAATACTTACAATAATGTTTACTGTTTATTGAGCTCCGGTGCCTTAGAGAAAGTTTCAAATTTAATCTTCCTCACACCCTGGAGAAGGTATGATTATCCTCATTTCACAGATAAGGAGATGGAGGTTCAGAAAGGTTAAATAAATTGCTTAAGGCTAATAATGACATCTCTAATTTATGCAATACATAATGTGTAGTCCCTATGTGCGTTGGCTTGTCCCCTAGATCAGCGATTTTCAACCAATGTGCTGCAGGAATTTTTAAAACATGCAATACCTGACTATTTAGTCAGGCCCAGTGACCTCTTTTTGCCTTAGGTTATCAAATAATAATACAAAACAAATGACAGAAGGCAACACAACAAGAAACCATCAGGTGTGAATGCTCTCTTTTGAACCATAAATATACAGGTCATATAATAGAATTGTATCTCATTGGTCATGTCGCATAGTAAGGTTATATGATTGGTGAATTTTTGGTACCAGAAATCTTTATATACAGTTATGGGCACCTGTATTGTGTTCACCAACCAAAGTGTTACAGAATTGTGTGCCTGAAACCTATATAATTTTTTTTTTTCATTTTTCCAAAGCTGGAAACGGGGAGGCAGTCAGACAGACTCCCGCATGCGCCCAACCGGGATCCACCCGGCATGCCTACCAGGGGGCGATGTTCTGCCCCTCTGGGGCATTGCTCTGTTGCATCCGAAGCCATTCTAGCGCCTGAGGCAGAGGCCACAGAGCCATCCCCAGCGCCTGGGCCATCTTTGCTCCAATGGAGCCTTGGCTGCGGGAGGAGAAGAGAGAGACAGAGAGGAAGGAGAAGGGGAGGGGTGGAGAAGCAGATGGGCTCTTCTCCTGTGTGCCCTGGCCGGGAATCGAACCCGAGACTCCTACACACCAGGCCGACGCTCTACAGCTGAGCCAACCAGCCAGGGCCAAACCTATATAATTTTGTTAACTAGTGTCACCCCAATAAATTCAATAAGAAAGAAAATACAACAAAAAACAACAACAAAGTAATTCTCTACCCTGCAAAAAAAAATGTATGGGCACCTGATTTTTTAAAAAAGTCACATTGGAGACCTGGCTGGCTTGCTCAGTGGATAGAGCATCTTCCCTGCGTGCAGAGGTCGTGGGTTGGATCCCCAGTCAGGGCACATACGACAAGTGACCAACGAGTGCACAACTAAGTGGAACAACTAGTAGATGCTTCTCTCTCCTTCCCTTCCCCTTCCCCTTCCCCTTCCCCACCTCTCTCCCTTTCTTCTTCTCTCTCAGGTCAATGGGGAGAAAATGTTACTTGGGAGTACAAAGGACAGGTAATTAACTGTTATTATGTATTATAAATCAATCAAAAGAATATCTATTTTTTGGTCAGATCAGCAAAAAAATTATTTTTTTGGTGTGCCGCCGAATTTCAGTGATGAGTTTGTGTGTGCCATGAGATGGGAAGGGTTGGAAACCGCTACTGTCGGTCATTTCACGTGCATCTGTGAGAGCTCTGTGACTCAGCGAATTAAGGAAAGTCTCCCACGACCAATTAGCAGATAAGTGGCCGATCCAGAGCTCAAACCACGTCTATAATTCTATAGTCTGTGTGCTCAACTGAGATGTTTGCTGTCTCTCCTTGCTCTTCTTGCCAGAAATCTCAACATCTCTTTGGTTTTTGAGCTCAAAGGAGGCAAGGGCTGCATTTTAGCCACTAATATGTGACCCTACTGCTCCCTAAAAGAATATAAGTTCCATGAGAGCAAGGGCCTGCGTCCCCAGGACCGGTAGCAGGGCCTGACGTTTTGTAGAGGATCATTCAGTAGGCACTGAATGAATGAATGGTAGAACCCCGCCCCTGCAGTGATTGGCACAGGGGCGATGCCCTTGCCCGTTAGTCCACCATCCTTCAGCAGAATCTCTCTGCCTTCAAGCTCAGGGTCCTCAGCGTGCTGACTTCGGCAATATTTTTTTACTGCTCAAGGAAAATAAAGCATTTCCATGTGCAGCACATTTGCCCTCAAGATGCAAATCACGTGCCTTTGCCCTAAGGTTGCAAATCAAGTGCCTTTCCGGAACAATGGCCAACGCAGGGGGCTCTTCTGAAAAACCCTCACTTGAGAAACTCTTGATTTGAAAAAACGGTTCTTTGCCTTTTCATCCATTCTTTCAGCCTGCTCAGAGTCCAGCATCATTTTTAAGTTTCAAATTGATTCATGTTCAGTTGTGCAAAGGAGACAGGGACACAGTTGTTGCTTTCATGAGGGGGTTGGTGTGATCAAGCCCGGCTTACCCCTCGACCTTATTCTGACTTTAATTTACAGGGCCAAAGGGATTTAATGTAATTACATGGGGTCTTTTGCAAACTGGGACCTAAGAACATTACGGAAAATTTTGGTTCGTGGTAAATAAGAATGTTGAGCCTGTAGGAATGAAGACAGTGTGAAGAATTGAACTCCTTGGACCCTGGTGACTTCTCCCAATTCTCTATTTCTAAGAGCTGTTTCTATCATTGCTGGATACCAGATCCTAATTTTTCTCTATTTATATTAAAATGTAAGTTCAGTTAGGGATAGAATTATTGATTGATATTTTCACAAAATGATGGTTCTTGGATAGATGCCCTGATATTTAAGAGGTCTCTACAGACATGCTGCTATTGCTTTCTCCTCCATCTGTTTAGCTACATTGGTTAAGGGCAAATGTAACTTTACCCAATAACTTTACCCAACCAGCAACTTGGAGGTTGTCCTTGACTCTTCTGTCTCTTATATATCGCCCAGTGAGTAATGTCATGAGTCTTGACATTTTTCACCTAAGTCTCCTTGGACACCATTTCTTTCTCTCATTTCCCACCACCTTGGTTGTATCATGTCTCATGGGAACAGTTGACCTCATCTCCTAACTGGTCACCGATGCTTAGACTCTCCAATCCCAGGTCCGTGAAGAAGAGGGCACTTCTAGTAGCTAAGGCTCTAGGCACCCACTGTTGTGTTGGGAACAGTAGTAACCAGTCGTTAGCATTTACTCCATGCCAGGGTCTTTACTGAGTGTACTGCAGATACTACTTCATTTAATAACCAGAACACGGTGGGGAAGCTGCTTTCATCACCTCAGTTTCACACATAAGAGAACTAAACTGTGGAGAGGTTGAATAAATTGCCTAATATCAACGAGTCGGTGCCTGGTTGTGCCAAGATTCAGCCTGGCCAGGTCTCCAGCGCCCTTGATGACTCTCCTATTTTCCCCACTCCTCGCCTTTGAGTTAAATCAGCCTGGTCTGGAAGCCCAGTGCAAAAACACGCTGACCCTCTGACCAGTGTAAGCAATTTCGGCCTCTGGGCTTTGCTTTCCTCATTTATAAAATGGGCATTATAACATTTATTTGCTAGGATTAGATGGGCTACTGGCGATAAAACCCAGAGCACCAGGTCATGCCCATCTCCTGGCTAAACACAAGAAAAGAAAAAAATTATTTAAATTGGAAATTACTAGAGATAATTTCTGTCTCCCCTTAAAGGAAGATTTGACTCCAGCTTATCAGATAGCAAAAATAAATAAATAAATAAAAAATAATAATGATTTCTTCACTATCTCTATGTCCTGCACATTTCATATATATGCAGACAGGTTCAGTGGCAAATGCTGTATTCATCAGAGGAAATTGGGATTCAAAACCACATTGCTTGACTCTTTGCTCTTCCCTCCATAAAATACGGCCCTTCAGCATTAAAGAGAAAAATCACCACCAGAAGCAGTCTATGAAGAGTATCTCTCTCTATCATCCCTCTCATCATCCCATTTCTCCTAATGCCTTTGCTCGGATGTTGCTGCCCACTGCCTACGATGCAAAGTAACCAGCCCTCTTTGTTCTAACACCGCATCTAGATGTTGGGGTTGCTTACGGGCAATTTGAAGATGGCAAATGATGATGGAATGTTCAATCACACACCGAACTGCCCTCCTGGAGTGAAATACACCACACAGTGCTTAACTGTTTCCCTGCTGGCGTTTCCCGGGGAAGCACTATTGGTTCAGGTACAGAATGGGCAACAGAAGGCAGGCAGACTGCAGACTAAGGTTTCCTGCCACCTCGGGGAGCGGTGCTATCAGTTTACCTTTTGATGGCTTGTTTTGTGCATCAATTAGCAGGGTCACCATTAGCCCCTTCGACCCAGAGCAGTCAGCCAGCTGTTGTAGCGGGAAGAAAGGTGAGCACAGTATGGGCTCCTGGCTCACCTGGGACTAGGTCCAGCTGTCCCTTCTGAGACCTGAAAATGAGTGTTGGGGGGAAAAGGGGAGGGAGACTCAGGTGCCCAGTTGCCTCGCAGAATTTCTGGCAAGGGCGTGTGATTGTAGCCACCCCGAGTGCCACCAGCAGCCAAGAAGCCTAAACCTCTTAATTCTGACCTTCCTGGCTTTGCATCTGTTCCCCCAAATCTCCCATCTGTTCTCTTGTGAGACCCTCAATCTGTTACTCCTCCCCTATGGGTAGCAGTCAGTCAGTAGTTTCCCTGGATGCTTGCAGACCATTTTAGCAGAGACTCTGTAGGCATGCCTTCACTTGTGGTTCATTCATTTGTCCATGATTCATTATTTTCAGTGAGTGTGTTATTCTTGTGGGGAAAGGGACATCACCAGGGAAGGATCTCTCATGAGAGCTAGTAACAACGGAGAAGATCCCCTGTGAACAGTCAGACAATAACCGAAGGGGCAGGATTTGGAATAGATCATCAGGTCAGCAGATGGAAGTGGTCCCCTTCTCAAAGAGATCGGTGAGCCCCCGGAAACAGGGGACCGGGACCCCAGTATGTTGGCACTCTTGTGGTGCTGAGCACGCCATGAGGGACCCAGCCCTGTCCCTGTCCCCAGGCAGCTCACAGTCCAGTCCGCGCTAGCCTGTGAGCCTGGGGTGCACAGAGACGGCCACGGGGAGCAGCGAGAGACGGATCCTCAGAGACCCTGACACACGTCAGTGAGCTTCACCTTCCCACGGCAAGTCAGCCTCTGAACACAGAAGGGGAGCCGGCTCCGAGGAATGGAGTGATGGATGCATGGAGGGATGGGCAGTGGGGGCCAGTCATGGGATGGGTGTGACGATTCCAGCAGCAGCTTCTTTCTGCCCCCATGAAAATGACAGAGCCGGGTGGGTGCCACTGTGGGTGATGAGATCTTGGGAAACCAGGCTGGGTGGAGTGGGGGGAGGACGTGGGTGTGGAATACAGGGAGACTTAAAACACGAAAAAAAGGGAGCCAGACAAGGACTAAATGGAGGAAAATCAGGCCTCAGACAGGAGCACATTCTCTGTCACTCAGTAAGCATTACGTCCTCCGCATCCAAAGCTTCATAAAGCAGAGAGGAAGTAAGTGAGCTGGCCTGTTGTTTTGTTTGGGGCTGACTGGCTTTGAAATCTGAAGCAGTAAAGTGAGGGACAAAGATAGGCTGTATCCATGGTGGCCCGTGATGCCTCAGGCTCTATTGGGCAATTCGACCTGCCAGGAGTCTCCAGTGCAGGGTCCGGGGCATGCATTTAGGGGCATGTAGCAAGGACATGTATGTGGTAGTGCCATAATTTTAGGCAAATGAGAATAGGATCCCAGACAGAAAATTGGCTTTGATGTACAAGGCAAAGAAACCTAGAGTCACAGCAATGAGGCTAAGATTGAGGACAGGTCTAAATAAGACAGAACTGCTAAGGGAAACTGAGGTGAATGTCAGAGATGATGCCACCTCTGAGGACCAAGGGGAAGGACAAGAAAGATTTGATGACTAGAGTTTTCCCAAGGCCTTGGAGAGCTGGGGCCCACAGCAGGAAGACACCTGCTTGTGTGGCAGTAACAATGGTACTGGTTAGGGTTGTCTCCGGGGAAGGGGAGAATTGAGGGCACCACCACTGAGGGTACCCAGAAAGGGCACAGTGGGAGGCAGGCCAGCATAAGAGACTGCAACAGTAACTTTCCACTATCCCAACATTGGAATAAATGGAAGGCTTGAAGTGGGTAGCAGGGGGGATTCTAGAGAAAAGAACAGCAACACGGGTTTGGGAGTCAGTTAGCCCTGGGTTTGATTTCTGCCTCTCACTACGTGATGCTGGTAATAATGCTGCTGCTGGTGGTGCTGCACTATCATTGGTTACTGTGAGGGTTAAGTGCGATGATGAATAAGCAATCATTTGAGCATGGAGGACCATCAGTACATGCCATCTCTTCCTACTAAGAAGACTGGGCCTCCTCCCTATATCAACCACATCTCTGCCTCCTGCCAGGGCAGCTATGTTCCACATCACTTCCACTACCACTACTATCACCACCACCATCACCATTATCATCATCACCACCACCATCACCACCATCAATCACCACATTCAATCACCACAATCACCACCACCACCACTACAACCACCACACCACCATCACCAACACCATCACCACCACCACTAACACCATCATCGCCACCATCATTACCACCAGCTGACCATCACCACCATTACCATTGTCACCACCATGACCACCACCACCACCACCGCCACCATCACCATCACCACCACCACCACCACCACCATCACCACCACCACCACCACCGCCGCCACCACCACCACCACCACCACCACCACCATCACCACCACCACCACCACCACCATGACCACCACCACCACCACCGCCACCATCACCATCACCACCACCACCACCACCACCACCATGAGTACCACCAGCATGACCATCACCACCGTCACCATTATCACCACCACAAGCACCACCATCACCATCATCACCACCACCATAACAAAAATAAAAAAATAGCTGATAGCCATAGAGTGTTCCTTATAAGTCAATCATGCTAAATGCTTTAAAAATATATATATAACTTATTAAATTCTCAAAATCATTGCTATGAGGCAGGGGCTAGGATTATCTCTATTTTATAGGTTTGGAACTATTTAAGGAACAGAGAGGTTCATTAGCTTATCCAAGGTCACAAACGCACAATGTCTGAGTCTTCCTCTGAGATAATTTGTCCTCCAGTCTGTCCGGGATTGAGCCTGAGCAGCCCTTTTGTGTGGCTCAGCACACAGCAAGGACCCGAGGTGGCAGCTCTACTTTCAGATTGGGGGTGGGGGAAGCGGCGGTGAAGAATGCTGTGTCAATCGCCACCTTATGACCCAGCAGCCCTACTCCACATCCATCAGGCCGGGGCCTGGGAGTGCTATCAGAGAAAGCACTGGAGACCACTCCTTCCAGGACAGGGCTCTCTGCTCTGCGATTCACGGGGACTCCCCTTCTCTTGTTGAGGGGCCAGTGACTCATTTCTACACCATTCGAGAGCGCTTCTTTGTCCTCCAACAATAGGGCTTCCAGTGAAGTCTCGTGATTTACATTTTCACCTTTAAGAGGAAGGCCTGGGCTTGGAAGCAGAATTCTCATTCAATATTTATTGCCTCTCCTCCTCCCATTCTTGGTATGTTAGACCCCACCAATCCTCCTTAATCACAGGGCAAGCAAACCCTAACCTAAGGGTTAGAAGCGCTGCCTGAGAAGGAGGGGGACCAGCCCTACGGAGGAGACGGGCAGGAGACAAGGAGATGTCCTCTGAAGTGGGACAGAATCCTGCACTGGCCAGGTGACCACCCGCGCAGCTGGGCATTGAGCAGACGGGAAATTTCGGAACACAGCACGTGCTCACCCTCCAACAGCCGTAGCTCCAGACACCTCTCTGCCTGCCCTCTTTAATTGTTCCCCTCAAGCCGGTAGCAGACTTTTGCCATCTGGTTCTGCTTGATCACATCTCTTGTGGGTTGTCCAGGTTTCAGTTCTTGACTGTCCTAGGCAATCCGGCCAGCATCTGTTTCATCATAGGTGCTGGGGACTCGCTGACCCACCCACACCTGCCATGCTGTGGCTGCATCGCCTGCATCACCAGCCCACAGCAACGTTCTGAAGGCTGCTCCCTCCTGGCATAGAATACGGGTGCCCACGCTCTCCACCTCGGACATCCTCGCTCCGGACCGTGGAGCTCTACGCTTTCTTCCAGCCTCTTTGGGTGGGACGCTCTGTGTAAACGCTCGGTCTTTGACCCATTTCCTTCTGGCTTCCCAGTGGACCCTGAGACCTTCCACAAATGCAGGAGAAAGAATTCCTCTGCCAGTACAAGATTCAGTGAGCGAATTTCCCTAGTCTGGCTAAGTCTAAAGAGATAGGGGAAATGAACCCAGTCGTCGGAGTCTGAGAAAAGGCTAATTTTTACTGAAGTGGCTGAAGGCCTTGTCTCCAAAGGGGCCAATGACTAAATTAGGAAGCCCACCTTCCTTGACTGATAACTTTCACCATCTCTTACTCTTCCTCAGCTGAGCACTGACCCTGATCCCCAGGGCCCCGTCTCTGATTCGAGCCCCTCCGGAGTGCACAGGTCTTACCTGCTGCTGCCTCCCCCTCCCCCAGCCTCTCAGGACAGATGTTACCCAGCTACTCCGAAGTACATGGAAGGAAACGGACACTTTAGAACTTGTGTTTTAGTTTGGGCCAGTGGAGGTCATTGTTCTTTCTAGCTCTCAAAATCAGTGATTTTAACCTGAGCAGAAGCCTATCAAGAATCTTTAGTGTCAGTGGAAAAAATGGAAAGTCAGAAGGGCTCACCCTCTTACTCATGGAAACAGCCAGTCAATACAAGCCTGGAAACAGACTCAAGCCTTCTGCAGTCTACAGGCAAGCCTTTAAACATGACGCCATCTCGTGTGTCCCACATCCTGTCTTTTGGTCTCTTATCAACACTTTTGGAGAGAGAGTCAAGAAGAAGGTGTTTAAAATTGGGAAAGCCATGCCTATTGTGACTGCTCTGGTCAGATGGGAATGGGAGGATCAGAGGAAGGAAGAGGCTTAGACACCAGGGTGTATCAGTTGTCATGGAACCCAGGATGACTAGACACCTGGTGATTTAGAAATTAGCTCCTGGGAAGACCATCACTAGGCAAAGCTACTTTAATATTAAATGTGTGAAATTTGCATGGCAAATTATCACCTGTTGCTTCTCTCATTCTGCTTATGTGTTTCTGACCCATCTCAACCATAACTAGGCAAAGGAAGGAGGCGTAGCTACAACATTTGGGGTGTACCATTCCTATTTGCAATTCTGAAATTCAAGGCCGCAGCAAGAGAAAATGGAGAGTTTTGGCCAGGAACAGCAGTAGATACTATCCCCAAAGGGCCTCTTTAGTGTGAGGAGCTGACTGAGAGGCCCTCCTGTATCCCCGTCTGATGAATCACAGCAGACTAGTTGTGTAGGCTGGCAAGAGTCTGCCCCCAAAGCACTGCGTAATGAGCATCTTGATAGGCTGCTGCGACTGTCCTATTTCAAACGGCGCTCACAGGGGCTTAGGAATAATGGATGGAACAATGGTGGTAATCTGTAATGGCTAAGTCTTATTTCAAAGAATTATATATAATAAGAGGTGATAATACTCATAAACCAATAACCCACGAGACAGTGACAGTAAGCTGTGTCGCTAATCTTCGGAAACCAACGGAGATCCTCTCTTGACCAAATTAACAAAGGAGGCGGTAAGAACCAGTAGCTAGTTCCCTGGGAAGAGTGTTAGGCGCAAAGACAGACTCACTCTCGATCCACCACCGGCTCACTGTGTGCCCATGAGGAACTCGCTTTCTTATTATGGAATCCTAGTTTCCACCTCTGAAAAATGGTGGTGGGGGGGGGAGGGCTTTATTAATAGTGTTCTCTCAGCCCTTCACCTTCCAGCTCTAAAATTGTATCAGTTTGTGAGAATGCAGTCTTTACCCCTTGTTTACAAGTGCAGTCAACCTCTCTGTCCTTGTAACACCTTCTAGTAAGTCATTGTGAGTTATGTAACAAGTGAAGTTTTCCAAATTGTACTGAAAATTAAAGTTCCCTCGGTCAGCACTAAGTCATGGCTCCAGACACCGGAAAGCTCCTGAGAGCGGAATCATGTGCGAGAAGCTGTTATAAAACAGCCCCATTGAATGGTGTGCCCGAGGCGGACCTGGGCTTCCCCAGGGACTGACTCAGTTTAGAACCAAGCAAACTGCCTCAAAAAGCCTGGCTCTTGTCAAAGACCGAAGGAAACTATTGGGTTTCCCCCTTAAAAGTCTTTCTCCAACTCAAGATGAGCCCATAAAGATAGAAATTCTGAATTGGGTTCTGAGCAGTTAGAAGAATTTCTAATTATTTTTTTAAAAAAACTCTGATTACAGAAAGGACACAAAAAATTCAAAACACTGTACAGCCAATAATTGTAATTGTATGATACACTTTTCTGGATGCACAGCCTTCAGTAGTGACGACTGCATTGCAGATAACACACAGAAATAATTAGAAAATACTCCCTGTAAAAGGACGGGCACAGCTCGTTTTATTGCCTTTCACTTAATTGTGCTTCGCAGACATTGCATTTTCATCAACATGGAGGCAAGACCTTCCACCAATAAAGTGTACAACTCACTCAAGGCTCTGGCGATGATTAGCATTTTATTTTTTGCAGTAAGCTATTTTTCAATTAAGGTATGTAAATTGCTTTTTTGGGCCTAATTTTATTGCCCCGTGTATACTGCAGTGTACTATAAACATAATCATCTAATGCACTAGGAATCCCCAAACTTTGACCCATTGCAATATTCTCTTTATTGCGATGATCTGGAATTGAACCCACCACATCTCTGGGGTCTGCCTGTATTGATCTTTCTTTAAAATGAAAGGGTAATCAGGCATCTAATAAGGGCATTATACTGGAAAGGAGGAGCCTCTGCATCCTGGTTCTGTCTCTGGGTTGACTTTGGCCAAGCCTATGACCTTCTCTGGGCCCTTATATCACTGGATATAAAATAAGGAAGTTGAAATTCAATGTGTCTTAATTTTATTTCTTTCATGAATCTTACATTAGTTAGGGCTCTTTCAATGGTATGTTGGGACAGAACCCAACCCACTAAATGAAATATGAAAACATTGGCTTAATGTCCTGAATGGCCCAAGGATAGATTTACACTGAGACACAGCTGGTCCAGGGGACAAAAAGAATGTCACCAAAGCACAGTGTCTCCCACCCATCTGTAAGCCCTCTCTTCAGATATGTAGGTTTCTAAACTAAATACCTTGTATGGTCAGATGAGCACGTGAGGTCTAAAGCTTCCCTCTAGGAAAAAAGTCTTTTCTCAACTCTGTGTCTGAGTCTCATTGTCCTGATTGAGGTCACTTGGCCAGTGTGATCCAATCACTGGATCTAGGAATATTGAAAACACCAATAGTCTTATACCAATTAGGGTACTCCCAGGAGGAGAAGTCAACTCCATTCAAACCAAGGGGCTGAGTGTGGGGAGTAGTTACTTCCCACAGAAAATTATGAGTACTCTTTTACTAGAAAAATGTCAAATCATAGGAAGCAAAGGCAACAATGTTTTAACCACAGAGATTCCCATAAAACTGAGCATTTTTCTAGAAAATAAGTCTGTATACACCAAAACCAAAAACAAAAGTTACACAAGGAATCGAAGGAGTTGAAGACTCCATGGAAACCTGTCCTCAAATTTTCATTACCATTACAACATACCTCTGTTAGGAATTGTTCTAACATGATGCTGATGTTGCTGAGAGCTCACTTGGCTGGAAAATTAAAATTCTGGTGCTTTGTTTGGGACAAGACAAGTGAGGAGCCCCTCACACAACCCCCTTTCACTGTGGTGCCCTTCAGTCTGGGTTTTCCCAGGTTACATAGGTACTTCCATACATTCCAGCAGATGTAGAAATGGCTACAGCCATTTTGGAAGGCAACTTTGCCCTAGATATTGGGAGCTAAACTGCCAATGCCCTTTGACCCCCAGATTCCACTGCCGGGGATCTAGCCTAAGGAGATCACCAGGAGTACAAAGCAGCAGGATGCACAAATATGTTAATTGTCTCATTTGTATAACAGAAAAGAAAGTTGGAATTCTCCTCAATGGCCAGTGATTAGGTAAACTGTCCAACTCGTATGTACTGAGCTATCCTGCAATTATGAAGCACACTGTTTTAAAGAGTTTGAGACAGCACAGAAAATACTACTCCAATGTTGAAAGATAAAGTCAAGATATAACATTAAATAAACTATATACGTAACAGTGGATGTATGCAGTGTTGTTCAATATGGTGATTTGTAAAGCTATGTTAAGATAGTTATAAAAAGAATGGAATTCACCTGCTGTTCTTGAGATCAGGTGCTGAGTTGGTGTTTCTTTGCTGTTTCTATTTTCTCATTCTCTATGAGCATAATTTACATTATAATGAAAAATTCTCTCATGAAATTAATAAATAAATGATAAATGAGTACATAAATTAATATATAAATAAAGCCTTATGAATCCAGGAGGTAGCAGGCCTCGGGCACTGAGGATGGCTTCTTGGCCTCCACCTCAGGTGCTAAAAATGGGCTCAGTTGCTGAGTAACGGAGCGGTGGCCCCAGAAGGCAGTGCATTACCCCCTGGTGGACTTTCCAGGTGGATTCCAGTCTGTCTCTCTGCCTCCCTTCCTTTCACTAAAAAAAAAAGAAAAAGAAAAAAGAAAGAAAAAAAGAAGCAAGTTATTTTCAACAGACTCTCAAAACATTTAGGAAAACAATGAATTAAGGGCTAGAGATAGTGAGGTAGGGAGGGAAAGGCAGAGAACAGACAAATGGGACAATATAAAGTGAAAAAAACTTTTTATTGAGCTGTTCGTTGTTGAGTGAAGACTGAGATATATAACCCTTGGTACTTCTGCAACACTAACTTTGCACAGAGTAAATGAATTCAGTACTCCCCTCTGCTGCTAGTAGAGACTGGGTTGAGGAAGCCATTGTAGAGCTTAATGAAGTCAGGAGGTTTGTAATTTGTATCTCAGATGTAAGCGCTTTGTCCTCTGAAGGTCCAGGTCTCAGAATGGATTTTTTTTTTTTTTTTGGAGATGTTGTCTTTGCAGGTATTCCTCTAGGTACAGAGGAGCCAGAATATGGGAGCTAACGGGGACACCAGGAGGACATTTTGTCCAATGGGTTGTATCCGTCCCCTGGGGGTTCATCAAACATGCTTTTCTCTGTAAAATACTTAGCAAATTAGAAAGTATTCAGGATGATTCTTATGCACCCAGGAACCTAAGTCATCACTGACATTTCCCTCTAGGTCAGGGGTCCCCAAACTACGGCCCGCGGGCCGCATGCGGCCCCCCGAGGCCATTTATCCGGCCCCCGCCGCACTTCCGGAAGGGGCACCTCTTTCATTGGTGGTCAGTGAGAGGAACATAGTTCCCATTGAAATACTGGTCAGTTTGTTGATTTAAATTTACTTGTTCTTTATTTTAAATATTGTATTTGTTCCCGTTTTGGTTTTTTACTTTAAAATAAGATATGTGCAGTATACGTAGGAATTTGTTCATAGTTTTTTTTATAGTCCGTCCCTCCAACAGTCTGAGGGACAGTGAACTGGCCCCCTGTGTAAAAAGTTTGGGGACCCCTGCTCTAGGGTGACCAGTCATCCCAGTTTCCTAGGACGGAGGGATTTCCCAAGATGTGGAACGTTCAGTGCTAAAACCGGGTCACCCTGCTTGTCAGTTCCTCATCTGGAGCTCCCAGTGCTATGCTGTTCTCCCTGTCTGCCCCACCCCCATCTGTTTATTTTTAATACAATTTTTTTTTCAGACTTTATTCAATTTTCAGAGGAGAGAGAGAGAGAGAGAGAGGAAGAGGGAGTGAGAGAGAGAGAGAGAGAAGGGGGAGGAGCAGGAAGCATCAACTCCCATATGTGCCTTGACCAGGCAAGCCCAGGGTTTTGAACCGGCGACCTCAGTGTTCCAGGTCGATGCTTTATCCCACTGTGCCACCACAGGTCAGGCTGCCTCATTCCCATCTTACCCCTCACCTCCTCTCCGCCGTACTTAACAGACCAGTCTCCCCACACCCTAGAAAGCATATCTGATCATGTCAATCCTCTACTGTAAACTACTGAAAGGCTGCACGCGACTTGTAGGGAAAAGACACACATCCACTCCGTGGCTCATGAGGTGCGTGGCCACGCCCCGCCCGCTCTGGGTCTCCTCTTCACCATCCTCTCCCCAGGGCCCAGGCGTTCCCTGTAGCCTCCTTGGCGAGGCCAGGGTTCACAAATTGGATGTTACTCTGAAGGCATTTTTTAGCTGAGATAAACATTTAAATCAGTAGACCTCTGAGTAGAGCAGATTGTCCTCCATTATGGGCCTCTGCCGGTCAGCTGAAAGTTTTGAGAGGAAAGACTACAGTTCCCAGAGGGAGAGTTATGTCTCCAGACTAACTTCAGACTCATCAGTGCTTCTCTGGGCCTCCAGCCTGCCAGCTTGCCTTACAGAGTGTGGACCTGAAAGCCCCCACATTCTCATGAGCCAGTGACTTAAAATAGTCCCTTTCACTCAGTCACCCCATTGGTTCTGTCTTCCGGAGAACCTGACTAATACCTGCTCATACTCCAGGAAGAGGTTCTTCCATTTTAGTTATTCCCGACCTCTCTGGCTGCCTCAAACCTCTGTACTCTACTCTGTTAAAATAGTTTCACCTCCTAGACATAGCGATAGTACAGGGATTTATGTGACTGTTGAAAAATAACTATTTTTCCCTGACTGCATAGCTCAGTTGGTTAGAGCATCATCCCGAAGCACAAAGGTTGCTGGTTCGATCCCCGGTCAGGGCACATACAGGATAAGATCGATGTTCCTGTTTCTCTCTACTTTTCTCCCTTCCTCTCTCTCTCTCTCTCTCACTCTAAAATCAATACAATAAACATTAAAAAATAAAAAGAAAAATGCCTCTCTCTTCCTTTAGTTGTTTTTGGCTTACCATATAGTACATGCTCGTTAAATATTTACCTTGTGAATGAATGAATCCTGAGTGAGTTATGACGCATGTCGTAGGTAAGCAGACGCTGAAGGACACTGATCTATTTTATCCCGTTTATTTTATGGGCAGGGAAACTGAGGTCCATAAACTGAAGGGCGTGCTGAGAGTATACCGACTGGTTTTGCCATTATATCTAATTACTACATTTGTGTTGTGAATTATTTTTAAAAACATGCAGCGCTTCAGATAATCAGTAGTTGTCAATCTTAATTGCTAAGCAAGGTGTAAAATACAATTATCCAAGCTCATCCAGAATCACTGTCTTATCTCTATTCTCTCCTCTAGTTTAAAAAAAAAAAAGGAAAGAAAAAAAAAGAAAGAAAAGGAAAAATGGGGAGTGGGGGGAGAAGAGCGTGGTCTACAAAGAAAAAGAAAAAAGAAAGCTGATTAGTAATTTTTTCCAAGACTAAATCCTTGGAATACATATAAGCTTAAAAATCTATGTGATTGTTCTTTGGCTTGTGTTTGAAAAATGAGTGCAGAAATCTATTTGCCCACTTACCTGTGACATATACTCATTCATTCAGACAGGCATTAAAGTGAATAATTACAGCGTACCTACTATGTGGCAGGCACTTTATTGGTCGGGCACCAGCAGGAAAGGGCAGAAATGAATTAGACAGTTACCACTTTCAGGTTGCGGAGTAGCCCTTGAGAATGGTAATATGTGTCCAAGATAGAACAGAGAGCCACATTCCAATTAGGATCTCAAGCTGTGCAGAGAAGAGGGAATTGACTTCCTGCGGGAAGATTTGGAAAGACACGATTCAGGAGGAGGTTGTGGAATGAGGTTTCCGAAAGATGAGTGGGGTTTTGAAATGCAGAACGGGAGAAGAGACGTAAGGGTGAAATACTGAGAAAAACAGCAGGAACAGGAGCCTGGAGGCATAAAAAAAAAAAAAAAAAGAGAACAATGTCATAAAAATAAAAAAATGCACTAAATTTTATCAGGTTTTTATTTTATGGCCTGGAGCAGTGGTTCCCAACCTCTTTTGGGCCACGGACCGGTTTAATGTCAGAAAATATTTTCACGGACCGGCCTTTAGGGTGGGACGGATAAATGTATCATGTGACTGAGACAAGCGTCAAGAGTGAGTCTTAGACGGATGTAACAGAGGGAATCGGGTCATTTTTTAAAAATAAATCATCATTCAGACTTAAATATAAATAAAACGGAAATAATGTAAGTTATTTATTCTTTCTCTGCGGACCTGAACCAAATGGCCCACGGACCAGTACCAGTCCGTGGCCCGGGGGGTTGGGGACCACTGGCCTAGAGTATAAGGTGAATCCTTCCCTTGAACTTCTCATTCATTTATCCATTCATTCAACCATTCATTCAACAGATACCTGTTGAGTGCCCCCTCTGTGCTAGTCACTGAATTAAGTCCAGATTTCAGACACAGGAAATCACAATTTGTATGGTCCCCGCTTGTGGAAGTTTCCAGTCTAGTGGGCAAGATGGAATTCATTCACCACTACCTCCTGTCTGTAGGCTTATAGGCCGAGGCCAGGCCTGTGAAGTCAGGACACAGGCCCTTTGAGGACAGATGACACAGGAACTTGACTTGGTGGCCTCCACAGGGGAAGAGACCCTGAGCTGAGAGCTAACAGGGTAAGGAGTTAATTAAGCGGGGGAAAGGATGGGTAGACTTGGGAAATGATGATTCAAACAGAAGGAAAAGGATGTTTAAAAGGCTCTGTGGGGAGAGGTGGTACAACAATGGCTGTTACCCACCTCACTAATCTTAGGGAGCGTGTTCTGTCCAACTCTGACATTACTGCTGCCCAAACCGGGTATTCCCCCCACCCCGCCCTACCTAACTGTGGGTTTGCGAACTGGCTGCAGATTAAAATCACAGTGAGGGTGTGTGTGTACACACGCTAACTACTAGGTGATCAGTTTACCCATTTCTCGAGTAGTTTAGCTGCTCAGGATCGAGTGGGGGGGACTCTTGGAAAGGGAGAGGTTGCCCGCACGTCAGCCTTGTTAAAGCTCACCAGCTGGGCCCTGTCTGTACTTCCTGGCTCTGTGCTAACTAGGAGCGCTCGGTTATTATTCGGAAGTTTAATCGCTAGTCGATGGCCATCCACAGATAAGCAGTCCTGATAGGAGTCAGCTGTCTGACCTCCCTAGGAAGAGTGAGTCACTTCCTTTTATGTTTCCCACAGCGCTTTGGGCTATCTCTCGAAGGGCATTTCTGCCTTGAAATGGCCCTGTTTCTCTGTCTCTCTCTGTCTCTGTCTCTCCCTCCAAGGACCGGTGGTCCTTTAACGATTAGAGCCCTTCTCCGTCTCCCTCCTGCGTCTTTCTGGAGTTCAGCACCACTTTCCGCACTCAGCTGACGCTCAGTGACGGTGGGAAAGGCTGTGAGTTTGCTGGGGTCTGGGAATCGCAATTCCTCAACACGGAGCACAATTCAGAACCTGCCATGGCGGGCTGGGAGGGGCCGTCTGGCTCTGCCACGGACGAGGGGGGACTTTATTACTGCTTACCTGCTTGGAGCTTCAGTCTCTTCATCTTTTAAATGGGGACAATCCAACACCTTTAGGAGAAATTGGGGACTTAAGAAAGCTCACTATGTAGAATACTCTGCATAGGTCTGGTGGTGCGGTAGGTCCAGAGCGAATGGATAAGAAAAACTGATGATAAAAACAGACAGCCAGGCCCTGGCCGGTTGGCTCAGCGGTAGAGCGTCAGCCTGGCGTGCAGGGGACCCGGGTTTGATTCCCGGCCAGGGCACATAGGAGAAGCACCCATTTGCTTCTCCACCCCCCCCTCCCTCCTTCCTCTCTGTCTCTCTCTTCCCCTCCCACAGCCAAGGCTCCATTGGAGCAAAGATGGCCGGGCGCTGGGGATGGCTCCTTGGCCTCTGCCCCAGGCGCTAGAGTGGCTCTGGTCGCGGCAGAGCGACGCCCCGGAGGGGCAGAGCATGGCCCCCTGGTGGGCAGAGCGTTGCCCCTGGTGGGCGTGCCGAGTGGATCCTGGTCGGGTGCACGCAGGAGTCTGTCTGACTGTCTCTCCCCGTTTCCAGCTTCAGGAAAAAAAAACCCCAAAAAACAAACAACAACAACAAAAAAAACAAAACAGACAGCCATTACTAAGTTCAGGAGGCATCACACCAGTCTAAGTTGTGAGGCCCCCAAACTCCAGCCAGAGATTTCCTGAAGGAAGCACCAGGGTCAGGGACCCCCCTTTGTACACCCTGGACTTCTGTTCACCCGCTGGCCTCCCCACCTACCCTACCGTCGACGCGGAAGCACAGAGACCTTGTCTGTCTCATCTCCCCCGAGACTCCCAGCTCCTACCCGGGCCTGGCCCATCCTAGATGCTCAGTAATACACTTGCTCTCTCTGTAAAATGGTGACAGAAGCGTCTCTCTGATCCATGGGAAAGGGCTAGGTCTGGCGCTCACTTGAAAGCCTTCCATCCCTGAGTGGAGGGCCACTGGTGAGTCGCCCTACCGCCCCAGCCCTAGGCTCCCCGTGTTCCGGGGGGAAGATCATCGCCTCCGAGCGTCTGAATCCCGTTGCCTCAAGAACTGTGCTTTCTCTACCTGATACCGTGGATCAGGCTCACACCAGAGATCCAAAAGATGGGTTATTTGGGGCTCCGTTTACTCAACCAGGGTTTCTTTTCTGGAATTAATGTGAGCTCATCAGTTTGCTGATTTATACCTGTGTATATTCATTTGTGCAATATTTATTGAGACTGCAACAGAATTTTTTTTTACTACATCTTGTAAACATAAGGAGGAGTACAGCGTGGTCCATATTCTCCAAAGTCTACGGAGGAAGACCAAGACATGAGCCCAGGATTTTAATATATATAACATGGGGCGTGTTCTGAAACAGATATTTCCAAGGTGTAATGACTTCCCGAGAGAGAGAGAGAAACTAAATTATTCTCATCTGGATGAGCAGAGTGTTATAGATTATAGAATATGGAAGTCTTCTTAGATAAGGTGCTTTATTGAATTCTTTGAGAATGAATAGACATTCTCGAACAAACAAACAAACAAACAAACAAACAAAAAACCAGAAGGAGAAAGTGGCAAAAGGAAACCTGTCTAATAGCACAGAGCTGAGAAGTAGCACAGCGTATTCTGTACCTACAAATGCAGTCTTTTTTTTCTATATAAAAATCTTTATTTTAATTGAATTTGTTGGGGTGACACTAGTTTGCCTTTAAGCCATATAGGTTTCAAGTGTATATATAACTCAACAAATTATCACCTGCACACTGCATCGTACAGCCCACCAGAGAAAGACAAATACCATATGATCTCACATAGGTGTGGGATCTAATGAGCAAAACAACCTGATGGACCAAACAGAAACAAATACAATTCCTTGTGGCTGCCAAGTACAATGAAGGTGTTCCAGGAGCAACGCAGAAGCTGAGAGTTAGCCAGGAACCAAATCCAGAAGGGACCCTGGCCCCCTGCTGAGGCCGTGTGGCGGGCTCAGCAAGGACCAAGCCTCCGCGGGGAGCCGGAATCGGAGACCTTTGGAAAGGGAAGCGCAGTTTGGCCGCTGGGGTCGGGGCCTGCTGCCCTCCCACACTGTGTGAGCTGCAGGGCTGACTCTGGTCCCTGCCTACAGCCTGACGGGGGGGCGGGGGGGTAGCTTTCTTTGTAACACATTTCCCCAGCTCCTTATCACAGCTTCCCCTCTGGTTACGGCAAGGCCGTGACTGTCTCCACTGGGGTGGGTCACGCCCCTTGCCTAGTTATCTCTGCCCCATTGCGCAGTGCTGTTTCAGTTGGCTGCAGGGTGCTCACGTGGCAGGGAGAAGAGGGTGGGAATGCTACTGAGTATCAGCGAAGCTTCTTCCCTCACTAAGACTTCATAAACAAGCATTAGCCAGCTTTAAGCTGAGGCCCAACACTTGTATGTGATTTCTCCTGACCCTGTTTGTCCCTGACAAATCAACAGGCAGTCCATCAGAGAAGACCAGATGGTCACAGAGTATAATACTCAATTATAAACTTTGAGAGTCAGGCAGACTTAAGTTCAAATCCTGTGTCTGCCACTTTCTGACTCTGTGTTCTTGCAAAGTAACCCGTCTCTTTGGTCTTTAGTTTCCTCTCTTGTGCAGTGAAGATCATGACCCCTAACGACAAAGCTTAGTTTTCAGATTCAACAGCGCAGGCAGGTAAAGCACCTTGAGAGCTGGCTGACACACGGCAAGCAATTATTACATGTGAGCCATCCCCTTCACCACCATCCCCTAAAATAAAACACATTAGATCAAGTTGACATTACACAAGTCTGACAGACAAGCACCTAATTCCAGCTTTGACTCCTCCCCCCAAAAAAGTCAGAGTGGATTTTGGACAGATTACTGGACCTCTCCTGGCCTCAGTTTCCCACCAGGACAGAGAGAAGGAGTAGATTCAGCGATCTATAACCGAGCATTTTTAATTCTGATAACCACCCAATGACTGCCCTGTGAAAAATCACAGTAACATTGAACTTTATTCAAAGTACCTGAAGGGTTTCAAATTCAATTACAAATGGTTTCTCTTAAAATTTTTCGGTAGGTTTTTCACTGACAACTTTTCTCTCAGTCCAGCCGAGGGTGTACAGGTGGGTTTCAGTACCTGAGTGCTCACTGCGCAGCCCCACCAAGAATCCCAGGGACCCCCTACTTGGAGGCGGCGTGCTTCATTTTTCCTGTTTTCTCAGCCCCAATCACCTGGCATGACCCATGCTGAGTTATGTGCACAAATTTATCAATTGAATAAATAAAGGAATGAGTGAACACGTCAGTGAACATATGAACATGCCTCTAATTGCTCTTAAGGCTTACATGGACTAAAAAATAGAGCGGTAGTGATTTTCAGGGTACCAGAGGACATCAGAGACAGAAGAGATGTATGGTCTGTCCCTGTTGTGATGCTGAGTCTCTTTGTATAGTATTCTAACCATGCACGTCCCTGTGGAGGGGTGGAGAACCCAGAGCCTCCCAAGGCAATGAATGCATTTCACTTTGGGGCAAGTAGGACTGAGAGAGAGAGAGTCCTTCCTTCAGTCATTGAGCTTGAGGCTGTTTTCTGCTGCGATTAGGAGAGGCAACAGGTATATAGACCTATTATCTAGGGAATTCAGTTGGCCATAAAGACGACACCACTGAGTCTGCATGTCTGTGTGTCTGTGTGTCGGGGTATAGGAAGAGACATCATATGACGGGACCAGAAAGGTCCAAGGCCTTGCGATGGCCTTTAGAGCTGACCACACTTAGGGGAAGCAAGTCACCCCAGCCGAGTTTACGGTGTACCGATATGTAAATTTGATCACAATTTGTTCATTGTAGCTGTGAAACCTTCGTTACACATTGCCAAGGCATCCCTACCTCTCTGCTACTTCAGGCATCTGGGAAGTCAACCTGAACTTCAGCAAGTAGTTTAGTGGGGCGATTTTGAGGCCTGTTTCTCCAGACTCTTGTGGCAAGTGGATGCAATAACTCTCCACCACATGGGATGGTGCGCCTCAGATGGTAGAAGGCGGCGGAGCCTCCAGGACAGTTTCCTTTCCAGGAAAGGGACCCACCCCGTGCTTTCTGTCTTCTGCTCTCGGTGCAGACCACACTGTGTCTCAGGATATGTGAGTCTGCGACACTCAGTGCAGTGTGGACTAAGCCAGGTCAGTGTTTCCTGCCCTTTCTGCCTGTCGGTGATGGAGTTAGGCATTTGTTTCTGGTGACGAATCACCCTGGAGCTTGTGTTCACGTTGCAGATGTGCCAACCTGACTGTGTCATTCTCAGACCCACCCCGGTCATCTCGATAAACTCATACCTTCCTACTTACTCCCTTCGCCTCCCACTCTCTGGCTTTTCCTCGGGTTGAGCATGTTTACACATGCATGATATCATTTCTTTGAAAACTTTTTATCAGGATAGCTGTCAAAGAGAGGGGCAGGGAGTGCAGGCTGGTTACCTCAGTGTTCATTCTGGTGCCTTTCTCCCTACTGACTTCACCCACTGGACAGAAACGCCCCAGCCTCTGAGGAAGCCAGCGCGCCGGCCGGTGAGGTAGCAGTGGCACGCCTTCGGCAGACCCCCTTCCCTCTGCCCCGCACTCTGCGGCTTGATGTGGCCCCAGACACATGCAAAAGTCAAGCCTGTAGGATCAGGATCCCTGGCGTGACCCAGGGATCTCCACACTCATTCCTCCTGCCCTCGGGATCCTCCCGGCCTCTCAGCTGCACGTCAGCATCTGGGAGGTCGGGGCATCTGACTCTGGGCTTCTGTGTGCACAGCTGCGCAGCCGCTGCCCTGTGGGACCCGGGCCTGCTCTCGGAGAGACAGTGACTCGGCACGTGTCTCCCTCGCTTGGTTTCTGGTGGAAGAGACAGATGTGCAGCGTCATCGACCAGGACACGCGAGGGCTTGCCCACCTTGGCCAGAGCAAATTGAACGACTCTCACTTTTAATTCCCATCAGAGTAGGGATTCCAAAGAGGAGAACGCCTTTTCATCCTCAAGGCTGGGGACTTTTAAAGGATAGCTTAGCAAGGCAGTGTGGGTTAGAGGAGTCTTTGCAGTCAAATCAATTTAAGTTCAAATCCTGGCTCTAGCACTTCCTGGCTGTGTTACTCTGGGCTGGCTGCTTAACCTCTCTCAGACTCGGTTTCTTCATATGTTAAATGGGAATCATAGAAGAACCCAATCCGTAAGGTTGAAAGGGGACTCAGTAAAGCAACACACGTAAAGCCCTGGATAAATGAGATAACTCTTCTCAAGGGGGAGATGATGCACCGTGAGCCCCAGTAGCCTGATAGAAGAACCAGGACAGTGTAGGGAACTGGGTTTCACATATGCCGGGACGAGAGAGCCTGTGATTCCTCATGAGGCCCCTCCACACCGAAGCGGTCAAGTGTTGCCTCCACGTCTGGAGAAACTCGAAGGCCACCACACCCATGACCCGCCTCCACTCTGAGAAGGCCAGAGACGTCAGCCAGACACTCACAGCACCGTCGTTAGGAAGAAGTATCACAGTGAGAACACAGAGCTTGGGGTCAGAAAGACCAGGGTTTGAGCAGCTCCTCCCGGCTCTGTGGACTTGGAGATGTGATCGGACTTTCCTGGGCCTTGATTTTCTCATTTGAGAAATGGTGTGTGTAGTCCCAAGAGAGCTTATTGCTCATAGAAGCCAATTCTAGTTGTTTTTTGTTTGTTTGTTTTCAGTGAGTGCTTGTTCTTCTTCTGCCTCTTTAACCAGCCGTGTCTCATACAATTTCCAAGGGCAGCATGCTGAGGGGAAGGGAGGGGTCTGGTCCCCACTTCCTACCCTCCCAGCACAAATTCCTGGGTGGGTTCCGGCTCAGTCCGGGCGGGAAGAGGCGTGTCCGAGTCCTGGTTTCCATCCCATTTGCTCCTGGAGAAAACTCAGTTCTTATTTTTGGCGTTTCTTAGGCGAGTGTAGGGAGAGCTCAGAGGGCGGGGTGAACACCCACGTTTGCTTAATCACCGGTTTCTGAGGCCCTGGCTTCAGACTTGCCTCTGGCAGGGTCCGCGTTTCTCTGCAGTTCTCCACTGCGTGGCTGTGCTGTGTCCTGCTGCCCCTAGTTCATCCTGGGATCTTGTTTCTCCTCAACAGTGCGGCCAGTGACTTAATAATTTGTGTATCATGAAAGGTCCCCCAAGCTCAGTCCCGAAAACCTTACATTTTACAGATGAGACAACTAAGTGACAGAGGCTTCCAGGGAAGCATCTTGGTTGTGACAGGACAAGCGCAAGCCTGTGACTTTGTGACTGGAACACAGGTGCGCTTGCAGCCTCGGCCAAATTAAGTTCTTTGCCCATGGTCTCCATCTGGGCATTCTTTATGTAAGGCCAGTAGCCGCAGCCACCAACACAGCCGTCTGGCCCATGCAGGTTCAGGTTTGATTCGGACAGACGGTAATGAAACAACGGAGCCAAGAACTGGTGGGCCATTAGCTTTAATCCTAGCTTGCACCCGGTGGGCAAGAAATACACACAGTGGGAAAACACTTCCCTTTCCATTCGGGGCTCCCAAAGCCACTAGCTCATCTGAGTTTCCTAGAATCAAAGGCCCCACCAGCCTTATTCACCCCTGTTCCCCATCTCCTTCTCTCTGCACAAGCTCTGCACAAACTGGCTTCTCCTTCAGCACTCCGCCATCTTGGCTGCCTCTACTCTGCAGTGCTGATGGCAGGATCTGAGCGAGAATGCTCCAGGTCAGCCTCATTTTATAGTGTAGAAATTAAAGCCTTCAAGCCAATATACAAATAAGGAAGTCTCTGATACAAAGTCACTTATCTGAGGCATAAAAGGGATTCCTCATGAGAGTGCACCACCCTCTATCATGCAACAGTCAAGGGTGTGGGGAAAAGCTTAGTTTTGAGCAGATCTTAGTATTAAAAGGGTGGGAAAGGCTTAGTCTTAAAACCAAGCCTTAGGCTATAAGGACCTTGCCAGCTTACAGCCTGTCTCCCACACCCAATGCAAACTATAAGCGAGCAAACATATATCATAGAACAAACTTATTTGACTAACAATTTAGAGTTAGAGTAAGGGTTGGTAAGATCCTGTGGGTCTTATCCCTAGCATTTATCCAGTGGAGGCACCCACAAAGGATTTTGAAGGGAACTTGGTCTAACTGGGTGGGAAAGGCGTTGGAACAGACAGGGAGAGGGGTCGGGGAGAGAGGCCCTGCAGTGGTCCAGGTGGAAGGCGATGACCGGGACAAAGGCACTTGCCCTGGGCCAGGAGAGCATCAGGGAGCCGGAACGGGAACCCAGGGAGGAGGACGGTGGGGGCTGAGGAGCTCCTTCAGGGCGATCTCACTGAGCATTCCACAGACTCCCTCTTGTGCCTTGAATTAGAATCTGAGCACAATCTTCCGTCTTCCTTCTCGTCTGCCGGATGCCCATCTATTGGGCTGCTAAGCACATCAGTTCTACTTGCACCAAGTTAGTCATTTCCTACTGTGTGCCCATTGTGTCGGGCGCTGTGTGAGAAGATGAGGTCAACTAAATGAAATTTCATGGTGGATTAGATTTGAAGGATGAGGCAGAGTCTGGTAAACATAAATAAATATAGATTCGTTGTACTCTGGTTTCCAAATCAGGAGATTTGAGAGAGAGAGAACATTGGATAAGGAACCCCAGGCCTGTTGCACGGACCTTGAGTTTGTTTTCAGCCAGGTCTAGATGGCCAAGAGAAGACTTCAAGCCCATAGTTACAGTGTCAGAGTCTGGTGAGAACCACGGACTCTCAGCATGACCTCGAGCAGGCTGCTGATAAGGTTGCTGAAACTCAGTTTCTCTATCTGTAAAGTGTGCGTGTCGCTCATACCTCTTAAGACTGACCTTGGACTAAGTGTCTGTAGGAGCACGGAGTCGAGTCACTAGAATCCTGTGGGTGTTTAATATCTGGCAGCTACTGTTCCAGCCTGCTGGTTTTAGTTTCTTCGGAGGCCTCTCTCTCGGGCTTGCAGACGGTCACCTCCTCCTGTGTCCTCACAGGGTCCTTTCTCTGTGCATGGGCCTCCGGTATCCCTTTTCCTGTCCAAATTTCCTCTTCTGATAAGGGCATCAGTCAGATTGGATTAGGGCCCAACCTGAGGGGCTCGCTGTAACTTAAGCATCTCTTTCCGATCTTATCTCCACCTACAGTCACGTGCAGAAGTGCCGTGGGCTAGGGCTGCACAGGTGAGTTTTGGAGGGCCTGCGTTCAGCCCATCAGAGCTATTGTCTGATTATTTCGCATTTTACTACGTCACGGAAATAAGAACTTGTGCTTCTTTTTTTCTGTCCCTCAAAGCTTTACCCATGTCACCAAATCTGAAGTTTGCAAAACAGTATACCACGTGGTCAGGGAGATGTGGCCTTGAAGCTGGATGCAGAAGTTATCGCCGGTGAGAGAGTCGGCCATGTGCAGGATGCCGTTTCTTCATGTGTCTCCCCCTCCTTTGCATTAAGCAATAAGGCTAAAGAACTTGCTGTGTTCACCATCTCTTCTTCTGCTTCTTCTGGTAACAGAGACATCTTCCCCCATCTGGACCACTCTTCTTCCCGATTCTTAGTCTAGTGATTTCGGTGGTGGTGGCATCACGGCCAGATAGAGAAACAGAGATGTGATCCAGGCGTGGCCTACAGTCAGAACATCCACCTGGACTCATTATTGTATTCAGAGTCTCTCCATATAACGCAGAACTTGGCTGAAACAACTAGAGATGAGAAACTGTCAGCTACAGACTCTAGGCACTTAAGGGACAGCTAATCTGTGTACCGTCTTGGCTACTTTGTTAATTGAGTCCAACTGGAAATGGAGATGTAAAAGGAGATATGAGAGGCCCTGGCCGGGTTGCTCAGAGGGTAGAGTGTTGTGCGGTGCACCAAGGTCGTGGGTTCAACCCCCAGTCATGGTACGTGCAGGCATCAACCAACAGAGGCACAACTAAATGGAGCAACTAAATGGAACAAGTCGATGCTTCTCTCTCCCTCTCTCTCTCTCTCTCTCTCTCTCTCTCTCTCTTTCTTTCTCTCTCTCCCTCCACCTCTCCTTTTCCTTCTCTCTCAAATTGATGCAAAAAAGGATATGAGAACCAAGAGATGAGTAATAAACAGATTAGCGGCTACATCGAACTCTGTCTGTGTCTAACACTCTGTGAAACCCCTCGATTTCCTGGGTAGGTGAATAAATAAATCCCCTTTTAATTTGAAAATAGTTTGAGCTATATGGCTGTCCCCTGAAGTAGAACGATACCGTAATCTATAGAAATTGGGTCGCAATCTAAATTTGTTTGACCCAAAGGCTCAAGTTTCCTCATGAAAATTTCAAGTGAAGAATAATTGCTTCTGCCCCTGGATGGGGATTATTTTAGGCCGGTCACTCCGCGGAGAAACCGTGCTGTAACTATCTGGTTACCGTCCGCAGTGGGCATGTGTTTCTCTCCTCTGAAGGATCACAGCGCTAGTCTGTGATCTTATGCCTGACAACTTCCCCCCTCCCCATCATTTTGTCCAGTTTTATGGCTGTTTGCACGGGGAAGGTGAGCTCAGTATCTGTTACTCTATCATGGGCAAAAAAAGACTGTATCCATTAAAGAATGACTGTCAGAGTTGTGCCAACTTCTCTGAAATCCTATCTGTGAGAATCACAGTGAACCTCGTGTGACCATTGTCCAGAGAGAAAGAACTTAAGGAATTTGAGCTTGCAGGTCGGCATGGCCAAAGACCACAGCCTGTAAATATAGTGTAAAAGGTCAGCGAGAAATTTCTGGTTATGCCACAGACTGACCCTCTGATCTTGGGTAAATCATTTCGCTCGTCTAAATTTTGGCCGCAACTGGATATTGGAGGAGCTATTCTAGCATAGTCAATCCTATACTGATAGTTCTAATACCAGGTTTAATTCTAACGCCAATCGTAACACTAGTAGCTTTCATTGACTGAATGCTTACAATGATCTGGCCGTAGGCTTAACTTTACATACATGGTCTCTGTTAATTCTCCTAAAAACCCTGCAGGGAATTATGATGTCTCTTCTTTTAAGTGGGGAAAATGAAGGACAGGGTTGCCTAGGTCACACAATTTACATTTGGAGGAGCTGATATCTGAATGCAGATCTGTTAGGCTCCAAAAGCCATGCTGTTTATTTCCCTACTTTTCTTTTGTAATTATTACCGGGACGCAGGGAGACCACATCCCGCCAGATAGAAGACCCTATCCCTTCCTGGTGTGAGCGGTCCTTTGCTGTGTTGTTAACCCTTTCTTCCCTTCCCAGCCGTGCCGGGTTCGATAGAAGAAGCTCACATATGCAAGTTGTGCTCATCTCTCTTGCGAATGAAGCAAACCTCCAAATGACGGCGTTTGGTCCATTATTACTTTCTCTAATAATGTCTAATTTATACATTTCTCACAGGTCCCATAGGTTAATTTACCAGGGGGGAAAAAAAAAAGTGAGTAAAAACCTATTAGCCTTTTTTTCCCCCCCCTACATCAGAAATTACAGACTTGGATGTTTCTGTGAGGCAACATTAATAATGCATTGATCATTTCAAGCCTTTAACCTCTTAAGTTCTCCAAACAGAATGGAAAGAATTCTGAACTACGACATAATTGCATTGTGTGGCTGAAGGGAGAGAGCGAACGCCCCTGCACTGACACTAGTCTGTTCGTTTCCATCCCCCCGGCCTCGCCACTCAGAAGGGGGTGGATGCCGTCGCTACACTTCCCTTCCCGCCTCCCTGCGGCCTCGGGACTTCTCCCCCATTAGGCATTCAACACTACCAGCCACTTGTTCCCCACAAGCAGCGGCCGGCCGTGCGGACGAAGGGCAGGCCTGGTCACCTGCAAGGCTTCTCTTTGTAAACTCATCATTCTGGTTTTTGTTTTGTTTCTCCCCTCTTTGCTAGTAGCTATGTGGAGGCATGAGGACCTATGCATATGTGTCAACATATATAATTCTGTCCATGACTTCATGGGCCAACTGAGGCTGGCCGAGTTTCAGGGCCTGAAGACCTTAGGGTCCTGTCCCACTCACTTTTATTTTTTATTTTTATTTTCTTTTTAAGAGAGAGGAGGGAAGATAGTGAGACAGACTCCCTCATGTACCCCGACCAGGATCCACCCAGCAACCCTGTCGGGGGCCAATGCTTTAATCAACTGAGCTATTTTTAGTACCTGAGGCTGACATGCTCAGACCAACTGAGCTATCCTCAGTGCCCTGGGGCCAATGCTCAGACCAATTGAGCCATTGTCTATGGGAGGGGAAGAGGGAGAAAAGAGGGATATGGAGGGGGGAGAGAAGCAGATGGTCAGTTCTCTTGGGTACCTTGACCAGGATCGAATCCGGGAAATTCATACACTGGGCTGATGCTGATGCTCTATCCACTGAACCAACCGGCCAGGGCCCCCACTCACTTTTTAGACCGATGTGATGAAGACTGAGAAGATTGTCTGAGACTGGTAACCCCCTTCAAAGGGAGCTTGGAATTAGTCTTGCTACACCAGAGTGTGTATTGTGTCTGGGGCAGGGTAGGATGCTATCTCAGCACTCATCCATATGTATTCATTCCCAAACAACTGCTTCCCCACCCTACCCCTTGGTCTTGGTGACAACTTCTAACCCCATCTCTCCCTGAATAAGGTCTGCTTGGTACGTACCCCACTTCCTAAGAAGTTGCCGGGCCCTGAAAAGTGGGGGACCATCCCTTCTACCACCTTATATCCTGAGTAAAGGGCACTTTGTTTTATTCATTCAAAAACTGAATAAATTAAGTGGATGAATATATGAATGAATGTCACACTACCCAGATTCCCCACCCAGTGACGGCCGATGTACTACCCGAGCTTATGAATATGAGTACAGCTCTCCCTGGGGTTCCCCACACAAACAACAGTGACACCATTTTCTATTTTATTCTGCAGATCATCTTGTGAGAAGGTTGCCTTACCGCTGACCCAGTTCTGCCCATCTGGCCTCTCCCCTCCCCCCGCTGTCCACCTGCTTGGTGGCTGAGCCAGGGACTATTATAATAAATTCTGATAAATCCCTTCATAATACCCAAACATTTGGGTGGACATTGCTGGTATATTTTGATTAGCAGAGTGAAAGATTCATTAATAGCCAAAATACATCTTTCATTCATTAATAGCCGAAATACATTTTTCATTCACAAAAGGTCTCTAAGAATAAATGACCTTTTTACCTTGTCTATAAATTAACCTGTCAGTCCTAGGAATCCACCCAGACACAGAACCGCAAACTCCTTTTCTTCTTCTGATTTCCCTCCTTCTTCTACTCTGCTGTTTTTACTCTGCGTCTTAATCTATGAATGTACCCCAGGGCCCTGATCACAGAGGTTTTTGTCCCACCCTTGCTAAAGCTGATTCTTAAGTGAGAGGATGAGAAGTTCCAAAGGCCAGCTGTTCAGTGCCCAGAGGTCTGACAGTCTGAACAGGAACTCGGTTTTAGTTGGGCTCCGCCTTGTCCTGGTGTTACGTCATTCTGTTTAGCTGCGGTATGTATTCTAACAGTGCCCATTGGGCTTGTGATGCCCTTCACGCTCCAGGGGCTCACTCTTCCAGAAACTTCAGACTAGAGTTAACTACAAGACAAACTTACCTCTCCTTTTTTTTTAATGGGGATAGCGTCTTTGAGTTTATTCTAACAAAGTCTCTGTCACTTTGTTCTTGCTCACCCAAGACCGTCTCCACACAGAGCTTGGGGAAGTAAGGAGAAAGATGTGGGTGAGGGGTATAGATGATTTGGTCTCCTTGGACTCTCTACCTGGGACATTATGAAGTTTGCTTTGAAAAGTATTCAAGGTTTATAATACCTTCTGTACTTTTATTTCCCCCCTCATCTTATCCTAAGATGGATAATGTGGATATTTGGACAGTTTGGAAGGACTTAGGGGAAATTCTTAAGAATTGAGGGCACGGATACCAAAGGCCAGCTGAAGTTAGACAATTCATCTACCGCCCATAAGAATGATGTCATTTCAGAATACCAGGAGCCCTCCCTTTCTGTGCGATTTCTTTTCCTTTCCTCCTCATAGGCAGTTTCTGCCCTCAGGCCAGGGTAGTGTCCAGTATTATGTGTTCAAGTGTTTCCTCCACGGTAGGCTGAAATTTATATGTGTGCACACACATACACGTGGAATTCTATTGCAGTCTCTGGAAGAATGCCTTAAGACCACAGAGTGGAGGCTTGTCCCACCCTTGCTAATCCTGAATCTTAAATATGGGGATGAGAAGTTCTAAAATGCATTCTAGTGACAAATAGTGAAGGCAGTAGACCGTATTTCCTTAGGAACTCTCTAACATTTCCCACCATGTTTGTGATGCGATTCCTTCATTACCCCAATTGTTCCTTGCAAAAAAAAAAAAAAAATCTGTCAGAGGTATCTTCATTTGACACATAAGGACACTAAGGCTTTTAATTGAATTTTTTGACTGGTTCAAAGATGCATGGCTAATAAATAAGACATTAGGGAATGAGAATCTAGGGTTATTATATGACTCCAAAGCTGGCCTCGTTTTCACTGAACTTCCTTAGAAAACAGTGTTTCAGTTTTCACATTTTGGCCATTTTTATGGTCTACATTAATTTTAAGTCCTTGTTATACTACACAAAGAAAATGTAGGGAAAAAAAGGGAGGAAGGAAAAAAAAAACCCAGAGAACGAGGGCAAGAGATAGAGGGAGAACAGAGCTTCCCATGGTCTTAACTTGCAAACCAAACCCCACTATTATTGCGAGGGTAAGCGAGAGATAAACTGTAGGGCCAGCGCTAAGCGAGACCACTTCCATTAGAAACCCAAGAGCCGTGATTACAGGGGCTTGGAGAGCACTCTCATTGGCTGCCGCGTTTGGATTGCTCTCCTGTCTCAATCAGAAAAGATCTGACCGTGGAGTGGTGAAATTCTACTCCTAATATGAGCCGAGGGCCTCTCATATTGGCAGGTCTTGTGAAGCGAATTAGCTATCTAATAGCTAACACGATGACATGAAGAGAAGTCAAATGTAACATTGATTTCCCAGGAGGCTTCAGAGTGGATCAAGTAACACTAAAATAAAATTGTCCAACTAGAACACGGTTCTCATCAGAATATATATTGTTTCTCTCTCCCTTCTAAATACATGGCCGGTCCAGTTCGAGAACTCCTCTGGCTGCGGGCGACACGGCTCAGTGTGGTTTCACAAAGTGCTGGTGGCCGGTTTTTTATCCTGGTCTGGAATACGAGACCCGTCATTTGAAGCCTAAAAACTGATTGAAGTTTGAGAATTCTCCCTAATCTGTCCCTTGCCCTTTCCCTTTGAGAAAGACAGAAATAACCGTGATAAAACTGGCTCCCAGCTTCCTGCCTAATCTGCTGCCCAGAGAATGCTTCACTTGCTTCTCCCGGGATTTCCAAGTTTCTTCGTCACTCTGCTGCCCGCCCGGCCCCTGGTGCAGGGCTTTCTGGTCATAAAGATATGGGAAGAAGAGCAATTGTCATAAATATCAAGGATACATACTCCCCTCTGTCTTGAGATGGCTTTTTCAAAACATGTTAGCCCAAAGAATGCCCTGAACTTGCCTCCTGGTGTCTTTGGGGGAAGCCAGTTCTCTTTCTTCTGGTCTCAGTGTCCTCAGCCGCAGAGTGGACCACTGATTTTTAGTTGTGTTATTCAATATACTGAGAGTTTTAAAGCCGACATTTACTATGTTCGCTGTGCACCAGGCACCATGCTAAGTGCTATTTCATATTTCCTCCTTTCATCTTCCCAAAAGCCTCTTCTCCCCAGTTTCTTTATCCTTTCTTTTGTTGGTTTGTTTCTGTCATCTGTCGTTTTATCTTGTTTTGTTTTTGCATGTGAGAAACTGAGGCTCAGAGCTGTTCATTTGTTGCCCAGGGTGACTGTTAGTATGTGGCGGAGCCAGGAGTCAAACTGTCATATTCTCGCTCGGGCATTCTGACTGACGACTCTGTGTGCTTTGCGATCAGCTCAATGTCCCTGTTTCACAAACGAAGGGGGAAGTTTAGAGAATTTTGGAGAGCTGTAAGAGATTAACTAGCTAGTAAGTGACAGAGGTGTGAATTGTGGGGAGGGGGCTGAGGCCAACGCGGGGAACTGGCCCTCGGGGGGGTCCCTAAAACAGAAGCTCTTTCTCTCAGCCTCGAAAGAGCCGCACGCCGTCGCGACGGACGGGAGTCTGGTGCCCTTAACGGGACGCTGAGCTTTTCAGTTTGGGAAAGAAGGATCCGCAGCCCCGACTTTTCTGAGATGGCTGGAACATCTGGTCTAAATACATGTTGACATCACAAGGAATAAAACCTGAAACGCAACACAGAAATGACTCCGTTTGCAAAGCGAATGCTGGAGGGAGAAATGACAGAGCCATTCCGCCGGAGTGCTCAGCAGTCCTCACAAGACTGTGCGTGTTCGTGGCTCGTAGCTGCAGCTTCATACCGCCGGTTCCTGTGTGGCGGCTCAGCGCCCAGTGCGAGGCCTGCGGCCGCAGAGGGACGGGCGGTCGGGGTGGGAGACGCCACCAGGCTGTCCTGCCGTCCTCCGCCCGCACAGGCTCTGCCTGGAGCCCAGCCCCTGTGCCTTTCTGCCTGGCTGAGTTCAAAGGGACTGAGTGGTGGCCCTTCTCCAGGGAAGTCATTAGAATATTGTGGACTTAACTGTGGGGCAATGTTTTATTTGGTCCAAACTATCATGTTATTTGCTCAGTTACACTCATTAATTCGAGTTCCCCTCTGGAGTGCTTGGTCTCTAATTACACGTTTTAAGCTCTGGGCTTTGTGTCCCGAGTCCACCACCGATTTTAAGGGTGATTATGGGAAGCTTGTTCCTTCTCTCTGGTCCTGCTCTTTCTCCTTTTGGCAAAACAGAAGAATTGGAAGGAATGATGTCAAAGGTCTGCATGTCTTCCTTTTCTTTCTTTCTGTTCTTTCTTTCTCCTATTTCTTCTGTTTATTTATGTGCTGTCTCTGCCCCTCCCCCTACCTTCCCCAGTCACTACCTTGACATGGCCAGCTCCTCAGGCTGGGACCCTGCGGTGTGCTGAGGTAGCTCGTACCAGCTAGGAAGAGCCAGCTGTGCTCTTTTCTCCCCAACTCTGGGCTCCATGACGGCTTTCCTGGGTAGCCTGATGCCAGCCATGGTGGCAGTATTTACCTGGAGGGATCCAGCGGAGGTGATCAGTCACCCCCTCTCCAAGGACAGCCGGGTGTCCATCACTAGCACGCCACTCTGTGACCGCTTTCTGAATAGGCATTGACATCAGTAGTCTCTCTGTTAAAATAACCACAACCAAAATATTTCTACAAAGAAAAGAAAGGCCATTTCCCTTTCAAAGAGCTCACCCATACACAATACTTAGACAGGAACTCCTACTAAAGAAAGGTGTGTGTGTGCGTGTGTGTGTGCGTGTGTGTGCGTGTGCGTGCGTGTGTGTGTGTGTGTGTGTGTGGCAGGGATGAGTTTAGCCAATAGCAGGTTTTCAGCTCCTTGAAAAGGACATATTCTCTTAAGCAATCCTCAGCACAGCGTTAAAGGCAGGGTTTATCCCCATTTTATGTATAAGGAAACTGAGGCTCAGCCAGATTAAATATCTTGCTCACACATAAGGAAATGGTAAGTGGTAGAAGCTCACTGCTTCATAGCCATCTGAAAGGCCAGAGAGTTATGTCTTTGATCCACTCAGCAAATGTTGAAGATGTAAAATGAAACCAAAGGTTCCCCAAGTTCACACAGAATCATCCCAGAACCTTGAGATGGAGACGGTTCAAGACGCTGTAATACAGATTCAGAGAGGATCTCGGCTGAGCCCCAAGGGGACTTTGGAGAGAGTTGCCTGGCTGATGAGTGCAGAGACTAGGAAAGGAAATTACCTGGAGTGCCTCACCTTAGATGCGCTCAAGTCTGTATGTCTAGGAGGGTCCGTGGTTTTAGTACCTTAAACCAGTGGTTCTCAAAGTGTGCGCCAGGGTACACTGGTGCGCCCTAGAAGATTTCCAGGTGCACCCTATGCTATTCCAGCGAAATATGTGCCTGTTGGGGACCAAAAAACCAACAGGGTTTTTAGAGTTTAGATTTTTGGGGGACAGAGGTGTGGGGAATTGGCTGTACACTGATAGTCTGCCCAACCCCCCACCTCACCTGCCTGATTAGGTTGCAAAAGGCTATTAAGCTGTGGTGCTGGATTGTTTACACTACCCCCCATGTTCCCTGGAGAGATTGGAGGCAAGTTTCTTCTATCCTTTGGTGTAAAACTAAGATGATATGTATGTTGGGGGTTTTCTGCACTCACCACAATTAAGAGTAAAAAGAGGGGAATTCTTCAAAATATTGACGAGGAAATGAGAGTTTCAAATATATGCTCACACATTGAAGAAATTGCTAGGATACATCAGGCTCATGTTTCTCATGAACACAAGAATGAAAAAACTTAACACATTTGTGCCGGGACCTGCCGAATTTACTAAATCTTACTAAGAATATCTATATACATAAAAAGATAATTTTTGTTGTTTTTTTTATTTTTTAACCCCTCTTTTTTTATAAGTTCTAAAAAGCATAACTCAAAAAATGTAACATAAAAATGTTTTTAATGTCAGAATAAATTTAATTTTCTCATTTACTTTATTTAATTACCATAAAGCACTCTTGGACTTTATATATTTTTTTCTTTAATATTTGACTTCATTATTATAACATATTTCTCAGAAATTTGTATATAGTGTGCCTACAATTATTTGTAGGATTTTAAATGCACCACAACTTCAAATAGTTTGAGAACCACTGCCTTAAACTAGAGTCAAGTTTTCTTAAGTATTGGTCTCTGCTTTTAAGAAAACATGTTAAGGGACTTTAGGGTGTGGAGGGGCATCTTATTGAAAGTCCTCTGTAGTCTTTTCTGTAAGTTCTCCAGCTACCTGGAGGCTCAGGGTCATGGTGACCTGGTAGAGCTTGAATCCAAACCCCACTCTGACTCTAAATCAGATGGCCGTCCATTGACCACCAGCCTGTTCTGCAGCAACGGGAGAGAAGTAACGGCCATTTCGGATGCAATCTCTGTGTCCAAGACACTCTCGTCCGCGGCAGCCTCCTCCGTGCCAGTGTTTCTCAGCACATCTCAGAATAGGACATTAATTTGCTTCCTCCTCTTAGCAGATCGGTGCTGTCCCCGCCGCTAATAGGGAACAGCGGTGCTTGCTGGCTGCAGTGGGAGAACTCCACGCAGAACATGGACGGACTCTTCAAAGGCCCGGGGAAGGGGGGCCTCCGGAACCCAGCTGCCTCACAGATGGGGCTCATTATCCACACCACTCTCCCACATTGAAGGGCGGCCAGCGGAGAGCCACAGCAAATTAGAGGCCTGTGCTGGAGGGGCCAGATGTCGAGACAACAGGGACATCCTGTCTCCACTGGCCGGCCTAGTGGCTTTGCGTGTTCTTTGCTGTGGTGGACAGTGTGGGCTTCTGAAGATTGAGTTAAGAAATCCCATTAAGTAAAAAGTCAGGGGAAGCAGAGGTGACATGAACAGCTAGCACCGTTTCCCTGAGCCCCCACCTGTGCAGGTAGGGAGGGCTACAGAGAAGGAAGCGAGGGGGCGGCCACGCCCGGGTTGAAGCCCTACTGCGTGCACGCTGTGTTTTGACACACATTATCTTATTCATTCCTAGGGAAAATAGTTTGACCCTAAAGGCTGTTTTCAACATTTAATAAATGGGAGCAGCAACAACAGGAATAATACCCTTTAGTTCAAAGAGGGGGAGTAATTTGGCCAAGAACTCACCATGGCAACACTGGGGCTTAAGCTTTCATAATCTTGACTCTGAGCTTTTTCCTCCCTTCCCGTCAGTGCTCCTCAGTGTGGTCCTTGGACCAGCTATAGCAGCATCGCCTGAGGATTGGCTAGAAATGCAGATTCCCCCAGGCCTCACTCTAGACTTACTAAATACCCGAGCTTTAACGAGTCCTCCGGGTGATGAGGATGCACACTGAAGTTTGGGAGCCATGGTCCGCCACCGTGCTACTGCTGTCTTTTGAAGCGGCCTCTGATGCTAATCTCTAGAGATTTTGTCTCTCTCAGTTCCTTTCAATTAAAGCTCTAGTTTTCAGGAACAGAGAAACAGCCCCCAGGAGTCTTCTGGCCCTGGCATTGTGAGACTCATCTGCCCTCCTCGTCTTCAGTGAGCATGGATCCCAGTGAAATAATTTTTTTGCATGGCTCAGCCTGACTTCCTCCGGTTCAGCGGCTGCAGGTGGTGAGATGCAAAGAGGCAAGGGAGTGGAGCAGGGTTGCTCTGAGGCAACCCAGATCTGCCTTGACTTCCTGGATTCCCTCCCCACTGAGTAGGCTTCACATGCTGGCTTCTTAGCAGGCACCATGGGTGGCCCTCGGGCTTGGATCTTAGAAACCCCCACCACCACCGCCGCCACCACCTCCAGTAATCTTTCATCATCCTAATGCAGGCTCTCTGTCCTGGGCCGTAATCCATGAACACGTACTCTTGGCCCACGCTCTGGGCTATTCCTGTCACTACGAGGGACCCAGCTTAAGGCAAGGAGTCCTGTTCAAGTTGGTAACTTAATTACTTCTTGTTCTTTTAGAACTTCATTAAATACCAACTCCTAGGACACAGAAGCTGGCAGTTTTCATAAGGACATGGCACATTTGATGTTAAAAAGGTCAAAATCTCTTTCAAACTGTTGGTGGAAACAAAGGCATCAAAGTTGATGCAGAACAGGTCAGACGGTCTTAGGACGCTAGCTGGTGTCTCAGCAATCGCCGGTACCAGTTCCTGCGAGGAAGTGGAAGTCACAGAATCTCCATCCAGGCTGCGATGCAGGGAAATGTTTAAGAAAGATTGTGCCGTAAGGACGATGAGCCCTTGTGGGTGCAATCACCAGAAATGAAGTTACTATTGTGTCATCGGCACGGGCTTCCCAGGGTGGCTGTTAAAATAAAGGCTTTTGAACTGTTTTCACAAGTTGTTATTCAACTTGGGTTGTATTATACTGACACAACGCGTTGGAATCACAGGATGAGGGAGTTGGGTTGGATTTAGTGCAATGTAGGCAGAAAAATAAATAAAAGTGATAACCCCGGTTAACTCACACATTGGCTATTGTGTTCATGCTGAATTTCATGTTTTAAAAAGATGTTGATAAGCTAGATAAAATCCAGAGACGGAAATTATATCTTACGAAAGACAATGGCAAGACTTGGAAATGTTTTGACTGAGGAATAGCTTAAGAAAGATGGAGTGTGCGCTGGCTGGTTAGCTCTGTGGGTTGGAGCGTCATCCCAATACACCAAGGTTGTGGGTTCAATCCCCAGTCAGGGCACATACAAAAATCAACCAGTGATTGCATAAATAAGTGGAACAAGAAATCAATGTCTCTCTCTCTCTTTGTTCCCTCTCCCCATCCCACTCTCCCTCCTTTACTCTCTCTCTCTTTAGAATCAATACATTTAAAAAAAATTTTTAAAGAAAGATAGGGTACAAAATTCCCTTCAAATGTTTCAACATTAAAGTCTCTTGTCATTAAAAATTATGAGACATATTGACCAAGTTTGAGAACACTTTAAAATAGATATTCATGGTTTCAACATAAGGTCTGTTTATGTGTTTTACATAGTCCCTTTTCATGCTCCAACCCACATGTACTTCCTCCCTCTGGCCCCAGAACTCAATCAGGGGGCCAGTGGTGAAAATTGCAGGGAGGCCATGTGTAGCTCATTACTAATAAGAGGTTCCACATATGTAGCCCATTACAATTAAGAGGGTCTTACCATCAAAGCCATCCAACAATGGAGTCAGACACCGTGCTGGGAAAGAGCTCTTTCTCCCCAGGGTTATTCAAGCACGAACTGGGAGGGGGTCTGTAGGTAGGGCGGCCAGGGGACAGCCAAGTCAGCAGTTGGTCACGCTGTCTTCCTGTTCATGAGTGTGCTTGGGTCTGTGATTCCAACAGAACTGTCATTCTTCTTTTTTTTTTTTTTTTTTTGACAGAGTCAGAGAGAGGGATAGATAGGGACAGACAGACAGGAAGGGAAAGAGCTGAGAAGCTTCAATTCTTTGTTGTGGCATCTTAGTTGTTCATTGATTACTTTCTCCTATGTGCCTTGACCAGGGGGCTACAGCAGAGTGAGTGACCCTTTGCTTGAGCCAGCAACCTTGAGTTCAAGCCAGCGACCTTGGGCTTTAAGCCAGTGACCTTTGGGCTCAAGCCAGTGACTATGGGGCCATGTCTATGCTCCCACGCTCAAGCCAACAACCTCTCACTCAAGCTGGATGAGCCCAAGCTGAAGCCGGTGACCTCAGGGTTTCAAACCTGGGTCCTCCGTGTCCCAGTCCGACACTATCTACTGTGCCACCTCCTAGTTAGGCCATACTTCTTGAAAACAGATTGTTGAATCACCATTTCAGAAAGTCAATAGCAAAATGGAACTAACAATGTTTTTCCATGCACTTTCAGGCTTTTTATATACATATTAGGTCTCCTCAGGACCGACTTTGTTAAGTGTGTGTCAGTTATCTTTGTACTACAGATGGGAAGTCTTAGGACATCTTTGCTCCTAAAAAGTAAAATTATTACCAAACTATTCCAAAATATAAAAGAATCAAAACTGAAGACAAACAACTAGAGAAGTCCTTGGCATGGTTGGGAGCCGGTGTGCCTTCAGGGACCTCCGAATCCAGAGTTGCTAGGACCTTATCCTTCCATTCCCCATTCATAGGGTCCAGTTACCAACTCTTTTTTTTTTTTTTTTTACAGAGACAGAGATAGATAGGGACAGACAGACAGGAACGGAGAGATAAGAAGCATCAATCATTAGTTTTTTGTTGCAACACCTTAGTTGTTCATTGATTGCTTTCTCATATGTGCCTTGACTGGGGGGCTACAGCAGACCGAGTATTCGTCTACATACTCGGGGCCCTTGCTCGAGCCAGCGACCTTGGGTCCAAGCTGGTGAGCTTTGCTCAAACCAGATGAGCCCGTGCTCAAGCTGGCAACCTCGGGGTCTCAAACCTGGGTCCTCCACATCCCAGTTCAATGCTCTATCAACTGCGCCACTGCCTGGTCAGGCCAGTTACCAATTCTTAGGATGCACCTGGGTGCAAGGTTTCAGAGAGAAACTGACTGGTTTAGTTCACCCAGTGAAATGCTTTGCCTTGGGTCAAGTTCACTGAGTTATGATGAGGTGTGTGCAAAGTGATTCTTGTGAGGTACCTTGGTTGGCAGTGTGAACAGGTTGTGGGTGGTGGTGAGGACAGTGCCAGAGATATCTTAGAGAGATATAAGGAGGGGGCAATGGTTGGCATCACTAAGGGACTGTGACATTGGCTAAGAGCTCACAACTCCAGATCCCAGAGCCGACAGTCAGAATAAGGCCTGTCTGTAGAGAGCCCAGATCTTCCTAACAGCCCTGGAAACAATAGGATAGTGCTGACCCTCAGAAAAGCTAACCCCTTGTCCAAGGTCACAAGGGTTAGCAGGAAGAGGACAAGAGTGTCATTCACCATAGATAACTGAGCCCAACATTGGAAAATGCTGGAGACGGGTCCATCCAGGCATTCATTTCAGTAGTAACAAAGCCAGTAGAATCCAGTGGGCAACGCTGAGGGTTTCATAGTTAGACTGATGTGGGTTTAAGTTCAGAATTTGCCTCTTGCCAACTGTGGAATCTTGGGCAAGTTTATTAAGAGATGAACATAGTATTGGTTCTGAGATCTCGGTTCTTGGATTCTGGGAATTTCAGTGTGTTGCTCTATAAGTGAGGGGCTGAATCACATCTTCTCTCGAAGTCCTTCCATCGGTGAGATGCTGATAACAGTCTAACGCAGGGGTAGGCAAACCACACCCCAGGGGTCCATCCATCTGTTTTGTGTAAATAAAGGTTTAGGGAAACAGGCATACTCGTCCGTCTACATATTGCCCTGTCTGCTTATGCTCTTTAAGAGCAGAATTGAGTAGATGCAGCAGACACTGTCTAACCTGCAAAGCATAAAATGTTTATTACCTGACTCTTTTTTTTTAACCGAGAGAGACAGAGACAGAGAGAGAGAGAGAGAGAGAGAGAGAGAGATGGTGAGAGGAACAGACAGGCAGGAAGGGAGAGAGATGAGAAGCATCAATTCTCTGTTGCAGCACCTTAGTTGTTCGTTGATTGCTTTCTCATATGTGCCTTGACCAGGGGTGGCTGCAGCAGAGTCAGTGACCCCTTGCTCAAGCCAGTGACCTCGGTCTCAAGCCAGCGACCATGGGGTCATGTCTGTAACCCCACGCTGAAGCCAGTGACCCCGCGCTCAAGCCGGTGACCTCGGGGTTTCAAACCCGGGTCCTCTGCGTCCCAGTCCAGTGCTCTATGTACTGCGCCACCGCCTGGCCAGACACTAACTGACCCTTTACAGACAGGTTTGCTGACCCCGAGCCCAGAGAAAGTCATCTGTTTCTGCCTCCAGCCCTTTTACCCCGTCTTCACCTTTGTTTGAGATTTTTCTTCCTGGGATCAGATCCCACCTCTGCCGCTCGCTAACAGTGTGAGTTGGGGCGCGTTTCCTGAGGTATCCGAGTTTCAGCTTTCTTCTCTGGAAGATGAGGTTGGCTTGAAGTGTGTCGCAGTGTTCTTGGTGACATGAGCAGGGTGCTCCATAGAAACTGCTCAGAAAGTGACCAATGGATGTTAGCTACCAGGACAATGACTGTGATTTTTGTCATCCATCCCTCTGGGCAACTCATTTAGGAGTTTGTCACCTAAGAACTGGTAGCTCAGGGTACAGTAACTGATCTGGTCCAGCCAGGAAGATGTCTGGGAAGGAGACGGCTGGTAGAATTAAACTTGAACCCTATGGTCTTTCCGTGGTGAAGCCAGCCGTGTGTCACACCCTACGGGGGGGGGGGGGTGCCTGGTGGCCGGAAATGCCAAGGAGAGTGCCACTCGCGGCATGTTTCCACCCATTCTTTTCTCGTGACAATGAGACCCAGACAGCGTACAGAAGCCCAGCTTCCTGAGACAGCCCAGCCCGGGCAGGGAGTCAGGTGGCGTTTCTGTCCTTAAGTTAATGAGAAGCAGGCATGCGCTGCTGAACAGGCTGCTCCGGAGAGAATACAAACGCCTGGGCCTGTGGGTTAGACAGCAGCGCCCCACCCACGTACACACCTCCTCCCAGCCCCCCCCCCCCCCCGGAGCCTCGGGTTAAAGGCCTGTAGGCCATAAGGCATCCAAACTCAGCATCTCACCCCCTTTCCACCGTGGGGGGTCTACGTTTCATTAGGTGCCTGTCTCAGGACGGGTCTTCATTCTTTGTCAGTGAGCGCCGGGCCCAAGAGACCTCCTACTTACAACCACCACCCAATTATTGTCACCCACCCTTCCCTGGTGTTGTTTACGATCTCCACACACGCTCCACCCTGCTCCCAGTTTACGTGGTTCCTACAGGACCGGCTAGTCGCTCTCAGTTTTCTTTCTCCTAATGAGTCTGACGTCCCGGCTGCGTTTCTCGGTGGACTTGGCGGGCTGGGACCCTGATTACTCCCAGGATTTCCAATGGCCTATTCTCCCCCCACCCCCACCCCCACCCCCGGCCTTTCTGAAAGGATCCGTTGAGAGAGAGGTCATGATTAAAGCCCCTGGAAGAGGCTGAGTGTAACTGAAGCCGCGCCTGGCGCCTCTCGGCCTGACCTCCCTCCCCAGAAACCCCGGCTGAGCGCGGCAGGCGGCGGGCCACTCCTGTATGGTCTCCCGTCTCCCGGAGCAAAGCGGGAAGTCGGAAGCAGGGGCAGGGGGCATGTGCCGCTAGGAAAACCCAGAATGCAGGGTGCTAAGAGGACGCATCCCTGACACGTGACGAAGATGTTTCGGAAAAGCCAGGCAGAAGGAAGTATGTCAGGCTTGTCACAAAAATAAGAGTGGAAAACGTGTTTATTTTATATACGCTCATTCAGGGCTTGTTATGGAGGTCTCTCGGAAGGAGGCTATGGCGTGGCAGAAAAGGGTGGGCTTACCATGTCAGACCGCGTGTGACACCAGACGAATGCTTCCTGGTTGTGTCACCGTGGAGCGGTCACTGCGCTGTGAGCTCCGTCTCCCTCCAGAGCTCCGTCCTGCGGGGCAGCAGTGAGGAGGGGAGAATTCGGCGGGTGAGCGTCTCACCCACAGGCTGGGCACAGAGGGCGCCCACTCCCTGCGAAGGCCTGTCTCTCCCGCCAAGTCCCGGGAGGCGAGGCATGCAGAGCTGGGCGGCGGGGAGGGCCACCAGCCTTGCTGTGACCCGAGTCACCGCGATCACCGTACAGTCTTACTCTGTCAGACGTACAGACACATACATGCACATGGATGCTCCACCCATCATAAAGCATGTAAGCTAGGTACTATTATTTTCTTCCCTTGAGGGGACACAATGGCTAAGATGTGGTTCTTATTAAGAAGGGAATTGGGTCTTTCTGGAAAGCCACTTCAAGACTGTGGACACATTACTTCTTTGGGACTGTGATAGGTGAACTGTGTATACAGATAGACCCTCATTGCTGTGTTATTTATGGTCCCAAAGTAATAAAACAAGAGGGAAACCATCTAACACGTACCCACAGCTTACTGACGTGCATAAATTATGATCTACACATCTGTACTACTTATCAGTACTGTGCAGACTGTGACACCATCTAGAGGTACGGTTACCAAAGGTTTCTGATGCTAATATGTTCATGATGTTAGTCTCTTTTTTTAAAAGCAAGATGCAAAATTATGCCCATGCACAAATACACAGATATCAACTGTGTAAAAAAAAATATGCAGGAAGAAAAATAAAATCCTAAAAAAAAAAAAGCATCACTACGCTAAGAGTTAAACCTCTGGGCTATTTCTGTGTGCGCGCGCGTGTATTGTTACACTTTCTTTTTATTCATTCATTCATTCATTCATTCATTCATTTTAGAGAAGAGAAACAGAGAGAGAGAGAGAAAGGGAGGAGAAGCAGGAAGCATCAACTCCCACACGTGCCTTGACCGGGCAAGCCCAGGGTTTTGAACCGGCGACCTCAGCATTCCAGGTCGACGCTTGATCCACTGCGCCACCACAGGTCAGGCTGGGCTATTTCTTAATGTCTTTTTTCATCTACTTTGGCATTCCAGAGTAGAGTGCGTCGTGGACTTAGACTTGGGGTTGGACCCGGGTTCTGATATTCACAGCCTGGCTTGATCCTTGGGTATGAAGCTCGCTTCCCTGACTCTGATTTTCTTCTTGTGTAAAATTAGTACAGCGATAATGTAAGAAATTTGCGAGGGTTAAAACCGAACATGCATGTAACTTGTTTAGTACAAACCGTAATAGCATCGTCTATTTTGTCTTGCTATTTTCTTTTTTTAATAAAGTGGAATGGGGGGAGCAAAAGCCCAGAGCATGCAAAGCGACTCTGGCTTCATTGACAGAGGGTGCTGTGGGGTCCCACCGGGGCTGGTGCTGACTGGCGGGTGGAGGGGCGGCGGCTGGCAGGCCCCCACTGCCCCTCTCTCTCCTCACAAACAAGCAGAGCTGTCCTGGAGCGAAACTTCACACTGACCATCTGTGTTCCTTCAACACCCACGTTCCTCCTTCTCCCCCCACCAGCTTCCATTTGCAGCTTTTCCTCCTCTTTGATGTAGATAGCAATCGGGCTAGAGCCGCCAAATGTTTTTACGTGTGAGATTGAGACAGCAGGCTCCTGTCTGGAGTCGAGAAAACTTCCAGCCAGGTTGAGGAGGAAGGAGATGGGGGCTGAGGAGCCATTGGATGAAGGGACCTGGGTTCTGCCCTGTGTTCAGCAAACAGCCAGGCAGGGCCCTCACTGGGAAATTTATGTTGGAAATAGGGGTTCTGTCTGGTTTCACATAAACTCGGGCACTGTCTGTCTGTCTGCCTCTGATGTAATACTGGCTTTCCCAACCTGGTGAAAATGTCAACAGGGCAAGGATGTTTTCTTCTGACTTATTTGCCACTGTATCCCCAGCATAACGCCTGGTAGCATGGTTAGGTGCCCACATGAATGACGTGAGTACGTATGGCATATGGAAGCCCTGGCTGAATTAGCGAAGGCAGTGCCATTGGACGGAACAGGATGGGCGGAGGGATCTCAATGCTTGTGCACCACTGGGTCTTCCCAGCTCGTTAAGCGTGTATGCGCAGAGCCCTGTCTCTATGATCCCTGTGAGTCCGTGTGTGTGTGTGTGTGTGTGTGTGTGTGTGTGTGTGTGTGTGTGAGAGAGAGAGAGAGAGAGAGAGAGAGAGAGAGAGAGAGAGAGAGAGACCTTTGAGCTTAATAACAGTGGTGGTGGTGGTGGTAGCTGCTTCAGCTGCTCTCGCTGAAGCTGTTCTCTCCTCCCCAGCAACTCATGTGAATTTCTGCAGCCTTCTTTTTGATACCGGACATGCAGTGTGTGCTGTGTTTGTTGCTCCTTAAGATATCAGAGCAGGCAAAGGAGACTTGGACGTGAAAAGCCGGAAGCTTCAGAGCCTAGTGTAACTTACTTTTTGCTTTGATGATTTTCACTCCTTTAGATACATTTATATTTAGGTATAAATGAGATCATACCAAGGGCTGGGGAGGGAAAAGAAAATGGAGAGTTTCTATTCAGTGGGTGTAAAGTTTCAGTCATGCAAGACGGAAAAGTTCCAGAGTTCTGCTCTGCAACATTGTAATTACAGTTCACAATACTGCACTGTACTAAACATTTAAAGAAGGTGGATCTCATTTTGTGTGTTACTATTTCCACTATTAAAAAAGAAACTTGTTGTTTGCTTTTTAATTAAAAGAAAATCTTTTTGTGTGCGTGGCTCAGACCTAGAGAGGTTTAGTGAAGGCCTGTCTGCCCAGATGGTCTGCGCAGTGAGGACCAGATGGCTACCTGGTATCTTAAGAGAGTGGCCGACACCGCTCAGGACTCCTGGGGGTTGCCACGCCTTCGGCCATGGAGATTAGCCTCAGTGCCCTCCACAGCCGAGCTGTCATTATGAAGCCAATCAGCACCTCCACACTTGATTTCTCAGCTTCCAGACGCAGCTCTGGACCCCAGTCACAGCTACGTGACATGAAGGCACACCCCTTTCTCACCCCTTAGCTTTCATTCCCTAGTTTTGTGCTCGGACCTGAGATTTCTGTGGAGCCGATGCTTTGATCCTTCAGGGACTCCGTAGCTTTGCAGCGGAGCCCTGAGATTCCCACGGCCGTGTTTGCGATCAGAGTTACACCATCAAGGCAAAAGTGGGTAGAGGGGCTGTCATTTCATATGGAGGAGCAGGGAAGCTGTTTGGTTGTGCCCAAGAAACGGCACTGAACCCTCCGAGAGGGTAGGGGCTCCTGGGCGCACCACAGGTCTGGCTCTCCTGGGCACCACCCGCTGCAGGAGTGCCTTCAGCTCCCCGGAGGCAGCCTTGAAGACTGTGACGGTGGGTTCGCCCAATCTCACTTCTGACTGCTGAGTATGTTTGTCTGCCGGCACCATGGGAGGGGTGAGGTGGGGCGGTGGTCTGCAGCCTCCTTGCTCTCTCCCTGCCTTCATTTAGAGAGCGCTAGTCTGGCTGCCCCGGAGGATCTTAATGTGGGCAGTCGTAAGCGTAAGCGTACTGGAGGGGCAGATGAGACCAGGCCCTGAGCAGCCGCGCCTGCATTCCCCACGGTGAGCTCTTCACTCGCCGGCCCCCTCCCCCCTTCCCTTTTCCTCCCAGCTCTCATCCACTCATCACAGTGCACAAGGTCGCTTGCTGCCTGTCTCCCACCCACTCTGACATCGAAGGCGGTACTTGGCCACCTGTGTTTCCTGCAGTATCCCCAGTGCCAGGCACGGTGCCTGGCATAGAGCATGCCCTCAATAATTCTTGACTGAAAAAATAAATGTCCAGTGCTGGGCCAGATGACAGTGTGGGTTTGCGATGAAGCAGACTGCAGCGACAAACTGGTCCTAATGGCCCACAGCGACCTGCTCCTGCACCGACTCCTCCCCTGTGGGGCCCTCAGTCTCCACATCTGTCCAAGAAGGGCTGTGAAAACCCGGACCTCCCAGATGTCTTGTGAAGACCAGATGGGAGAATGTGGGGGGGAGGGCTGATTCGACTGCAGTATCCCTACCGCATGTATGAAGCATGCTTTGTTTGACCTGATTTTAGTGTTTTGATAGCATCTTTGTCTTACTGTAAGTTACTTATAAACCTTTTGAAAGCAGATAGCATATAAATGATATTAGTAGAAAAATAAATTTCATAAATAAGCAGGCGATACTAACAAAATTTACAGAAGAAATAACAGCACAAGTGGTAAAAATGCATAAGAACAATGAGGTTAACCCACTGACAACAGATGTTACTTTAAAAATCGAATTGGTGATGATTACAAACACACACGCATACACGTGTACCGGGTGGGCAAGGATCTCATGAAATGTCATTCATATGCTCCTGGTGGAAATACAAATTTTTGCGAAAAATAATTTAGCATCAACTATAAGAGCTTTAACATACCCATATTTTTGATTGACTAATCTAATAGTTTGGAATTTATCCAAAGACTAAATTGCAGGCAGACTCATGTGTACAAGACTGTTCAACACGGTGTTGCTTAGAGTAGATCTGCTGGTAATAACCTAAATCCTTGACAACAGGGGAGAATTAAATAAATGTTTCAATAAAGAATAACATATCTGAATTCATCAGTTAAAGTTATTATACTCTAAGAATATTTAATGTCAGAGGAAAATGGTCTCAATATAATGTCAAATGGAAAAATGAGGAAATAAACTGTATACATGAAATTGCCTCAGTTTGCAAATAAAAGCCTATCTATATACAATAACCATCTCCAAAGTGTATAAATAGAGATTTAAATTGTCGGTATCCCATAACCCAATGATAAATATTGCATACTTGCAAATTTCATATATATATATGTACACAGAAACATATACATAATTTATTTTCCTATTAATGTGTTTTCACTTCTTCGGGTTACACTAATGTTTTACTTTTGAAATAGGGAATTATTTTTTTTTTTAATTTTAGTGAGAGAGATAGAAAAGAGAGGAACAGATAGGGACAGACAGACAGGAAGGGAGAGAGATGAGAAGCATCAATTCAGAGTTGCTGAACCTTAGTTGTTCATTGATTGCTTTCTCATGTGTGCCTTGACCAGGGGGCTACAGCAGAGCCAATGACACCTTGCTCAAGCAAGTGACCTTGGACTCAAGCCAGCGACCTTTGGGGCTCAAGCCAGTGATCATGGGATCATGTCTGTGATCCCATGCTCAAGTCAGCGACCTTGCATTCAAGCTGGGGAGCCCATGCTCAAGCTGGTGGCCTCAGGGTTTCAAACCTGGGTCCTCAGCATCCCTTGCCGATGCTCTAACCACTGAGTTATGGCTTTGTCAAGCAGAAATTATTATTTTCAAGGGTAACATTTAAATTAAACTCTAGTTTCTAATTTTTATATTACATACTAGTAAACAAAGATCCTAGTTTTATTATTATTAAACCCCAGAATATAAATCTGAGATTCTTCTTTGATGACTGAAACAACTCTTGACAGGAAAGACCTGGCATAACGAACGAGGCCCCGTTATCCCGGGAGGTGGGTCAGCCGGCGGACACCGCGCTCCACGTTCACACTCGGCCCCAGCCTCGGAGCTGTTTCCTTCCTAGGTTTTAGTAAGGTTGTATCGTCGATCTTCTGTCTGTGTCCTTTTGCTTGCTCTTGCTGCCCTCTTCCTCAGAAAAGGCAGCCCCCCTTTTGAGGGAGCCAGGAGCATAGTCAGGGAGGTGTCCCAAGTCCACTTGGAGCTGAAAGAACTGACCCAGTTTGGACTCTCGTTACTTCTCCTCACGTGATTCCCGTAGACCTGAAATCTTCCCAGAGCTTCCTCTACTGAGTCTCCCTCCTTCCCCCTCACGATCCCGGCAGGACCCAGGAGCTCACTGATGGCATTCCGGGGATATGTCCGCGGTCACTCACTGTGTCAGCATCCTGGGACACACGTCGAGATGCTGGAACTGTTGCTCCTCTGCCAAACTGTGAATCTCAGAAAGTTTCAGAAAGTCACCTAGATGAAGGTCCACAGTGAACTGGGCAGATTCTACAGAAACTTGGGTATAGAATTCAGAGGGCCATGTACGCTGGGATGACACTCTGGCGCATCCTCCGTCGACCAAGGTGGAGAGCAAAGAGGTAACAGCGAAAACGGGGGCGTTGAAGAGATTGTGGGTTCCCTGTGTTTCAGAATTCTATTTGTAGTTGCTCTTATGCAGTTTACACACACACAGAAAGTTATTGTGTGTGTGTGTGTGTGTATATATATATATATAGTGATTCTAAGCAAGGGAATGGACTCATAGGGTTTTAGCAATCGCCTCAAAGGCACTCAGGCGCTCGGATTCGAACTAAGCCCTGTCCTATCCCACCGTCCCGTCTAATCCTTGCTTCGTGGCGTTTTTGTGAAATGAGATCAGCCATCACAACATTTGGCACAAAAAGTAAAAAACATGTTTACTCAGAACCAGAAGACAGATATGTGAAAGGGGATGGGAGTGGAAAAAGAAGGCAAAGAAAACAGAGGCTATGCAACAGGCCACATGCATTTGGCTAAATTGTGCCTTAGAAATAGTTCAGACTTTCGGTTCAGAAAATTTATCTCCCTCCACTGCCTGTTCTCTCTGGCTAATTTAAAGCCACCCAATTAGGTATACTCTTAGCACTCTGAAAACTTATTTTAGGACACTTTTCTCAGTTGCAATTTAACATTTATATTTGAAATTTTTATACTTATTTAGTGCCTGTCTCCTTTGCTGGACCAACACTCCCTACACACAAAGACTGTGTCTGCTGTTGTTCACTTGGGTCCCTAGAGCCTAGGACGGAGCCTGGCTTATAGTAAGTGCTCAGTTAACGTTTGGCAAACGAATGGGTGGGTGATGGATTTTCATTTATCCTCTGGTGTTTGAAGTGTTTGCTCCACTGTCTGTATTTCTGTCTGTATTTCTCCCCTCGGGTGGGCTGACATGACAGCAGACCCCTCCCTCATCACCCCTTCCACATCCTCAGGCTTCATCTGACAGGAGCGTGTCAGTCCAGTTCCAGGGCAGCAAAGGGCAGGCATCGACCTCAGTGCTCCTGTACTGAAGCCCCAGGTTGAGGGCCAGAATTGAATCCTGGGCACCCTCTCCAGGAGGAATGAGAAGGCTTCGCAAGCCCTTCAGCTCCTGGCCTGGGGGCCTCACCTTTATCTACCTTGTCTTTGCATCATTTAAAAACATGGACTTCTCTTTTCCTTTAGACTTCAGTTTCCTGAGTTCAGGGTCTCTAGTTAGTCCTCACTCTGTGCCCAGCATAGAGACCCATTCACTCATTCATTCTTTATTGTATCCATTTCATCAAGGCATATTTTCTCCCTAGGCACTGGGGATATAGAAATAACAGTGCCCCACTTTAGTCAGAAAAAAACAACCAAAATTCTGTTCCTGAGAATGTATGTCACGCCTTAGAAACCTACCATGGTTCATGCTTGAAGAATATGCTAATGGATTAATTAGTAGTGTTTCATGTGTGAAAGCTCATAATTTAAGATAGAAAACTAAATAGTAGTGGTATCAGTGAAATTTTGCCATTTCAGGTACTAAACTGACATTTATTTTCCATTTACAATGCTTTCCATATAATGTTACTGAACTGCTTTTAAATTTATTTTGCTTTGTTGCTGATGCATGCCTATTAAGGAGGATTAAAGCGTGTGCCTGGTCCATCAGCCAAATATCTATTTCTCTCTGATTGTATGGAACACGCTTGACTACCACGGGCTTGGCCAATTACAGAATAATTAGAATCCTTTGTAATGTATATTTAACACATTTCTAGAAGTATTTCTCAAACCCCTCTGCATAAGTTTTATTCATTTTTCAACCCTATTCTCCTGTTTTATTTTATTTTTATTTTTATTTCAATATAATTATCCTCCAAAGGAATGAGATCCTGTGTTCTCCAGTTTAGGAAATAAGGAAGCCGTATATAGATAGTGTGGTTTCACCTGCTCTGATTCCTTATAATTACATCCCCATTGGGGTGGAGCAGTTCTTACTAATCAGTGGTCATAGTTAGCATGAAATGTCAAAACGGAAACTCTGGCCAAGAGCTCTGGATGAGAAACTATTGTGGAGTTGGAACATTGGAATGATACTATTACTAAATTATTCAATTACAACAGAAGTGATGGGAGATGAAAGGAAGTAGCTTTGGGAGAGAGCTGTTCGTGCGCTGAGTCTCCCCAGCTCCCTCCAGTGGAGAGGGGAGGACGGTACTTCCTGCCTTGCAGCCTCCACAGGGGGCCTTGGCAGGAGCACCCTGACAATCTAATATACTGGCAGCTGGAATTCTGATGGCATTGCAGCCCGGTGTTGACGCTTGCCTTGAAAGCAACGGTTGGAACAACAACAGTAATAATAATAATGAAGAAAGGCTTGCTAGCAGCGTCGATCGTGGGGCAGAGGGGAGAACTGTGTGTTGAGTGACCCTTGTTCCTAGACTTGACTCGACGAATGCTCTCTGAGTGTCTGTCATGATCTGGAAAAGCGGGCCCGCTCCCCTTCCTCACGCGTGGGAGAGGGAGTGAGATCGGACGTGGGATCTCCTTCGGTGGCATCCAAACAGGGCTGCCTCGAAGATCCCAGGAGAAGACACGCCCAACCAGAGCTGAGGTGCGTGTCCCCCCTGGCCGTGGGCGGTGCAGGAGAGAGCCCCACCAAAGGAGCCCGCAGGTCCTCAGAGAATCCCGGAAGTTCTTGTGGAGAAAGGCAGTTTTCAATATTTTTTTTTTTTTACTTTATTTATTTATTTTTAGAGAGGAGAGAGACAGAGAGGGAGAGAGAGGAGAGAGAGACAGAGAGAGAGAGAAGGGGGGAGGAGCTGGAAGCATCAACTCCCATAGGTGCCTTGACCAGGCAAGCCCAGGGTTTTGAACCGGCGACCTCAGCATTTCCAGGTCGACGCTTTATCTACTGCGCCACCACAGGTCAGGCCGAAAGGCAGTTTTCAATGGGAAAAACCGCACGTGCCCCGCCTCTACAAGACCGCCGGCCGCAACAGCCACGCTGTGCCCCTTCCGTCACCGCACGCAGGCGAGGCGCAGGACCTCAGTGAGCATGCTAAGGGAGGGGGCGTCGAGGCCCTCGGGATGAAGAAAGAGGAGCCACCTAGAACTGCAGTTGCCGTGTCTGCGGGGAGGTCCAGCCGCGGAGCGGGGGAAATCCCAGTGGGAGACCGTTCAGCTTTTATAATTGGAGGGGACTGGATATGCTCCTTGCTAGAGCGAGAGATTTATTTACTCAGTGTGTGTGTGAATGAAATTAACCTGGGGACTGTTTGCAGTGGGCCCAGGCCTACAAGACGAGTTGGGGTGCTTGCTCTGTCTCAGTGGGTGTCAGGGAAAGAGACCATTGGTTGGGAGAGGCCGTAAGAGACAAAGGTGGGGGTGCCCTTCGGAGTCCTCTTCCTGCCGCGTGACGGCTACAGATGACGCGGCGGATCAGCAGGGAGAGGGGCAGGCGTCATCTGGCCGGAAGGATCAGAGAAAGTATTGTATGGGGGGGCATGTCTGAGATAAGTCGTGAAGGATGAGTGAAAGCTGACAGGTAACTGAAGCCTCATTGTTCTTTTTTTTTTTTTTAATTTACTTTTTTAGATTTTACTTATTCATTTTTATTAGAGAGAGAGAGGGGAGAGAGATAGAGAGGGATAGATAGAGAACAGGGGGGAGGAGCAGGAAGCATCAACTCCCATATGTGCCTTGACCAGGCAAGCCCAGGGTTTCGAACCAGCGACCTCAGCATTCCAGGTCGACGCTTTATCTAGTGCGCCACCACAGGTCAGGCCTCATTGTTCTTAACGTAGAAGTGTCCAGAGCCCAGACGGACACCTGGTGAGATCACTCAGAAATCCGAGCCCAGAAATGTACAAATTTACTGGGACCCTTCATATTCACATTGTTGTCATCTCCGCTCGGCTTTCTCTTTATCTCGGCGTGAAAACACTTCATATTCTCTGCGTCATTCAGCCCTGCTGCGTTTTCCCTGAAGGGTCAGGGCAGTCCGTTCAAGCAGTCGAGGGTAATAAACAAGGCGGACCACAGCGCCCCTCCTGGAGCCGGGTGTGAGCCCCCGCAGGAACTGCGCACACCTGATCCCTCCCAGGTTCCCCAGTGCTGTCAGGGGCTGCCTGGCCCTGGACACTCCCTTGGCACTCTGCCACTTCCCGATGCTGCAAGGAAACTGACATGAGGGAGCCTGTGGAGATCTCCTTGGGAAAAACAGATCAAAAGTCAACACTCAGGGAGTCTCACCATGCCCCTCAGCTCGGTCACGCAAACCGCCTGCCCCAGAAAGCTTATGACCCCATTAAAACCAGGTGCCCTGGACCGCCAGGCGCTGAGATGGAGCATAGGGAGAAGGCTGCGTCCAGTGACCGTTCACTGAGCACCTGCTATGAGTTGGATCTTGGCTAAGAGGTACTTCGTGTGCCGTAGCTCTCCGTTTCATCCCAGGGGGCAAGGGAGAGTTTGTTGCTTCCGTTGTGTGGGTGAGGAGAGCGCTCCTGGAGGCTTGAGTTGGGGACCCTGCTCTCTGAGACGGAGCAGGAGAGTAGGGTTTCCGCTAAGTACTTGCTGGCCCTGGAGCTGGTGCCCATTACTGTTCTTTATGTGCTGGGTGAGATCATCCTCTAACTTAATTTTCAAAGTAACCCTTTGAGGACAGCCCCCCCCCCCCACCCGCTCTCCAGACAGCTCCCTGAATTTGTTTCCTCCTGTTGTTCCTGAAATGCTTTGTCCAGATCTTGAAAATGGCACTTGCTTGTTTCTATAAAGATGTACTGGCCCTGGCCGGTTGGCTCAGTGGTAGAGCGTCTGCCTGGCGTGCAGGAGTCCCGGGTTCGATTCCCGGCCAGGGCACACAGGAGAGGTGCCCATCTGCTTCTCCACCCCCCCTTCCTTCCTCTCTGTCTCTCTCTTCCCCTCCCGCAGCTGAGGCTCCATTGGAGCAAAGATGGCCCGGGCACTGGGGATGGCTCCTTGGCCTCTGCCTCAGGCGCTAGAGTGGCTCTGGTGGCGACAGAGCGATGCCCTGGAGGGGCAGAGCATCGCCCCCTGGTGGGCGTGCCGAGTGGATCCCGGTCGGGTGCATGCGGGAGTCTGACTGCCTCCCCGTTTCCAGCTTCGGAAAAGTAAAAAAAAAAAAAAGAAAAAGAAAAAGATGTACTTATCTGCCTGTTTCCCATTCAGCTGGATGGCTCCCAAGAGTGCAGGTGGAGCCCCTGCCTCGCATTTTCACTGAGGACCTAGGCCAGCTTTGCACCCAGTAGGACTGCGTACAGCCATTCAGTGAGGACTGTATTTTTTTTTTTTATAAATAGGAAATAGAGACCTCAGAGAGATGGTATAATAAACAAGAGGTCACACAACTAGTCACACAGAAGTCAGAATCTAAAATCTGTCCCCTGATTTCAAATGTAGGGCTCTTTGCTGTCTATTCACGTTGAAATTAATAGCATTGTCATGATGCATCTCGACAGATTATGTTAGACTACAAGGCAGAATCAGAATGTGTGTGTGCCCGCACATCCACGCATGTGGGCATAGACAGAAATATAGATCATTTTTTTTTCTGAATTGACTAATTTTAGCCACTAGCATGGTAACTCTCCAACTTGGCTCACTTGTAACCCTAGATCCGCCCCTCCCTTTTTTTGAGATAACATTCCACCATTCCACAACTTTTATTCAACAAATAGTTACTGAGTGCTTACTATGTTGCAAGCAAAACAAACGTGTGCGGTGTGGGGGTGGGGGTGGGGGGGTCTAATCTGAATGTAGGTGGTGATACAGAGGAAGAGTACAGGGTGCTCTGGGAACATGAGAGCCAGCCGGGCTCTGCGGAGCAAGCGCCTGCAGGAGGGAAGGCAGACCTGGGATCTAGAGGGTAGAGGATCTATGTCGAGGGCAGGTAGACGAGGGGATAGGCGCTCACAGAATGTTTGCGAAACTGAAGGGAGTCCAGTGTCCCCAGAGCTGGGAGATTGAGAGGGAAGCTGTATGGCTCCCTGTAGACACGGGCAGTGGCCGGGGCGTGCAGCTCCTGCTGAGGTTATTGCTGTTCTGTTACTTACTCTACATGCACTACAAAGGCACTGGCCTGCTTCTGCTGGAGAGTGATATCAGTCTTGATTTCTCTCCCTGGTGTGGGGAGAGCGAGCTGGGAGGAGATAAGAGCTGGAAGTTGGGAGGCCAGTTGGGAAGTTCTCAGGAAAGAGATGATCGTGGCGTGTGTGAATATTCTGGGCGTTACCAGCGCCATCTCTTTCTGTTGCGTTATGTAGAAAGGAGAAATTGCAGCCCTGGGGTTGGAACAATTAAAGAGTATCTTTCCAAAAGAGGTCACCCTAAGTGTCTCACACTGTCATCGCGAACGTCCTTCAGAGGTGCCCAGTGTGGAGAAACTGGGTGCTGGGCTTTTTCAGGTCTGTGCTGGTTGGAGACCTGAGAGATGGAGTGGATTAGCTTGCTCCCCCAATCTGCTGTGCCCCTGTGCGTGGGCGAGCCTTCCTTCCACGCAGCTGGCGAGCACCAGCTTGTGCGAGGCCACATCCCGGGGGGAGAGGCTGAGCGGCCAGCTGACTGAACTGTCGTCCGGAGCCCGAGGGGAGTCTGGTTCTCCACCGTGCTGGTGCAGGATCGAGGGTGAGCGTGTTGTCAACTCCGGTGTCTGCCTGGTTTGGAGCCCGAGGGGGGTCTGGTTCTCCACCGTGCTGGTGCAGGATCGAGGGCAGGCGTGTTGTCAGCTCTGGTGTCTGCCTGGTTCGGCATGCCTGCACTCACAGTCAGGGCCGATATCCCTGGGACTTCTCTTTTCCTCCTCCTCCTCCTCCTCCTCCTCCTACCCCCCCTCCTCCCCCTCCTCCTCCTCCTACCCCCCCTCCTCCCCCTCCTCCGTCTTCCTCCTCTCTCACTGTGGGAACACAAGGAGGACAGAGATTGAGCTGATGAGTGCAGCATTTGACCTTGATGCGTAACATCGGAATTGAAGAAAAGGCAAAAAGAGAGTGAAACACCCTCCAGGTTCTGTCTTAACCAGGCATTGTGCATCACACTTGCCAGGAGAATGCCAAATCACTGGCTGGGCCAGCCCAATTAAGCCTTTTATATCTTCCCTAACAGTGCAGAGGAGCAAAGCCCACATCAGCCATCATTGCTCTGAACGACGCCTAACAGCAGACTCCCACACCCTGTTACCTTGTGAGAGCCAGAGTGTTTCTTGGGGCTTACCTAGACTCCCTCCTTACAGTTTACAGTTGGGAAAATTGATAAACAACGAACAACAAACTCATTCATTCATTCATTCATTCATACAAAAATTTGTACAAAGCACTCGTTTTATGGTAGGCTTTGAGCTAGGAAAGGGAATCTGAGAAAATGAGTAAAAGTCTCTGCTGTTGAGCTGTTCACTGCCTGGTAAACAAGTGAATTGCCCGCAGCCCAGGGAGAGCACTAACCTTGTGAGGGACCCATAGCTCATTGTGAGGTCGGCCAGAGTGGCCTGGCCCCCGGCCCAAGGCTCCTGCAGGGGCTTAATCAAAAGTTCTATCTCTCCTGGAAACTATTTTTTACAGAAAACATCTAACTTGGTCAGCCTTGAAGTTAAACACCATTTTTTCTCCTTATCTTGTGTTTTTCAAGCTGGGAATGTTTCAACTATTCCCTTATTAGACAGATAAATGTATATTTTAGTGCTTTAATTTGGACCCGGGAGAAGATTCACGATCTTGTACAACTTCTCCCAAGGCCACCAACATTGCTACTATTAATGTACTAAGTGCTAACTATGTGCTGGAGAAAATGGAGACTCTACCTTCTCAGTTTTTTGCTGAGATGTGATGTCTGATTAACTCTGCATTAACAGGCATAAAGCAACTACAGTATGCCGGTATAACTCGGTGTCGCCACTGAAGGTTAGGGTGGCTTTGTGAAGGTTATAACCTTTACATCGGTCCTAGAATGATGGACACAATGTCAACAAGGGGCTATGTACTGGGGAATGTCCTGCCAAACTGGGTAAACTGTCTTACCCATGTGAGCCTAAGTTTTCTCACCTTTAAAAAGAACAATGTTAATTAATAAGATCGATCTGCCTCGTGCTGTGCATGCCCAGAGAAATACTGAGTGCTAAGTTAAGTCCCTGATGCAGAATGTTGATGGTGATGGTAATGGTGGGGGGTGATAGTGATGATCATGGTGGTGATGGATTATGATAATGGTGATAATGTTGGTAATGATAATGATGAAGATGGTGGTGGATGATGATGGTTGGTGGTGGTGGTGACAAGGAGGATGGGGACAATGGTTTTGGTGGTGATTATATTAGTGACAATGGCAATGATGAACTGTACCATTTCCATAGATGTCATTGATCATTGATAGCTTTTAAACATGCCTCAGAGTTCTATAATTGCTCAGTTCTTCCTTTCAAGAACTGAGGTATACTGGTGAGAATGATCATTTGCCCAAGGAACTGACCTGTCACCCATGAGGCCCCAGTGATGGAATGGCAGCTCCCAAAATTGGCAGACAAGTCTGTGAGTCACCCCTGCCCTGGGTGTGTCACTGCCCAAGCCACCCACAGGCAGAAAACAGACAGCAATAGAGGGATTCGACATCCAGCACAAGAATTCTCTCTTGTCTTTCAACATTAAGTTTATTTTCTATGTGGGAGAGGTTGATGGATATTTCTTATTTCTCTGCTTTCTGCAGAAGGCAGTAAACAACACATTCCATTTCATTCTTTACAGTGTTTTATCAATAACAAGATTGCCTCTGTCTGCCTTTCTTGTAAGTACCTGGATACAGGATCCTGTTTATAGTTTCTCTAATCAGGGGATTCCTTTTAGTCTGAGAACAAATAGCAGAGGGCTGGAGTTTGAATTTTGGCTTCCCAATGTATTAGTAATGTGTGTGGCCTTGGGCACATTTCTTGAACGCTCTGAGTCCCTTGATACCGATCTCCTGCTTTTTATTTCCTGTTCTCCATCTTCACCCCTTCTTTCTCTCTCATCTGGTCTTCCTCCCCGCGTTGTTAAGTCACCCAGAGGTCTGCAGTGAGCTCCCTTGGGCTGCCGGATGTTCTCCTTAGATAGCCGAGAACAACTCCGGGATGAAGGCCCCCACGCCGCGTGCTCGGTGGGTCCTGGTCCTAGAAAGAGCTTGGGCGTCCAGGGAGCTCTGGATGTGCGCCGAGACAGTAGGGATCCCGTGTGAAGCAGTTTGTGGAGTTGTACGGGAAAGAGCTTTTCTTAAAAAAAACAACTAGCCTCCAGCTCCCCCCTGCAGCTCGGCCCCTCTCCCTCGTTCCGGTTCCGCTGCAGCCTTTAATCAAACGCGTGGGAAAGCAGGTCTGCCTGACCTTGAGGGAAACGCTTCCCAGGAAAAGAAGAGGTGGTCTGCAAAACTGCTTTCCGGAGCACGGAAACAGGAGAGGCAGGGATAGGAACAGCGGTGCAAACACAAATGCCAGCGAGGGCTGGAGCGTTTGCTGTGCATGGGTGTCTCACCGAACTCTCCTACGAGCGTTATCTGGCCCGCGCCTGACAGGAAGCTCTCGGCTCTGTGCTGCCACATCACACCTGTCACCTGCGGAGCAGCAGACGGTGGTATCGGAGGATAAGCCCCGCCCCCGAGGCGCACGGTCAGGCTTTGCAGCGGCCCCTCTACCTTGTGCTTACTCCTAGGACACTGCTTAATGTTGCACTGTGTTTCCCGGATTTCGGATAGAATGCTCTCCTATAATAGCAGCAGGGACGACAGCATGCAGACGGCCCCCCAGGCGTCCTGAATGGAAGATGGAGGGCCTCTTTGCCTGGCACTATTATCGTATTTCCCCACGTATAAGATGCACCTTTTCTTTTTGGAAAAATTTGGGGTCTTAAAAACTGGGTGCGTCTTATACAGTGGTTGTAGATTTTTTTTACTCACATTTCCCGCTTTTTCACACTTGTTTTTGCGCTCGTTGTTGAAGACAGTGATTCGTCATCAGACACAGATGAGGACAGGCTAATGGATGGGAGTTTTGACAGTGATGAGGAGTTGTATGGATTTTACGATGAGTAAAACTTGAGTTCAATAACTTTATGTAATACATTTATTTTAAATTTCGGGCCCCCAAATTAAAGTGCGTCTTATACATGGGGAGTCTTATACATAGGGGAATATGGTAACTATGGGGACCAGAGACTTCTTTACCGGAGAAGGCTTTTTTGTCAAGTTAGTGCAACATCCTTGGCCTCTGCCTTCTGCATGCTGGTAGCACCCTCACCTCCCGTGTGACCATCAAAAGTGTCTCCAGACATTGCCATATGTCCCTTGGGGGGGGGGCAAAATTGCCCCAGTTGTGAACCACGGCTTTGATGTATTCTGTCACTACAAGCCTTGAGATCAGTCACAGGACGGAGCTTAACATTTCTGAGCCACCGGGTCCTGGGGCCTCCCGTCACGGTCTGTCTTCTTGTCAGTCTGACCTTTCCCACACTGCCAGCAATCACTCTTTGTCGCAGCCTGATCAACGACAGAACAACCGCAGCACTTCACCCAAGTGACGTGAATGTGACAACAGGACCTTCCTCGTTGAGGACAATGTCAAATAATGTTTATTAAGAGAGAGAAAATGGAAGGATTCTCAGCGAGTGCTACCGAACCTTCCTCTACCCATCTCACCTCAAAGGCGGAAGAATACCAGGCTGGACTTCCTCTCCCTGCCGCCCCCGGAAAGAACCGGAGAGCCCCGCGCCTGCCTGCCGCTCTCAGGAGCCACTGACATCCTGGGCGGAGTCAGTTCCCGGGTTTGACTGTCTTGTGTGTACACCTTGCGTAGACACTTGGGAACATCTGGATGAAGAATGACTTCTTAGTTTTTACCCATACAGCGGGGCCTCTCAGAGACAGCCTGAGAATGATTTTGCTCGACTCTGAGAGTTAAATAGGCTATGTATGGACCCAGTCCATCAAGCCTTCTGTTTAGAACAAGATCATGGTGTCATAGATTTACATAACAATGCCTCCAATTTGGATGTCGACCAAGACTGATTCCAAGTCGCAATCACAGACTTTTATTTTGACTGAAAAAATAGATTTTCTTTGTGCGTACATGTATGTATATATGAGTGAATGTGTTGAGAATGTTGGTGTGTATGTGTGGGTATATGTGTGTGACTATATATATTTACATATATTCACACATACATAATACAAATATATAAACATAAATATATATCAATATATATAATAACAAATTCCGTGCATCAGTGAGAAAAGTCATGCGGCTGCCATAAAGCTATTGGTATGAGAGGAAGAAATGAAAAAGAGAGCTCAACACATTGGCCAATCTGCACGCACACACGTACGCATGTGCGACCCATCTTGGAAGGAAAAATCAGTACTTCCTCTTTCCTAATAGCTTGATAATAGCCATTATTGGCAACAATGCAAATGAAAAGAAAATAAAAAGAGACAGCTTTATTCACTGCCCATTAAGAGCAACGTACATGTAAGCTCATGAACTTGGAGATAAAAATAAACAAGACTGCTTGCTAAACAAAAGTTTGGTTTCACTTCCAGCACGATCAACAGATAGTTTGTCTGTAAAAAGATAGAGCTGTTTAAGCTGTCCCAAGGGAATGACAACGTGGGATAGAAAAGAATCCAGTGGAGTATGGAGACCTGAACCAATTTGAAATAATTGCCACTCCACTGTGAATCCAAAGAGATTGTGTTGAGACAGGGCTCATCGGCCACAGGGCGCAGGGCCCTCCCATTAGGCGGGGCCATGTGCCCGAGTTGCCACACCATGGAACCCCGTGGGGATAATGCTGAGGCAGAGATGGAGGCATCCCTGCCATCACTATGTGATAGAACGGCACTTAAAGACCTGCGTATTTTTCTTGCTGGTTTGCCATGAGGCCTCATATATCTTTAGAATATTGTCCGTTAATCCTGAAGTGGAGCTCAAGCGGTCATTAGGTTCAGGTACTCGCCTTCACCTCTCTAAATCAATGTAGCTCCATAAAAGGTCCTTTCCTATCAATCTGTGAAAGGGTACTGACTTGATTTCTGGGCGGAATAACTCATTAAATGACTTACATACGCAGAGTGTACAATAGTGGCTGACACATAATAGACGCTCACATAGTGTATGACCATTTCCATTGTCCTTACAGTTTCCATTGTGTTTGAAAGGCAGCTGATATAAGAGAAACGTCATTGACTTCAGAATTAGAAAGAACTACATTCAAATTCTTGTTGTGTGTTCTTTGTTAAGGACTTCACATCCATGACCCTGAGTTCCTTCATTTATAAAACATGAAGGGAGGGTGATGCTTTGTATGTTTCATGACTGTTGGGAGAGTTAAACGAGGTAATACGTGCAAAAGAGGGCAGGCATAATAAATCCCCAGTGAAAACCAGCCATCATTATCAACGCCGCTGTTATTATCATTTGCATCTCAATAGACGACAATTATTTCTGTTATTGAGACTGCAGACATGGCTGGGATGGAAAATGGAGGGCACTCTGCTATTACTTTTGCCTTGTAATGAAGTTGTGTGTTGAGTAATGTTCTTCCTGACTTGGAGCAGACGGTAGAGTTCTATGGGGAAGAGAGAAAGAGGAAGAGGTGGAGGTGAGAACCAGAGTGCAGACTCCGGGCGAGAAGGGAAGGCTGAATAGCACCCGTGCTCTTCCGGACGAGGAAGAGAGATGGTCCAGGATGGTTTGTTCAAAACCTCACTTGACTACTGACCGAGAACTCAGCTGGGGGCTGGGGCATGCCACAGTGGCAAGACTGGCACGGTGCCTGGCGTAGGGAGCTTGCCGTCCAGTCGGGAGAGAGGGATGTAAACGGGACCTTAGAACATGAGCAGTGGTACTTGGGCTGGGGAGGAACTCAGAGACGGCAGCACTTAACCCGGACCTGAGGCCACAAGGAGGACTTCCTGGAGGAAAGTACACCTTGGCCGCTTCTAAACAGTTCATAGGACCGAGGAAAAGAGGGCAGTTGCTTTGACATTTGAGTTATCTTACTTAAACTTTCTGAACTTGGGTCTCTTTTTTTTTCTGTAAACTATGAGAAAAAAATAATAGGGACTGTGATGATTATATATACATATTATTATATCATACATCTGTTACAAAAGGTGCTTCCTCAGCATTTCTTACTCGTCTATTTATTCAGCCAGTGCCAGCCTTTATTGCCAAGCTGTGGGGCTTGGGACAGTGACTCACCAGCTCTGGTCCTCACTTTGCAGAGAGCAGTCTTCGAAACCCCAGCCTTACGCTCTACAATTTGATGACCAAGGCGGGATTTTTATCTGGCACATCTGTCTGTCTTCCTCTGGCCCCTGGGCCCCCCTTCCTCTGGCTCTCCGCTCTTTTCCTCCCTTCCCTCTCCTGCTGCCCAGTCCCTCCTTAAAAGTCCGCACTCCCCACTGAGGGCAAGCGGGCACATCTCAGGCCGGCGCACATCCATCGGGACCACTTCCCAGACCTCAACTTCTTCCTCCGCAGTTCAAGTGGAGGCTTTGACGTGTTCTTTGTGGCTTTCTCTGCAGTTGCAGCTGGACCAGTTCCTCCTGCTGCCTCCCAAACCTTTAATTTGTCAGTGAAACTGTGCTGTTTTCTTCTGGCCATTTCGGTTTTTTATCCTCCTGGGGCTGCAGGACTGTAACCTCGTGGGCAATGCCTATTTTCATGAGAACTCCTTTGCACGACACTCTGGCTATCTCTGGGAGCTGCTTCAAAGAGAAACGGATGAGTGACTTCCTTCACAGGGAATTTGAGTTTCAGTTTTTATTTTCCTGCGGACTAAGGAATCATGCGGCTTCTTCCTAAACAGCCACAGCTGAAGCACAATTTTAAGAAATGCATTTTTCCTTTAAGCCATTGTCAAATCCTAACTTCGCCCTTGATTTCTTTCCAGGCCTCAGTTTCCTCGTCTGTCTCGTGGGGACTGGAAGGTGACCTCACAGGGCTGATCTGAGACAGCGGCTGGCATGCTAACATAGCTCTGGCACCTGTGTGGCCTCTTCCCTGCCTTCAAGGGGAATAGCTATAGATTTGGATGGGATTTTCCTGCCTGGATCCTCTCTTCTGTTCTGGATTTGTGGACCTAGGAAGCTACACACACAATAGCAGTAATTATGGCGAAGACACAGCATCAGTTCTATTCTTAGCTCAGATGTGACCCTAAACTCCCAGTGTAGAGCTTTTTAGGAAGTAGGATTGGAGTTACGACTGCCTTCTACATGTCTCCTCTTTGCATCTGTAATAGTGGGGCCCATGGGGTGGAGGCCAAATCCTTCCACTAGATCAGCGGTTCTCAACCTGTGGGTCGCGACCCCGGTGGGGGTCGAACGACCAAAACACAGGGGTCGCCTAAAGCCATCGGAAAATACATATTTATTACACGATACATTTTAAAATAAAATATGTAATTTCTGATGGCTTTAAGCAACCCCTGTGTTTTGGTCGTTTGACCCCCGCCGGGGTCGCGACCCACAGGTTGAGAACCGCTGCGCTAGATCAACACGTGGATGCGGTGGGCTGGCCTGCCCCTCACTCTGGACAGCACACTAGTAGATAAACACTCATTACTTTTCAGCACAGTGTGACCCCGTCCACTAGCAAACCATGACCCCTTGACTATCCAGTGGCTCCACTGTTCCCTCTTGAAAAGGAGCTCATAATACGGTGGGGCAGGGGGGGTGGGCACAGAGGGTTGAAGATGCTGGTCTGTCCGCTTCTCCATCCCTTGTATGCGGTGCTAGAATATGAGGCGAAGGGCACAGACATAGCACGCCCCCCTCAGCCAAGCCGGGAGACAGATACAGAGCGAAGTGGGTAGTTACGACTGCAGCTTGCTATGTGCCAGCCAAGGGTGAGAAAAGGGCTGCATTTTCATCCGCTCAACTACAGGAACTAGAAATGAGACAGACGCCACCGAGGAGAGGCCTCTCGAGGCAGCCGTGGGAGTCAGCCACCTGTCGGGGACCCTGCCCTGTGCTCGGCAGGCACGTTGCCTCGCTCATGTGTAGGAATCTGTTTTCAGAGGAGCAGACCTGCAGGCCTTTGCCACGTTCACTTTCTGCGACTTGAATGTGGCTGAGCTTGGCTGAGCACCCACTGTATACAGAGCTCCGTAGGTAGAACAGGAAAGGTGAGGTGCAAACAACCTGACCAGGCGGTGGCGCAGTGGATGGAGCGTCGGACTGGGATGCGGAGGACCCAGGTTCGAGACCCCGGGGTCGCCAGCTTGAGAGCGGGCTCATCTGGTTTGAGCAAAGCTCACCAGCTTGGACCCAAAGTTGCTGACTTGAGCAAGGGGCCCCTTGGTCTGCTGTAGCCCCCCAGTCAAGGCACATATGAGAAAGCAATCAGTGAACAACTAAGGTGCCACAATGAAGAATTGAAGGTTCTCATCTCTCTCCCTTCCTGTCTGTCTGTCCCTATCTGTCCCTCTCTCTGTCTTTCTCTCTGTCTCTGTCACACACAAAAAAATGCAAACAAAGTTCTCTAACTACTGGCTGGCCACATGTTACAAGGGATGGAGTAAGACATGGGAGAGAGTTTATCCCGTCTCTGGTGCTCGCAAGCTGAATATCCTTAGACAAGCGCCTCTTTTCTCTAAGCCTCGGTTTCCTCATCCGAAATAGGGGTGATAAAAAAAAAAAACTACTTTTCAAGGCTGTTGATGTAATTTTATTTAAGTGTCACGGATACAGAAGTTATGCGGTAAACGTTAGATTCTTTTTTCTCCCCTCCCCACAGGACAGCTCATATACTGGACACCATTCTTGGAGAAATGGGAAACGTGGGGATAATAAATTCCAACATCTGTCTGCTGGACTTTTTATCTGTACTTGGAGACAGGGTGTTTACTGAGACGAGGTTGATTTGCAGCGATACATTATTAATAGTTTGCGATACGTCCCGGCTGATGGATATCTTCCTCCCGGACACGCCGTGACAGCTGTGTTCTCTCTCGGGGAAAAACAGCAGCACGGAGCCAGAGCGGATAGCTCAGAGGGGGAAAAACGCACACACACAAAAAAACCTCCAGACGCCAATGGCCGTCCGTTTTGTTTAACTTTGGATTCCTGGAAGGATTTCTCCCATCTCCCGCTTCACCAACACCATGAATCATTTTTGCCTTGAATTCACAACATCGCTGTTTAGAAGTTCCTCCTGGTATAGACCTGCCACTGACAAGATTTGCAAAATGTCCCCATCGTTTTGGTTGTTTTATGATAAAGTTTCGAGACCCACAGGACATCACCGTCTGCTGTCTTCTCTGTGTAATGCGATAAGCTATGTGTCCTGAGCCCAGATTTGTTATCACTGTAGCAGTCCAGGCAGCGGCGATCCCAGAAGATAAAAACGCGGGCTTGGGCTGTAGATTTTTCCAGTAAAGTTAGATGGAAGAAATCATCGCTTCTTGCTGCCCCTGTTTTACAGATGGAAAAGAAAGATAAAGAGTCGTGGTGAAGGTCAGACACGAAATTAAGAGTTAGAAGAAGGGGTGAGAGCGTTGCCCTCGGACGCCAGGCACTGGTGTTTATTAGGGCATGACCCTTTCTCTGATTTTATGAATATGCGAAGTTATGTATCCTCTTGAGGGTATAAGCAAGGAGGCATTGCTTTTCCACCCCATGCTTAGTCTTCGTGACTGTCTCTCTGCTTCTTGTGATGCGAATTGCCCGGATGACAGCATGATGCTCTCTGTTCATTCACATTGGGACAGGACCTTCGCAGGAGAAATAACATTGCCTTTGGGGCCCTGCTCGCTGCCTCCTTGCTCTCCTCGTGGGGGGATTATACTTCACTTCTTCGCGCTTCCGTTTCTCCGCAGGGAAAACGTTTAATAGCTACAGCTTCCCCCAGCCTAAGAGCTGATGTCACTTCTGTGACTTTTATTCAGCCACTATCTGTAGGACGCCCGCTAAACGCCCGCCCGTAGCTATGTGCAGTGACACAGACAAGAGCAGGACAGAACCCGTTCTCTCCAAGGCGGGGCTTTGAGTGCTCACCCCGAGTCTGCTCTGACCCAGTCGAAGACCCCGCTCGTGGGTGTTCCCACGAGCTCAGATGCTTTCAACAGGGCAGAGAAGAGCTTCTCACACCTTTGGAGGTGGCTCTGGTAGAGGGTGGTGTGCCCAGTGCACCTGGCCAAGTAAAATGTCACCTCCAGGCCTCCGCTTGGCTTTGTACGTAGCAGGTGCTATCAGAAATGAGTTTATGGGGCTGAGCTGCCTGGTCATATTTTTTGCAACTGTTAGGATGAAGGCATGCAGGCTACTGCCTCCGCTCACTTTCCTCTCTCCTCCTAGCCTTCCCCTGCCCACTCTCAGTCACCCCTGCCCTGGGAGAGGCCGGGAGCTGGGCATAGAAGAGCTACCGAGATGAAACGGCCTCGACTCATGAGCTCATGATCTACACGGGGAAGAGGAAGGATTAGTCTTGGGGAGGGAGGAGCATGGAGACCATTGATCTTACCTCTAATGCTGATGTCGTCAACAACATGACAGGAGGGGTATCAGCCTTTTAAGACAACGGCCTCAGATAGGAGCTTCTAACTGACCTGGCTTGGTTCGATTGTGAATGCTGAGGACGTTTCTTATCTCCGGAGAGATCCAGCGTTCTGGGTACGATTGACTTGCCCAGAAGCCCGTGTTTTTCTGTAAGCTCTCTCCCATGTGGCTCAGTCTCAGAGCAAGAGCACTGCCCGCATGTGTGTGTGCATATGTGTGTAGAGGTCCGGTGCCACCTCCTTAATCCGTCCGTCAGGTGACGGGGGGAAGGCCTCTGGGAAGGACACGTGTAGAATACAGAAGAAATTGAGGTTCATAGAGTTTGGTTAAGAGATCCTTTAGTGGTTTGCTTGGTTTTTTTTTTTTACTTTGTAATTTTATTTTATTATTTTTCTTTTAGTGTGTAAAAATTTATTTTTGAAAACTTCCAGGATATAAGTAATGAAAACAAAAAACAAACAGACAAAGAGAAAATCATTCATTGTTTTGCTAGATCCTTCCCTCCCCTGACTTTTCCTTTCTTTCTCTCTTTCTTTCTTTCTTTCTTTCTTTCTTTCTTTCTTTCTTTTTTTTTTTTTTTTTGAATTAGCTTTATTGGAGTGGCATTGGTTAAGAAAGCTGTAAAGTTTCAGGAGAGTAAGTCTACAATACGCCATCTATACACTGCGTGGTGTGTTTATCGCCCTTGCCTGGTCTCCTTCCATCACCATTTTTGATGATGGTCATTCTGAAGGGAAAACGGCTGATCATCTGCATGTGGAGAACTTGCATCATTGTGAGGCGGCCAGTTAGGATCACCTTGCTCCCGATCAGGCTGAGGGCGGTCTCTTCTCTTTCCGTGTCCCCTCTCCTCCTCCCCTGTGAAGCTGCCGCTGCCCTCTTTCCCAGACGTCCTTGGCCAAATCCATGGCCTCCTTCTGATTTTCCTTGTTCTGCTTAAGCTCGCAGACTCTTTACTTGAAGAAGGAACTTAATTGATCTAATTTTTTTAAAGATGACCTTAAAAGACTCATGACCAAGTCCTTTTATTTTATTTTAAAAAATATTCCTAATAACTCTAGAAGTAAGCATTATTGTATTCCCTATTTATAGATGGAGAAACTGAGGTACCAGAGATGAAGTGGCTTGCCTAATGTTTCACAGCTAGCAAGCAGGCGAGCTGGGACGGACTTTAGTGCTGCCTTGGACGAGGAGGTGGAGATAAATTAGCAGGACAGCGAGGGCTGGGCCTGGCGAAGTTACGTAATTCCTGAAAGATTCTCACTAAGCTTGTGTGTCTGGTCGGTCCCTTTGGTGAGAAGCTCCTCCATTCTTCTCCCCTTCATCATCTTCACGTCCCCTTCCTTTACTCGAGGAAGGTCAACGTACGTCATTCTTTGGCAAACCGCTGTGCTGCTATAATTGTTTAAAAATACATTATATAGTTTAACTTCTCAGAAATAGTTTAAAGTTTTGAAACCGAATCCTGTTTCAAACAGTCATCAACAGCAGGCCGGGCTGTCTGGCGCTAAGTGGTTTCCTAGACGCGAAACTCACCAAGCGATTCCATCGCACACCCTAGTTCAGGGGTCCCCAAACTACGGCCTGTGGGCCACATGTGGCCCCCTGAGGCCATTTATCCGCCCCCCGCTGCACTTCCAGAAGGGGCACCTCTTTCATTGGTGGTCAGTGAGAGGAGCATAGTTCCTATTGAAATACTGGTCAGTTGGTTGATTTAAATTTACTTGTTCTTTATTTTAAATATTGTATTTGTTCCCGTTTTGTTTTTTTACTTTAAAATAAGATCTGTGCAGTGTGCATAGGGATTTGTTCATAGTTTTTTTTTATAGTCTGGCCCTCCAATGGTCTGAGGGACAGTGAACTGGCCCCCTGTGTAAAAAGTTTGGGGACCCCTACCCTAGTTGATTACTGACAGCTCTGAAGAACCACGGAGGGACCGAGCACTTCGTGAGGAACTCATGATGCTAATAATCGTGGGTGTCATTTATCTAGCCCCTTTATGTACCGGGTCCTCTGGGGAGGTCTTTATAATCCCTCCCTCATTTGATCATCATGGCAACTCTGTGAGGTAGGGATTACATCTTTCCCAGTGAGATCATAAGGCTCACGAAAGTTAAGTAATGTTTCCAAGGTGGCAAAGCTAATAATTAGCAGAGCTGGAATAAAAACTGAAATGTCCTTGCCTTTAAAAATCACAGTGATGGGACAGTGGAGCCAATCTTGCATTTAGGGGCTAGTTCGTCCTGATGGAACGGGGAGATGCCACAGGACTGAGAACACAGAGCACCTTTGGTGGCTTCCCAGCGATAATTCAGACGAGATCTCATCCAACGTCAAGGTCTTAAGGGGAGATTTTTTTGCTTCTAAAGCCCTAGTGGGGATAGTACAACCTTAGCCAGTTAGGACTATTTTCCATCATCACGCAATAAAATGTTGAGATACCAATTAACGCACATATGGCTCAGTCAACACCGGTACTAACTGGAACGCACACTTTGGGGCCATTTCAAAGACCCACAGGACACAGCCACATTAGACACACAGCGCTAGTATAATGCTCGGGAAATTGCCTTCGTGTAACAAAAAGAACACTTGACTGAGCCTTTCTGGAAGTAGTCACCGGTTCTCTCTCTGACGTAGGAAGGGTACTTTTTTCCTTTGTGTTCCCTTTGTTCTTTCGTATGTAATTTACGGCCCTTGGAACACATCAATTGTTTTAGAGATTGTTTTGTATCTTTAGTCTAAAATAAGACAACCCCCCCACACACACACACAATTTTTAAATATAAAACCATTTGTAAAATTGTATGTGTGCAATTAAATTGGTAGGAAGAAGGAACGTCAGAGGGCTCTCAGAACTTGGATTATTTATAAATGCCAGGTACTGAGGGCTTAACAATGGAGCTACATCACCTCTAATGACAATGTGATAAGTTACTCTCGCTACTTTGAAGATGTGCAAACTGGGATGTAGTGAGGGTGGCTGCATACCTTGCTCAGGGTCACCCCTCTCATAAGCCCACAGTGGTCTGATGCCAAGCCCTTCTCCTACTCACCGGCACCCTGAGCAGAACTGCCTGGGTCTAAGGGTCAAACTAAGTTGCAGCAGCTACAGGACCGAGAGGCTTATTAGATGGTGTTCTGCGTGAGGAGTCACATTAGGTAGTGAATACCTAGGGCACACGGGATCTTTTTAGAAGATGAGCTGATAAGTCCACCCAAGTCAAGGACCTGAGCTCTGCTTCTTCCTGTTTCCTGTCACTTTCCTAAGCGCCCCGCTGACCCGCATTACCCTCTGAAGATTCTGATTAAACAGCAACTTCTTTTGAGCCCACGGGTTTTCAGGATGCAGACAGCCGGCCTCCGGGTCACAGCCCAACATTCTAGTGAGGGATGTCATGGAGGAAACACTCCTACCCTCCAAACCAGGTTGGAGTGGAGTGCTGGCACGTGTTTGCTCCTTGTACAGCTTAGTCGCATCTCAGCCGCTTATTAAGGCAAACAGCCTCCCTGCTGTACAGACGAGCACAGTGAGGACCCGAGGAAATAGGGCTTTCCCCAGAGTTCCGGGGGACATCTGAGATTCTGAACCGACCCCGCCCGACTCCGGAGCCAGACTTCTCTGCCCAACACGGTTCATCCCTGTCTCCTTTCAGCATTCAGGAGCTTTGGGCTGTTTCAAGCCAGTACAGGATGTCTCTCCCCTTGCAAGCTGAGAATGCACTCCGAAGAGCTCCTGGCCCCCTGGGAGGGGTCCTCTCTTGGATTTCCGATGCCGAGTTTGGTGGCAAAGCCGGATCCATCCGTGTGTGACGCTGGCAACCACGCTGCCGGAGTGGTGGGAAAGTTCACTGGTCAGACGCCAGCTGGCTCAGGGGACCGTCTCTCTTCCCTTTTCTGGAGCAAGCAGCATGAATGTCTGGCCCTGCTGGTCCGCTTTGGTGCCCAATTCGACAGCCATTTCAAGTCTCCCTTCTCCCCAAAATGAGCATTCTCACTCCCATAGATCACCCCTTTGGTCCTTCTAACCAGGGAGCTCCAGCTCAGAAAACGGATCGGGGTGGCATTCCGTTACTATGTTTTCAGCCGTAGCTCATAATTTGGCGTAACGCTTGTCATTGTCTGAGAAACGGATCCCTGCGCAGGGAACTCGTGGCGCACTCGGAATGAAATTGACTAAATAAAAGCAGTTTCGCCGAACAATTTGCAAATATCGCTGCTTCTTGCCAAGCCTTTTTGGCAATAGCGTCTTCAGTGACTGGAGAGCTGGAGAGCTCTGCAGCCAGAGAGAGATTTGGGTTACCTTCTGTTCTCCCCTCTCGTCATTCTGATATAAATACCTTCATTAAAGTCTCATTAAGTCTCAGACAATAGCAATGCCATTCAGGAAAACATTTGCATTTATTTTTCAGGAAACATCATTCAGGGTTTTTTTTTTTTTCCTTTTCACGGAAAGGGGAGGGACCTTATTTTAGCCCAAAGTACTATTTGCTAGAGACAGTTTGTACTGCATATTGATGGGGGCGGGGGAGCATGGGGAAGAAAGTGTAACTGGAGTGTAACATGTTTCCGGGGGAAAGTGTATGAAGCCTCCTCCTCTTACAGAGCTGAAGATTTGGGGTAGGAACGAAGTATATAGAGTGAGTGATCATGGTGAACACCCATCAGCAGCCACGGATTCTAGTTCAAATCTAACCAAACACTGGGAGCAGGATCTTATAAATTAAATACACACACATATACATAAACACATATATATGTTATATATATATACATATGTACACATACATGTATATACACATATATATGGCAAAATTAAACATTGAGTGGAAAAAAATTTTAAGGGGAAAGAAAAAAATAGACAAAAAAAAAAAAATCACAGCACACACAAAGCTCAGACATGCCCCTTAGGTTTTCTAAGCCTAGAACTTTCATCTGTAAAATTTGAGGAAAAAGAAGCAACAACCCAAGTCAATATGGATGTGATCATACACCGATCTCCACATGGAACTTAAGATAACAAGGTCATTAGCCCAATTCTTTACTTGACAGAATCAAGGCTCTTCCCAGTTACTCATTTTTTTGAGAAATATTTTCATGGCACTTGCGGAGGGAGGATGCCGCTATGAATACAACAATCTCTTTGTTCCTTCATGGAGCTTATAAGCTAGTGAATGAGCTCTCAGCTAACATGTGTGCACCAGGACTAGGACACCAGGTCCCCTAGACTGAAGCCTGGGGTCTTCCTATTGTCGTGTGGCACCCAGGGAACTCCCCAGTTGACATCTGGTCTTCAAAAGTAATTGATAAAGGTCAGTAAGTTATATGCTTTCCCTACCAGTGATGCCCAGGGCTCCTTCTAAGACGTATAGCTGGACCATTACTTAGTATATCCAGGTGAAACTAAGGGGCAGGACATCAGCCAAAACTTTCAGTCCAGAAGAGTTTCCAGAATAAATGACTAGCTGACTGATAACATTGGAATAGGAAATAGGAGCTAGTCACTGCTCAGACCCATGGAAGGCGAGAGCGTGGCAAGGGCTCTTAGGAGAGGACCCAAGTCAGCCCTCTGTGCAGATGAAAAGGGAGGCCCAGGAAGTGGACTCAGAGGGGGTTCAGCTCAATGTGAATGAAACAGCAAATCCAGGACAAGAGACATATTTGGGGGGACTCTGGTCCTGTCTTCTCTCCATTTTCCCGCTGTCTCTATGGGAATGTGCTCCAGTAAAGAGATGTGATTGCATCATGAAGGAAGGAGAGAAGCCAGTGCAAGAGAAGGTGGGAATCTTGCAAGACTGAGTGAGCTGCTGGGGCTCTGAAGGTGTTTGCAGGGAAAGAACCAGACCTCCTACCGAAGAACAGCCCAGGGTCAGTTTGGCTGTTTCTATTCTTTGAAGTTACTTAAAAATTCTTGTTCTTTTTTTTTTTTCTTTTTCCAAAGCAAAGTAGGATTTTTTGAGAGTATAATACATACCAACATATAATTATATAAATACATAATACATATTGAAACCCTTATTTCACCGGGAACAGATAAGCCTGATTAAACTCCAGGGGATATGTCCTTCCAGACGTTATCTATGCGTACATATATTTTCTTTGTTATCATAATAAAATCACAATGTTCGTATTATCAGGTAGTCTGTTTGTTGTTTTTGAATTTGTTTAAACCCACTTAACTGTCTGTCTCCCCTCGCTGATAAACTTCTGTGAGATTCCAGAGGCGATCTGAGCAGAACAGCAGAGTCTCCTTCCTGCCCCCATGGGCAGAACGGCCCTGCCCAGTCCCCTACTGATAAGTGGGGATCCCCTCGGAAAGCCACTGCCTGCGTGTGGATGTGTGGATTAGCATGGCAGTGCCACAGAAGAGGCAGGACAGGAGGCCCTGATCAGTAATTGAAACCTTAGCCTGAGTAAGCAGACTGGATCCTACTCAGCAGGCTGCTAGAGAGGTGCCTGGCAGGAGGGAGAAAGGGCTGGGGAGGGGGCAGCGGCACCGCTATGGGGAGGGCGGTGACGGAGGAAAGGCTCCCTAGGCTGCTCCTAGGAGACGGAGCAGGGGAAGGTGACTGAGCTACAGGGGAGAAGCCTGGACACACAGTAGGGTGGAGAGGAGAGAGGCGGGCAAGACACCCTGCAAACGGTGCCCTCAGCCTCACTGTTGACACTGCAGTGGTGGTAATGTTTCTAATGTTTGCCATCTCCCCTCCCTCCCTCCCTCCTTCTTCCCTCCTCCCTTCCCTCCTTCCTTCTCTCCCTCCCTCCCTCTTTCCTTCCCATCCTCCTTTCTCCTTGTCTTGTCTTGTTTTTCTTTTTCTCTCCCTTCCTTCCTTCCTTCCTCTTTCTTTCTTTCTTTCTTTCTTTCTTTCTTTCTTTCTTTCTTTCTTTCTTTCTTTCTTTCTCTCTCTCTCTCTCTCTCTCTCTTTCTTTCTTTCTTTCTTTCTTTCTTTCTTTCTTTCTCTCTTTCCCTTCCTTCCTTCCTCCCTCCCTCCCTCCCTCCCTCCCTTCCTTCTTTCCTTCTTTCTCTTCCTCTCTCTTCCTCTCTCTTCCTCTCTCTCTCTGATAACATCGTTCATTTGCCAGTATTTGTTGAAAGCCTGCCGCGTTCTTGCATACTGGCTTATGACAATGAACACAGCAGACGTGGTCTTGTCCCAACAAAGTTGACAACGCAGAGATGGAGTCTGACTTTTAACACAAAGATAATTACATAATTAAATCTTGTTATAAGTGCTAAGTGCAAAAAAGGGAAAAAAAACAGTGTTCGCAAAAGAGAATGACAGAGCAGGACTTTAACTGGTCTACTGGGCCCGGCCCAAGCTGGCCCCCTGACACTGTGCTGTTGAAGGCCCTGGGGAGAAGGAGGTGGACCGATACAGTCAGAGGGACAGGACAGGATGGGCTCCCCAGGCAGGAAAGCGGCAGGAACGAAGGCCCAGGGGCTGGAAAGCGCAGGGCAGCCCAGGCCAGAGCTGCCCCCCGGGGGCTGGAGCTCCTGAGGTCAGAGGGGGAGCCAGGCGGGGAGCCAGAGAGGATGGCCCCGTGTGATCTGCTAGGGATTGTACATGTTTGAAGAAGGGTATGCAGAAAAGTGATACTGTCTTACTTATTTGTTTTTCACATTATTCTGACTGCTCTGTGGAGAATGATTATCTCATTTTTTAAAAACTTACCTTTTTTCAAAACCATTCTATAAGCAAGGTAAAAAAAATAAAAACACACATTAAAAAAGAGAAACAATAGACCAGAATGTGGGTGTTGTCTCTTGAGATGAGAGTTGACCATCTCCTCAGAAATTTCCTCAAACCCTGAGAAGATCCATCCCTTCTCAGCAGGCCAGAGCTGTGCTCTGCCTCATAATGACTCAGTGTTTTTTTTTTTTTTTGGGGGGGTACTTATTATTTGTTACACATTTCATTAAAAAATGTCTTTAGATCTTTCTTTTCTGTGCTTTTTGAAAAAAAGAATTAAATTCTTACGGTAACTTTAGGCAGGAAATGTTGTGATTATTCCCATCTGACAAACCAGGGTCGTAGCAGACACACTCAATGCCCCCGGAACCCAGAATTGGAAATCTTTGCCCAGAATCTGCCCAGGTGCAGACCTGGCCATGAGCCACTGCCTCGAGGGGTCTGCTGGCCCTCAGAGTGCCCCATGCACGCCCTAAAATGGACCAAACCTGGACCCACATAGTTTCAGCTCCACGTCAGACACGTCAGATGGTGAACCTTTACAGAGAGCTTTTTTTTTTTTTCCTCTCTCTTTTATTTAGAAAAAGTACTTCAGTGAGGAGCCATTTCTGGGTGTCTGGAAAATCTTATCAGGATGGGGCTAGGGAACAACTTTAATCAGCTGCTTTTGTCTGCTGCTGCCCAGGCTCCCGTGGTGACGGATGTCTTCAAGGGGGACAGAGTCTGTTGGCGATGCACTGGCAATGTCAAGATCGGCTAAGCTGGGCTCGGAACCTTTGGGCTGCAGGGTCCTCCGGGGAGCATCTGGTCCAGCCCTTTGCCTTCAGACTGGGGCAAAGCTATTCAGTCATCCCGCCCATCCATGTAGGGGTGCGTGGTGAGATAGATAGATGTCCAGGGTCTACTCGAGAGGAAATGTATAGGTTAAAGAAACAATTGGGGGGTACTAGAGCATTTAGTAGACAGCAAAGCAAACATTCCTTCCAGGACCCACACACACATACACCCTAACAATTTATCATTTTAGATTTTATAATTAGAAAAAAGTATGGACTGCAAACCATGAATTAAAAACCGACATAAGCACATTCAAAAGGACAGTTTTAAAGACACGCCAGTTTTGTGGCTCCCGCAGGTCTGTCTGGATCCCTTAGCTGTGTTTCCTCCGCTTAAGCTCGGTAGGTCTTGAGCTGACAGATGGTCATTTCTTTTCACTTCTCTCAACTCTTCCCCATTTTGTACAAATCGGTCTGGTGGACACATTAGACATATCAGTTCTCTGAGTGTTTACTTTTTTAGATACTATTTATACATATTCAATGATAATGCAATATCTACCTACTACAGAAAACAGGGAAAGTATAGATAAATAAGAAATGAACATCTCAAAGCCCCGTGTGCCAAAAAGAACAGATTATACTATTATGGGAAATTGCAATTTCTTCTTCATCTTCTCTTTAATCTTTTATTTTTCTGCTCAAACACAAAGCTTGTTCATAAATTGAAATTTAGAAGAGTTTAAGAACAAAAGCAACAACTAGTTCCAAAATTAAAATGAAGCTCTTATAAGTATTGAAATATTTGTCTTCTACTTCTAGGCATTGTTTAATGTAAGCATTAAAACACAATAGAGACAACTTTAAACATTTGGCCACTTAACTTTTTTTTTTTTTACATAGACACTGTTCCATGTTATTACATTTTTTAAAAAAAATATCATTTCAATTTCTTCATATCCTTTCATCTAGTAGATGAACTAGGGACTATTTCATCATTCCTCTATTGCTGAGAATATAAGTAGTTTCCAAGTTGACATATTTATAAATAATTCTATGATGATTATCTTCCTACAGAAAATGTTACACATATATTACATACTTTCCAAGAGAAGATGAACAGAAATGGAATTACTGTGAAGAAAAGAATGAACATATTTAAATCACAGAAAGAGATTTTCTAATTAATTTTTAAAATTTATTCGGAGAGTACATTGATGAGAGCTGGACACAGTGAGCCGAGGAGGGGCTTCGGGTAGCAGGAGCACCAAGAGAGCTGGACACAGTGAGCTGAGGAGGGGCTTAGGGTAGCAGGAGCACCAGGAGAGCAGGACACAGTGAGCCGAGGAGGGGCTTAGGGTGGCAGGAGCACCAGGAGAGCAGGATACAGTGAGCCGAGGAGGGGCTTCGGGTAGCAGGAGCACCAGGAGAGCAGGACACAGTGAGCCGAGGAGGGGCTTAGGGTAGCAGGAGCACCAGGAGAGCAGGACACAGTGAGCCGAGGAGGGGCTTAGGGTAGCAGGAGCACCAGCAGAGCCCGGGTGGGTGCTTTGACTCCCCGGGGAGGGAGAACAGGGGGCCTGGGAGACAGGATCAGGGGTTCCCCAGGATGACCTGGATGCAGGTCTGGTGGGGACCCTTAGAGTTGAGGAGATGCACACCGAAGAGGGAGGGAAGGTATGGGCGTGCTCCTGGGAGGGACAGTGGACCTGATTAATTTTTAAGTAGATTTTATAACCTGGTTAACGAGTGGCTCTGTGAGACTTCCTAGTAAGCACAGGATATTGTCATTTTTAAAACAGTTTTTATTTCAAGAGGTTAAAATAGCGGATAGTTAATTGACTGTTTTTGGTTACTAGTTGTTGAACCCTGCTGTCCGTGTGCCGGTTCACTCTTATTCTTAACTCTGTATTACCTGTATGTATCCTTTTCCCATCGGTGGGTTAGCGTCCTATTGTTTTCTATGTCAGCTTGCTTAAGAACTTGAAATGCTAAAACTTTCAGCTCTTTGTCTACTAGGCATATATTGAAAAGGTTTTTCTCACCTCATTCTTGTTTTTATTTTTTTTTTTAAACTTCTTCACAGCAGCTTTCCATTTAAAGAAAGACTGTATAGATTTGCCATATATCCCTAGTTCCAGTGTATGAGGATTTAGGGGGAGGGTTTCCAAGTTATTCTCTGACACCAGCTGGGTGTCCTACGACTCAGCTCAGCTCTGACACTACCCAGAGACAGCATCCAGTAGCGCAGGTGACGGGCTCCGTCCTTGGAGATGGCCCTCCCTCCTTTAGGTGCCAATCACAAGTCTAGGTGGTCACCAGTGCTGCTGACCCACAGGCTACAGGTGGGCGGCTCCCGCCTCCTTCTCCCTGAGTTGGATTAATTTGCTAGAGCAGCTCACAGGACTCAGAGAAGTATTTTACTGACTGATCACTGGTTTATCAGAATGGGATATAATTCCAGAACAGCCAGAAGGCAGAGAGCCATGGGCAAGGAGTGGGAAGCGGCATGGAACTTCCACGCCCTCTCTGAGAGGGCTGTGCTCCCCAAACCTGCACGTGTTCACCAGCCCAGGAGCTCGCCACGCCCTAACTTCTCTGGATCTCATTACATTCGCATGGTTGAGTCCATGATTGATCATTGGTGATGGATCCGACCTCCAGCCCCTCTGCCCTTCTCCAAAGTCGGGGTGGGACTGAAATTTCCCGTCTTCTGTTCATGGGGGGGGGTTCCCCTGGTGACTAGTCCCCATCCTTAAGAGCTTTCCACAAATCACCTCATTAACACAAGCCCAGTTGTGGTGGAAAAGGGCTTGTCACGAGTAACAAGACATCCGTTTCACCTTCACGGTTCTGCTGCGATTGTGGAATTGAGGACAGGAGATCAGATATCCTGACAAAAGAGGCTCCCATTGCTCTCATGGCTCAGGAAATTCCAGCGGTTTTGGGGAACTGTGATCCAGGAACTGTGGCTAAAGACCAAATATATATGAGAAATACATTTTGGAGCGACGCCCCGGAGGGGCAGAGCATCGCCCCCTGGTGGGCGTGCCGGGTGGATTCGGTTGGGCGCATGCGGGAGTCTGTCTGACTGTCTCTCCCCGTTTCCAGCTTCAGAAAAATACAAAAAAAAAAAAAAAATACATTTTGGTCATCTGAATGGCCAAACAGGTATTTCTTATAAACCCCTATATCACAATCCTTCATTTCCATGAGTAGATCACCTCTATTATTAATATATTACATTCACAGGGCACATCTGTCGCAATGAATGACTCAACGCTGATGTCTCATTATTAGCTGAAGTCTGTACTTTATTCACAGTTCTCCAGTCTCTACGTCATGTCCTTTTCTCTTCTAACATCCCATTGCCCATCCAGGCTACCATGTGGCTTTAAGTCATCATATCTTCTTAGGTGTTTCTTGGCTGTGACAGTTTCTCTGACTTCCCTGGCTTTGGGTGGTCTTGAGAGTACTGGGAAGTTCTTTCAGGTATTTTCTGAAATGTTGCTCAGGTATGATGTGTCTGCTTGTTTTTTTCTCATGATCCAACTGGAGATAACGGATTGGGGAAGGAAAAACACAGATGTGAAGTCACCATAGGATATCAAGCATACTTATTATGAGTATGACTCAACTTATCCCTATTACATTGACCTTGGTCACCTGGCTGAGGAGGTAATGTGGTGAATTTACTGTCCCTTTATCCCTTCCCATACTGTGCTCTTTGGGAGGAAGTCACTACTCAAGTTTACGCCAAGGGGTGGGGAGTTATGCTTCCTCCACCTCCTTGAGAGTAGAATATCTATGTAAATTAATTTGGAACTTTTATGCATGGGACATTTATGTATTCTATTCTATATATACTATTTATTTAATCATTTATATCAGTATGGGCTCAAGAATTTTATATATACAAATATATATATGAGCACTTTGAGTTATAACTTCACTATGTTGTCTAGACTTTGGCTATTGGAAGCTCTTTCAGTTGGCCCCTGTATCTTTTTGACGTATTCTCATTTTTGTAAGTTTTCTTGCTTTTTAACTTCGGTTACCTATCTCTGAGTAGGCAGGCCTGTGAATTCGACTCTTATATGTGGAAATTTTGTGCATAGGCATGTGTTTGTGTATGTGTGTTTTTAAGTGGTCATCTTACTAATAATGTTGATGATGGATTAAACAGAGAAATCGTATAAGGGAACTTGAAACAGTGGACATCACCTTTATTTGACGGGGAAAAAGCCTTTCCTTGCAATCAGACAGACCTAGGTTTCAAAATCACTACCAGAGATTATTACATTAACGGCCCTCAGTGAATCATGTTTCCTAAATTTCATGCCTGTGAAGAGCACACCCCCCCATAGGTTGATGGTAGGCTTGGCTCTGTGAATTTCTTTGGCTAATGGGGTGTAAGCTAACCCGACACAAGAAATGTGCTATAAAGTATAAGCACTTGCATACAAACTCTTACCTTTGGAATTCTGTTCACCACCATCTAAGAAATGAGGGCTGTCCTGCTGGAAAGTAGGTACATGCTGACTACCACCCAGCTGAGCATGTAAACACACTCACCTTGCTGCAGCTAGAATCACTTGGGCCATCTGATATCTGCACACACACACATGCATGACCCGGACAGAGGCTACCAGAAGAAATGCTTGGCTGGGCTCAGCCCAGAATGCAAAATAATGAGCAAATAAATTGCTGTTTGCAATCTAACATAGTTTGGGTGGTTTGTTAAGTTGAAATGATCGTCAGCATGAGGTCTACGCCCAAAGTGGGCTTCAAACCCAGGAGGGTAGTGAATATTAGGGGTTTTTTTTTCAGCTTTTTTTTTTAACTCCCTGGACTTCAGTTATCCATACCCTAGATGGGAATAGTAATACCCACTCCCGCTCATCAAATTGAGCATTACACCCAATGAGATCATGCTGATCAAGTGTCCCACCCAGTGCTGGGATGCAGAGCGCGCTCTCACCAAAGCTTCCTCTGCAGCAGCCGTGAGACTAAAGCCGTGAGATTGCTGGGATAGTCCTTCTTTTCTAAGATGTGCTGGTGGCGAAGTCAGAACCCCTTCGCAATAGAGAACTCAACAGTCAGGTTCAAATGCGGGAGAAAGAGGATTCTGAAGCGACGTCCCCTCCGTAAAACCGGCACGCCTGCTGTGTGCTGCCGACCTGTTGCACGGGCCGCTGTGACCTCCATGCCGTGGGACCTATTCGGTATGGCTCCTACGATGGGAAGAGATCTTATATATATTTTTTTAAAGCTTTTATTTTAATTTTTTTATATTTTTTATTTATTCATTTTAGAGAGGAGAGAGGGCGGGGAGAGAGAGAGAGAGAGAGAGAGAGAGAGAAGAGAGAGACAGGGGGGAGGAGCTGGAAGCATCAACTCCCATATGTGCCTTGACCAGGCAAGCCCAGGGTTTCGAACCGGCGACCTCAGCATTTCCAGGTCGACGCTTTATCCACTGCGCCACCACAGGTCAGGCGAGATCTTATATTTATATATAAACGGTTGACAACAATCCGAAGAGAATTGGAGAAATGTGAAAATTTGGAGCAATACAAATTTTAGTGTGTGTATATAGTTTTATTGGACTACAGCCATGTCATTCATTTCTCTGCTGTCCATAGCAGCTTTATTCTTCTATTTAAAAAAAAAAGGTATTGAATTTATTGGGGTACACGTTTCAGGTGTACAGTTCTATAATACGTCGTCTGTACGTTGCACTTGTGTTCACCACCAAGACAAGTCTCCCTCCATCACCAACTGTCGCACCTTGACTTGACCCCCCTCCACGCCCCCACCCCGTTTCCCACCTGCAATCCCCACGCTCTTGTCTGTGTCTGTAAGTTTTATTTCTTTGCTTAATCCCTTCACCTCTTTCATGTAGCCCCCCAGGCCCCCAGCCCCTCTGACAGATGCGACAGTTTCAGGGACTGCATGGCTAAAGCCACACAGCCTAAAACATACCTGTCTGATCCTTAGAGGACAAAACTGTTCTGACCGCTGGGAAGGGGAAGCATCATCCAAATGCCAGTTTTTGAAATGACATAGATATTGGACTTAGCAGGTAAAAATTTTAATGTAGATATTATAACCATGGTCAATAAGGTAAGAATTAAGTGCTCTTGAAATGAATGGAAAGATAGGAGTCCCTCAAAGCGAAATAGTCCCTCAAAAGTATAAAAGCAAAGCCAAATGGGAAAATACAACATCCGAAAACAATGAATGAAATGGACTTAATACCTGAATGGAGATGACCGAGGAAAATATCAAGGAACTTGAAGATTTAAAAATAAAACTATCCCAACAGAAGAACACAGAGGAAAAAAAATGGTTGGGGAAGAGAGCAAAAGAGTGTCAGACTTATGAGGTGATCCAAAAAAAATCCAGGGTTTATGCCATCGGTGTCCCAGAGGAAAGGAGAAAGACAGGATGCAGGAAAAAAATATGTGAAGAAATAGCAGCTGAAAACTTCCCAAATATGGTGAAAGAGATAACTTTACAGGCTTGGGATGCCCAGGAAACTCCAGACAGGATAAATGCAGATAAAAACCTATCCACATACATCAAAATAAAACAAAGTGAAAAACCAAAGACAAGAGGCAAGGGTGGTACCAAATAGTTACTAAAACCTCAGTAATGTCTACACTAAATGATAAAAGGGCCAGTCACAGAGAGGAATCTGAAATCAGCAGTAGAGAGAAAACGTCAGTATTGCGACACCCTGAATATTGCCCTGCACATGTTATTGTTACCTGCGGAAAGTTAAGTCCAGGGAGACTGAATGAATTAGGCAGGCTAAAATGATGCTTAGGCAAGTGCTCTAAAAAAACAAGAAGGAAAGAAGGGAGGGAGGAGGGAGGAAGGAAGGTAGGAAGGGAAGGGAGAGAAAGAAAAGGAGAAAAAAACAGTAATCTGTGTTGAGTGGATGGAGTTAGTAGAGATCTTAATACTGACTATTATTATCTTCTGTTTCCCTAGAGGAAAGAAGAAAATGGTGATTGTTAATGAAATGAACTATTTTAGGAGAATGCAGTGCTCACTGGAGCATCACAGTCAGGGACTGGGGACATCCAGGTCTCCATGGGGCAGTGGTAGGGATCACAAAGATGTCACAAATGCTTGAAAGCAGACGTGGACAGGAGCCAGTGAGATATTTTGCTTACTTGGAGATTTTTCACTGAAGTCATGTTTAAAAGGGCAGGGGTTAGGGGACAGTGCCCTTTATACACAAGGCAAAACCATTGGAAAAATCCAGTCACCAAAGAAAACTCATTTCTGTGCCAAGAAAATCAGACACACTGTTTGTTGATATTATGTAGCCAGAAAAAGAAAAGTGAGGCAATAGATTCTGGGCTGAATTCACAAGTGCTTTGGCAGAGTATCTGTATGACTGCTCCCTTCCCTCCTCTTCTTCCTCTTTTCCCTCCTCTTCTTCCTCTTCCTCCTTTTCCCCTCCTCTTCTTCCTCTTCCTCCACTGCCTCCTACCCTTCCAAGCCTTCCTGCTCCTCCTCTTCTTTCTCCTGCTCTTTCTTCTCCTCCCTGCCTTCCTCCTCCTTCCATTGTCCTTTGTCTCCCCTGTGTCGGTCTCGTTGAAACACGTGCATGTGCGCACGCACACACTCACACACACCCCTTAATGAGAAGCCAAGGGGTGGGCTTTAATCCTGATACCCACCTCAGGAACTTTGACGTGGGAGAGATGTCCAAAAAGAATCCACATTCCATGAACACCTGCTAGATTTTCTTGAAGACATATTGAAGATGCTCTTGAAACTATTCAGGCCCTGGCCGGTTGGCTCAGTGGTAGAGCGTCGGCCTAGCGTGCGGAGGACCTGGGTTCGATTCCCGGCCAGGGCACACAGGAGAAGCGCCCATTTGCTTCTCCACCCCTCCGCCGCGCTTTCCCTCTCTGTCTCTCTCTTCCCCTCCCGCAGCCAAGGCTCCATTGGAGCAAAGATGGCCCGGGCGCTGGGGATGGCTCTGTGGCCTCTGCCTCAGGCGCTAGAGTGGCTCTGGTTGCAACATGGCGATGCCCAGGATGGGCAGAGCATCGCCCCCTGGTGGGCAGAGCATCGCCCCTGGTGGGCGTGCCGGGTGGATCCCGGTCGGGCGCATGCGGGAGCCTGTCTGACTGTCTCTCCCTGTTTCCAGCTTCAGAAAAATGAAAAAAAAAAAAAAAGAAACTATTCAGGACCTGAAACATTAGGGCAGGGGTCCCCAAACTTTTTACACAGGGGGCCAGTTCACTGTCCCTCAGACCATTGGAGGGCCAGACTATAAAAAAAAACTATGAACAAATCCCTATGCACACTGCACATATCTTATTTTAAAGTAAAAAAACAAAACAGGAACAAATACAATAGTTATAGTTAAGAACAAGTAAATTTAAATCAATAAACTGACCAGTATTTCAATGGGAACTATGGGCCTGCTTTTGGCTAATGAGATGGTCAGTGTCTGGTTCCATATTTGTCACTGCTAGATGTAACAAGTGATGTGACGTGCTTCTGGAGCCGTGAGGCGTGCATCCCACGTCACTGGAAGTAGTACTGTATGTGAGCAATGCCATGCTTTGCGACTCTCACTGACCACCAATGAAAGAGGTACCCCTTCCGGAAGTGCGGCGGGGGCCGGATAAATGGCCTCAGGGGGCCGCATGTGGCCCGCGGGCCGTAGTTTGGGGACCCCTGCATTAGGGCTTAAGACAATGACACAAAGAGAGAAGAGAAATGCTATTTGGAAAAAGTGTTCTGGGATCCTGAGATTTATTCTAAAACCCAGAGAGTTGGAATCTTGTCAAGGTCTCTGGCTACCTGACAGGATACAGAAACTCAGTTGACATCCAGTTAAGACCCGGCATCATTTCTCTAAGTTTCTTAGGAAGAGTGAGCAAGAAATCTGAAAAAGTACTCTCGCTTGCTATGGGACTTCCCGTCGTTGTGGGAAATGGACTCTTTAGGCCCACAGCCAGGTCAGTATTAAAAGCCACAGCAAGGTGTAGCAAGGTGGGCATCAACCACCGCTGGAGTGGCAACTTCCAGTTGAGTTGTCAGGTGGCGACCCCCACTCTGAGCAGAGTGAGCAAGAATAATAGAATGAGTAGCAGCTGGAAGACAGCTTTATATTTAATCAAGTAGAAAGTTCCAGGATTCTCAGATTGCTTTCAGGATGACATTCGGGGCCGGACATTCTTGAGTCCGCTAAGATTTGTCTTTGAACAGATATGGTACAATCTACCATTTGTAGCCCTGCTATAAATCATAGACCTATTCTTTTTATTTATTTTTTTCCTGAGTTTTATTTATTGATTTTTAGAGAGAAAGCTAGGGAGGGAGAGAGAGAGAAACATCATTTTGTAGTTCCACTTATTTCTGCATTCATTGGTTGATTCTTTATGTGCCTTGACCAGGGATTGAACCCTCAACCTTGGCATACTGGGATGATGCTCTAACCAATTGATAACCAGCCAGGTTCATAAACCTCTTCCTGATGCTGCTGTGGTCTAGAAAAGGAAGGGCCATATCTCTGTCATTGTTCCTTGTAAAGAATAACTAAAATGGCGTATCTTATGGAATGTCAAGACATACTGACCAAGACCAGCATTTCAGAAATGTCCCTACAACCTCTGGTGTATTCCAAACCTAAGTTGATCAGGTCTGAATCTTTCTGCATCTGACATTTTTTTTGTTGTTTTGTCTTTTTTTTTAATTTTTCTGCCTTCAGACTCAATATTAAAAATATATATATTGTTTTGAACAATGAAAAGGATGGCTGACATCAAAAGGAAATACCCCAGGGGGCTTCTTGCAAAGGACAATAGAGGGCCAGGGACTGTTTTGAAAGTTCTGCTGCTCTGACCCTTCAGGACACAGATTGGGAGGGAGAGGAGGTGACATAAAACTAATTAGAGTTTGGCAGGAGAAAAAAAATTCCTGGTGGATAGTCAGACAATTTCTGTTATATAGACTTGGCCAAAAAAAAAAGTCTTGTTTCTCCAATTTTGTTCCGATCTTCTATTTCATTTGTATCATTATTATTGTCGTTGCTATTGTTGTTGTTATTACAGAGAGATCTTAACTGGAAGGATGTGCCTTGAGTAACAGTCAGAAGACTTCCAGTGAGAAGCGCTTATGTAATCATTCTATTGACAGTGATTTGAGAGATGTGACTCTGAAGAATAAACAAATCTGAAAATTATTAGGCGTGATTGCTTGCCGATTAGATGTTAATTCATTCTAAATGGGGCGATCGGCTTCAAAGGAAACTTGCAGATGCGCAATGCCATCTCCTTGATTTTGTGCTGGGTATTGATTAAGGAAGCTCAGGCTGGGTGCCCTATGAGCAAAGAGGCATTCCACTGTAAGGAAGCCGCTCTTGGGAATGGAGGGGCCCCTGCTGACTGGCAGCTTAGGAAAGGGGAGTGGGGGGACGTGAGGAGCCCCCTGGTGAGTCAGCAGCATGTCTGCAGGCTGCGGGACTGGCGATGGGTAGGGGGGAGCCAGGAATCCTATTTTAAGTCTCAACTTACAAAAAATATGAGCATCATCAGGGCCTTTGTGTAAAATAAATGAGGTGCCAGGGCTCACATCTGATAAATTATGAAAATGCCTCCCTCGCTCTCCCTCTCTTTATTGACTCCTCCTTTCCCCTTTATTCGCACTAACTTATGAACTTCGTCTCCATAATGGAATCGGGAGAGACGGGAATGCTAATTTGCGTAGGGTCATTCCAGGGGACGTCCTCTGGCCATGTTGGAGCGCGGAATGGGCGTGCGTAAAGCAGTCCATCCGCAGCCTGGTTGGCACCGCCAGCAGGAATTCTTCAGAGGCTTATCTTAATTCATTTCAGCAGAAGAGTGGGTTTTTTTTTCTTCATTAATAACCAGAGTCACAAACTTCTGACTCTGTTCCTTTCAAATTAAACCAATTTGCAGAATATTAATTAGCCACGACTCTATGCCAGGTAATAGCTGCGGCTGAAAGAGAAGCAGAAAAGGCAAGCTGTGCATTCAAAGAAATGTAGTTTCTGGCGGAAGACAGACATACCAACACAGACGCTGTCATGCCCGGTGAGGAGCGGAAGCCTGGAAGAATGCATAAGCACACCAAAGAGAAACATCAGCTGTCTGTGCTGAGGAGATTGTTACCAAACAGGGAACCTGGCCCTTCGGGTCGGCCCAGGGCCAGCCAGTGGTGTGTGGGTTCTCGACTTTGTGCGGGAGAAATTTCACAATGCGTGTCCAGGTGACTTTGAGAGTAAGTTTACGGAAGCTGGGGACAGTGAAAAAAGAAACGGCTTAGGATAGAAGAAGCACAGGAGAGTCCGGGCGGGGTGGCCTTGGCTCTCCAGAGACATTATAGGGAAGCAGGGAGCCCGGGCGGGGCGGCCTTGGCTCTCCAGAGACATTATAGGGAAGCAGGGAGCCTGGGCGGGGCGGCCTTGGCTCTCCAGAGACATTATAGGGAAGCAGGGAGCCCGGGCGGGGCGGCCTTGGCTCTCCAGAGACATTATAGGGAAGCAGGGAGCCCGGGCGGGGCGGCCTTGGCTCTCCAGGGACATTATAGAAAAGCAGGGAGCTCGGGCGGGGCGGCCTTGGCTCTCCAGAGACATTATAGGGAAGCAGGGAGCCCGGGCGGGGCGGCCTTGGCTCTCCAGAGACATTATAGGGAAGCAGGGAGCCCGGGCGGGGCGGCCTTGGCTCTCCAGAGACATTATAGGGAAGCAGGGGGCCCGGGCGGGGCGGCCTTGGCTCTCCAGAGACATTATAGGGAAGCAGGGAGCCCGGGCGGGGTGGCCTTGGCTCTCCAGAGACATTATAGGGAAGCAGGGAGCCCGGGCGGGGCAGCCTTGGCTCTCCAGAGACATTATAGGGAAGCAGGGGGCCCGGGCGGGGCGGCCTTGGCTCTCCAGAGACATTATATGGAAGCAGGGAGCCCGGGCGGGGCGGCCTTGGCTCTCCAGAGACATTATATGGAAGCAGGGAGCCCAGGCGGGGCGGCCTTGGCTCTCCAGAGACATTATAGGGAAGCAGGGAGCCCGGGCGGGGCAGCCTTGGCTCTCCAGAAACATTATAGGGAAGCAGGGAGCCCGGGTGGGGCTGTGTCAGCTCACTGGGAAGTCTGAGCAAAGGGGCCCTTGGGGACAGGCTCAGGGGGTCAGTCTGGGACTAGCTGCTGCTGCCCACTGCTTCCCTGGTTCCCAGTCTCCTGAGGACCCTTAGAGTTTAGGATACACACACCTGGGGAGGGGAGAGAGGGGAAGGGGTCAGAGAAAGGTGCTGTTGTGCTCCCAGGAGGAAGAGCATGTTAAGGTCTATTAAGAGTGGAGAGCTTAGGAAGGTCCCAGCGGAGGATATCAATGGAATATTTATCACCTCACGAGGTGCGTCCTTTAAGGGGGTTCAGCAATCAGTGCAGCTGGTCCTGAGGTCAGCTGTGGCATCCCTCGTCCAGTCCTGCTGCTCTTCTGAGCTTGGAGCCGACACACGGCCGAGGCCTGGATGCTGTCCCTAGGGGTTCATGCTTCAGGGCTCTTCTCCGGCCATCTTATCCCCTCCCCTGCGAAGCACAAGTGACAAAAAAAGAATTCTATAGATTGGGTGGCATCAAAGTTTATCACTTTTGTGCTGCAGAAGGTACGTGTAAGTGAAAAGGCAACTCCAACTCAGTAATAAAGAGACAACGTATTGGAAAAAATGGGCAAGGGATTTGAATAGACATTTCTCTGTAAAGGTATATAAATGCCTAACAAACACTCGAAAATATGTTCAACATTCTGAGTCACTAGGGAAATGCAAATCAAAATTATGAGCTACCATTGTGTACTCATTAAGGTGGCTGCCATTAAAAGGACAGACAAGCGTTGATGAGAATACGGAGAAATTGGAAACCCTCAGGCAACCCTGGCGAGAATGCACAATGGTACGGATACTTCGGGAAATAGCTTGGAAGTTCCTTACAATGTTAAACATGGAGTTGTCATATAAGCCCAGCAGTCCTATTCTTAGGTATATACCCTTTAGAACTGAGAACATATATGATATATCCACACAAACACTTTCACACAAATGTATGTAGCAGCATTTATCCATAATAGTTAAGAAGTGGAAACAACCCAAATACCCATCAATTGATGAGTGGATAAATAAAATGGGGGATATTCATATAATAGGTTATTATTTGTCAAAAAAAAAAAGCAATAAAGCACTGATACATGCTACAACATGGAGGATTTTGAAAACATTACCATAAATGAAAGAACCAGTCTCAAAAGCCCATATAGTGAACAGTCTCTCTCGTTTATATGCAATGTCCAGGATCGACAAACCAACAGAGACACGGAGCAGAACAGTGGTTGCCTTGGACTTGGGATGAGGGGAGGGGGGTGACTGCTAACAGGTATAGGGTTTCTTTACAGAAGACACAAATGTTTTCAAATTAGACTGTGGTTATTCATAGCATCGTACAGCCCTTTGGATTTACTAAAAAACATTAAGTTTTAGACTTTAAATGATTTGTGCATGACGAGTGTCTTCTTATACCTTTATAATATTGTATTAAATATAAGTAAAAAAGGAAACAGACAGGCCCTGGCCAATTGGCTCAGTGGTAGAGCGTTGGCCTGGTGTGCAGAAGTCCCTGGTTCGATTCCTGGCCAGGGCACACAGGAGAAGCACCTATCTGCTTCTCCACCCCTCCCCTTCTCCTTCTTCTCTGTCTCTCTTCCCCTCCCGCAGCCGAGGCTCCATTGGAGCAAAGATGGCCCGGGCGCTGGGGATGGCTCCTTGGCCTCTGCCCCAGGCGCTAGAGTGGCTCTGGTCCCAGCAAAGTGACGCCCGGGAGGGGCAGAGCATTGCCCCCCTGGTGGGCAGAGCGTCGCCCCCTGGTGGGCATGCCAGGTGGATCCCGGTCGGGCGCATGCGGGAGTCTATCTGACTGTCTCTCCCCATTTCCAGCTTCAGAGAAATACAAAAAAAAAAAAAAAGGAAACAGACAGAAACCCCAAAGCTCTCTTACTCTGTAGCGTTTAAACAGAATGCTGTGCTCCTGGCGTGGGCCCTGGGCTCACATAACCAAGGCCCACCTGGGTTCCCCCACCCACGGCCTCTCTGACGTTCAGCAGCCCCCCTCTCTGTGAGCCTCAGTCGTTCTCATCTGCAAGGTGGGAGTCACAGTGCCCATCTCATAGCACTGGAATGAGGATTACAGGAGATAATGAATGTAAAATGCTTAGCAGAGAGTCTGAGTTACCAAAGTACTTGTTAGTGTTGCTCCCCACCCCCTTCTTTCATTTTACAAGAGGATTCAAGCTTAGTGACTACAGTCATTCTCTTACCTCTGAACCAACGTTCCCCTGTAAACAGCAGCCCCGGGGTTTCATGACTTGATTGTGGATGGTTTGTGTTGGCCCATGTGTGTGCTACCCAGCAAAGCAGCAGAATACAATGAGAAGAGTAGAGACTTGTTTAAGATAGAAAGAGGGTCAGCCCTGGCTGGATAGCCCAGCTGGTTAGAGCACCATCCCGAAGTGCAGAGGTTGCTGGTTCAATCCCCAGTTAGGGCACATACAAGAACCGATGTGCCTGTCTCTCTCCTGTTCTCCCCCTTCTCCCTCTAAAACCAGTAAAATGAATATTAAAAATAAAAGATAGAAATAGGTTCAAAATTTGATTTTACCACAATAGTCCACTAGTTAATCGGTTGTATTAATTGATAAATAGCCCACGGAGTCCGCCCGGAAGGGTCGTTGTGAGGATTGAGTGCCGTGAACTTGATACTGTGGAGAGCACCTGGCAGTCCTGGGTACTGAACACACAGCCTGCATGGACGAGCTCCTTTCTCTGCCCTCCTCATTTTCTCTTTCAGCCTCAGTAAAATAAAATGATCTAATAAGGAAACAAAATGTACCTGACACGAAGGAGAAAAATACCCCTTTGGCTGATGGTTCTCTCTGCCAAAACGATCTTACCCGAAGCTTCTTAAATGACTCCAATTAAGAGGTGTTTTTTGAAGGTACAAACATGTCCGCTGTTTTCTATCCCCTCTTTCTCCAGTAATCAGGTTAGACAGAAAGAAATAGAGTACTTCAGTTTCACAAAGGATTTCATGAAAAATTTAGAACTATAACCACGACTAACCCCCCCCCCCCCCATTGGCATTTATTAGAATTGTAAGGAGAGTTTGCAAGCGAGAACTACATTAAAAATACACACAGGGCTCTTGGAGAGTTACCTCCTACAAGTGATGGTGTCTTACTGTCAGTCTTTGAAAGAAATATCGGAAAGGTAATGTGAGCTGAAGCTTACAGCTTCTCCATATGTCCGTTTGAGTTACAAAGGAATTTTATGCTCCATTTCAGACATTATTTAAACATTGTTATTCCTGCAAACATGCCACACAGAGATAAGGTTTTGCTCTCAAGCACATCGAAATGCAGATTGGGCTAGAAAGTCAGTTTCAACATGCCTTCTTGGAGGTAACTGTTTATTAAGCCTTGGAGGAATTTCAGTTGCAAACTTTGAGTGGAAGGTGGGGGAGTGAATCAGTGAGATTTGTAATATTCTCCTTAGTCACGTGACTTCCCCCACACTGGCACAGCTATAATCTAAATAAAGTTTCTAGAGCCATCAAGACATTACACTGTAGCTGTTTCATTTAATCTAATGGCCCACATTTAGGCAATTTCCAAGTATTTTAATCTATTTAATGATCACCTTTCTCAGGTGATTTATAGCAGCGGGGTGTCTGGGGCTTTGGTACCTGGGAGCCCTGCGCTGCACAGGAAACCGGGAGAAAAGTACGACAGGAAAGCGCATGTTTGGTGGAGCTCTGCCCTCCGTAAGCTCCATGAAAATATCTGCTGAGGACATCTTCCTGCCTCAGATTCAGTAATGGGCATTGCATAGGCACCCGAAGAACAGTATTGGACTTGGGTTATTTTGCTAAATAAGGTAGAATACCATGAAACATTGGACCCTTTAGTGGACCAGATGAATACTTCCAGATTATTGCCCTAGGTCAGGGAATCCCAGAATGTTCTGTGGAAGCTGATCAAATCTAACAGCTCTCTCACGCTGTCGGAGATTTAAGGTTAATTCTATTAATTCATCATTCAAGGCTCTGAGGAGCCCCGCAAAAGGAAGTTTACGGTGGTGAGCGACGTTCTTTAGAGTAGAGAAGCTTATTGTAGAATTATAACCGGTGTGTCTCTTTTCCGCAAGAACGACTGTAAACCTGTTCTTGCCCACCCCTGTATTTTGTTGATGTAATCTAATGTTTCCCAAACGAAATCGATCGCAGAAGCCATCCCACCGATACGTCCTATAGAACATACCTCAGGGAAGAGAACCTTATAGTCTATACCCAGTATCAGTTTTCCTTTGGAAAATCCAGACGTAAGTTTGGAGATAGACCCATCGGGGCTTCCAGCTGGCACTTAGCAAACTCTGTGACCTCACGTCACGAGCTGTTCCCAGGGCCTTGCTTTCGCCTTTAGAAAATGAGGATAATAACAGCTGCCCTGTAGGATTACTGCGCAGTTTAAGCGAGAAACATGGACAAAATGGCACCGAGTAGGTTTAAATCCACATTAGCTCCTCTCTCCTCCCTAGGTAATGCAGTCTCTAAAAGACTGGACATACTGCCATGAACAGCATGCTTCCTGCTTTGCAGCATCTTAGATTTTTCCAAATCTAAGTCTGGTCTCTGGACAGTCATTTTGGAAACCCGATAACAGAGATCTCACCTCAAATGAGCACTTACGATAGGTCAGATGTCGCCCTTGGCCGCATCTCATTTTATTATCCCGGTAAATCCCGTGAAGTGAATCATTTCAGAGGGACAAACTGAGCCTACTAGAAGGCTGTCTAAATCACAGCACCGGTGCTGAAGAAGGGAGAAATAAACCCACTAGTATCACGTGAAAAATCACTTGTTCTTGGATTAAAAAGCACAAATTGGCAGCTACAAAATAATCGTGGGGATGTAAAGCACAGCATAGGGAATAGAGTCAATAATGTTGTAATAATTCTGTATGGTGCCAGGTGGGTACTAGACTTATGGGGAAGATCACTATGGAAGAAGCACAAATGTCTAATCACCATGTTGTACACCTGAAACTAATATAATATTGTGTGTCAGCTGCAATAGAAAAATAAAAAATTATGTTAAAGAATCGTAAGGAAGGAAAAAGGAAGAGCAACCTATGGATTAAGAGCTATAATCACCAAATGCAATGTAAGGGGGGCGAGGGTCTTATCTGCATTATAATTCAAATCAGTTGTTTAAAAATCAGGCAGGGAGATTGGCCCATGATAGGTAATTTATGATATTAAGGAAGTATTACTGACTTTCTGAGGTGCCTTATTAGTACGGCAGTAAAGTGATTTGTCTGTATTTTTATTTTATTTGGGTATAATTGACATAATAGTTTCAGGTGTACGACATGAGGATTTGATATTTGTACATATTGCGAAATGATCACTGCAATAAGTCTAGTTAACGTCTGTCATCATACAAAGCTGCCACGATTTTTTCCTTATGATGAGAACTTTTAAGATTTATTCTCTTAGCAACTTTGAGCTATACAGTCCTGTATTATTAACTATAGTTAGTAATGCTGTACATCACATCCCCCTGACGCATTTATTGTATAACTGTGAGTCTGTGCCTTGTAACCCCCTCGCCCATTTCACCCACCCCACCCCTCTGCCACCCACCGATCGGTTCTCTGTATCTGTGAGCTCATTTTTGGTTTTCATCTGTAGAGTCCGTATAGAAATGATGCCATGCGGCATTTGTCCTTCTCTGTCTGACTTATATCACTTAGCGTCAAGCTCTCAAGACCATCCCTATTGTCACAAATGGCAACATTCCCTTCTTTTCATGGCTGAAGAAGATTCCATTGTATGTGTGTATACCACCTTGTCTCCATCCATTCACCCATCGACGGGCAGACAGGTTGCTGCCGTATCTTGGCTATTATAAATAATGCTGTATTCAACAGTGGGGGTCATATATATCTTTCCAGGTTAGGATTTTGTTTTCTTTGGATAAATACCCAGAAGTGAGATTGCTGGATCATATGTGAGTTCTAGTTTTAATTTTTTTTGAGGAACCTCCATACTATTTTTACCAACAGTACACAAAGGGCTCCCTTTTCTTCACATCCTTGCTAACACTTGTTATTTCTTGGTTTTTCTTTTTTCCTTTTCTTTTTTGTTTTGTTTTGATAATAGGTGTGAGGTGATGTCGAACACTCTAAGGGGTGAGGTGGTAGGTACCACATGGTGGTTTTGATTTGCAGCATTCACTGGATTGAGAACACTCACACTCCCAACCACCCACTAAGGACAAAGGCTCTTTCAATTGAGGTTTCAGTTTGTAAACATTTCAATATTATTTCCTGCCCCCGAAACATCTTTTAAGCCCCCACGCGAAGGGAAAGAGGGCATGGCCAGCAGTCGAGGGTTTTCCTCACCAGCAGTGCCCCTGGGAAGCCCGCACGCACTCGATAAATCAGTCTGGGAGGTACTGGCAGCGGCACGGAAGGCAGGCTGACGGCAGCATTCCTGGCGAGCGGCTCCCATCGCTGCCTTTCCCCCATCTCTCTCTCGGTGATGGCGGAAGAGGAGGGAGGATTACAATGTTTCATCACACTGGCAAAATAGGCATGTAGCATCCTCTCACTAAGTCCCGGGTTCCAGGCTCTGCAACGTGATACGAGGCGTGAGTAGTTGGGAGTCAAATGCAATACTCCACAAAACAGCTTCAAAATACTTGCACACTGAAAAGGGTCAGGTTGTAGCAAACAGAAGTGGACCCAGGGAAACCTTTGCCAAAAGACAATATTGTACTAAATGTACAGTGAAGCTCTCTTCTTTATGTGAAGAAACTGGGGCTCAGAAGGTAAAAGAACTTGCTCAGACTCACACAGTTAGGAGGTCAGAACCTGGTCTGTCTGTCCAGATCAGAATCCGGTCTGTCTGTCCAGGTCAGAATCCGGTCTGTCTGTCCCCGGGGTTCTGTTCTTCACCACGCTAGCTTTTGTCAGAGGTGATTCATGCAGAGAATAACTATCCCTGTTCTCCTTGAATAATCCTTGTTCGTTGCTGTGCCTGGTGCAGTTTTTAGTATTTCCCACTTTGACTCTCAGAGTCCACCCGGTCTCTAGATGGGCTCCTGCCCTGGGTCATGCCAGTGGCCACCAACAGACTAGGAGGCTTCTTGGGACTGAGGGAAGCAGTCTGCAGCCCCCCGGGGAGCCTTCAGTCTGGGTCTCGGGAGCAGAATAAGGAGGCAGGGACTCCTGCTCCCTGGAGAGAGTGGAGCAGCAGCCTCCTTCCCCCAGGGCTCACCTGCCTTCTTATTCCCAGCCTATCCATCCTCAGTGGGATTCCTTATTGATCAATCATTTTCTGTAAAAGCCAGTGTTTGACTGGAAATCTAGTCATCCAAGGTGAGGCCCCAAACCTCCCTGCTCCCTTGAAGTACATTCTCATGTGGGGTACCTGGTCCTGTAAGACCTTCTGCCTCCTAAAAGGACCCTTGGGTGCAGCTTCTGTGTGGCTCCTGCAACAACATCAGTGCAAATTGGGGGAATATCAGTGAGTACTTCCCTGTGGGGCGTGTGTGTGTGTGGAGGTGGGACTGAGAAAATGCTGTTTCCGTCTCCAAATCCACCCCTCCCTCTATCAATTTTCTCAAATATTTGCTTGGGATGTTTTGGTGACGGAGATGACTGAAGCCCCTCCCCTCAGAACATCCATAAATGAAAGGAAGAGACAAGTCAACAATGTAATTTCAAATAATGAGAATTGCTCTAAAGAAAAGTAAAATAGGATAAGAGAAGAAATGATGAGGGGGTGCTGGGTTACACAGGTGGTCAGGGAGGGCTCCTTGGAGGTGAGTTTTCACTGGAGAGGTGAGGGGTCATGTGAGGAACTGGAGGACGAGCATTCCTGGAGGACAACATGGCAAATGCAAAGGCCCTGTGGTAGGAATGAGGCTGGCCTGGCCTAGAACCAGCAGAAAGGCCAGTGTCAGGGAGGACAGAGAAGAGGATGAAGATGTGATGGGAGAAGTAAGTATGGGCCAGGCTCTGGTGGGCCTTGTCAGCCATGGTGAGGAGTGTGGGTCTTTTCTTCATTGTGATGGGAGTCAGGGGTGGGCTTAGGACAGGGTAGTGATCTGATGAAGATGAGAGAAAGGTCACTCTGAGTGCTGTATGCCATGACAGTGAGGTGCTGGCTCTTACCAGTGGAGTGTCCCAGCAGTTAAGGGGACAGTGGTCCTAGGGAGTGGGAGAGGGGGAATATCATCAGACAAGAAAGAGCACAGGCTTTGGTTCTGTGTCCCAGGCCCACTGTTCAGCAGCCCAGAGCAGAAAGGGGCACTGTCAGCAGCTTGTTGTGGCCCTCAGGCCGGGGTGAAATCACCCGCCCTGTGGACAGCACACTGTCCACAGGGGCCACAGCAGCCAGACTGTTGTTGCCTCTCCCCCGACACATACCCTCAAGGCCAGGAAGGTCCTGATCGTGTAACTAGTTTCCCTAACCTTGGTTAGAGGAAAGAGGACTGGGACTCCAGAACACTCCCCTGTGAGTCTCAGTGCGCCCACAAAAGACAGCTAATGCCTCTTCCTGCAGTGACCACCCCCCACTGCCAGCAGTGGCAATGATCATGTTAGTGTCTGTCTCTGATACTTGCTGCGACCGAGGCTGACTTGTGGCTACTGGCAGAGTCAGATGCATTGCCAGTTCCCAAATATGCAACAAGCAGACTCACACTCACCTATGGGGATCTTAGGAAAATTAGAGATTCCCAGCACCCATACCAGTCCCACAGAATATATATTTCAGGCAGTGTCTGGACATGTGGACTTTTAAAAGATTCCTATGGCTTTTAGTTTATAGGAAATACAAGGGACAGAGGAACATGTGAAATGAGACTACGGGATGCAGTCCGCAAATTCAAAACAGAACCAAAGGACAAATGGTGTAACCTTTTCCACAAATAAATTGCAAGGAGGAAGTTTTTGTCAAGATGGCAGAGCAGGTAAATGCCCTGCTGACCTCCCCCCAGGAGTGCGCCAAAATGACAACTAGACCACAGAACAGCCCTCTCGAGAGCAGCCTGAAGACCAGCTGAACAGAAGTCCTGTGTAATTAAGGACCTTCAGAAGAAGCCATATTGATAATGACGGGAAGGTTGGAGATGAGGAAGGTCGGGCCCCACACTCACGGTGTGGCAGTTAAGAAATGGGCGAGAGGCCCTGAACAGTTGGCTCAGCAGTAGAGCATCGGCCTGGCGTGTGGATGTCCTGGGTTCGATTCCCAGCCAGGGCACACAGGAGAAGCGCCCATCTGCTTCTCCACCCTTCCCCCTCTCCTTCCTCTCTGTCTCTCTCTTCCCCTCCCGCAGCCAAGGCTCCATTGGAGCAAAGTTGGCCCAGGCACTGAGGATGGCTCCACGGCCTCCACCTCAGGTGCTAGAATGGCTCTGGTTACAGCAGAGCAACGCCCCAGATGGGCAGAGCATCGCCCCCTGGTGGGCGTGCCGGGTGGATCCCGGTCAGGCACATATGGGAGTGTGTCTCTTTGCCTCCCTGCTTCTCACTTCAGAAAGAAAAAAATGGGGGAGAGGGGATATCCAAACGCAGAGTTCCCCTCTCCAGGAGCAAGGGGTCTCAGCCCCACTCAGCGCTCCTCAGCCCAGGGTCCCAGTGCCAGGAGGAGAAATCCCCATAACTTCTGGCTGTGAAAACCTACAGGGATTGTGGCTGAGTGAAAGGGCTGCTTACTGGAGACCCAGGTTCCCCTTAAGGGGCTGGTGCACGGATTTACACACTGACAAATTCACCTGCTCTGAACTCCAGCACTGAGGCAGGAGCTTGAAAAGTACCAGGGACATAGAAGGGGGAACTGCATTGTCTGCTTCAGAGCGAGGGCTGGAGGGGCAGCTTTCTCCCAGACAGAAGTGTAGACAGAGCCATTGTTTCTTCATTGACCCTCCCCCCCACCCACTCTGTGTACGTATCAATAATTCCTTTAAATGTAAATGCCTTAAATGCTCCAATCAAGACTAGTTTGCATCCACACACAAATGGATAAGTGTCAGACGGGTGCTAGACTTTCCAGGGGAATCGCTTTGTAAGATACATACATGTCTAAGCACTATGTAAGATACATACATGTCTAAGCTTTGTAAGATACATACATGTCTAAGCTTTGTAAGATACATACATGTCTAAGCTTTGTAAGATACATACATGTCTAAGCACTCTGCTGTGTCCCTGAAACTAATGTAACGTTGAATGTCAACTGCAATTGAATAAAATTTAATTAAAAAAAAAATAATAAACCTGCCCTTAAAGACGACTGGGTGTATCACTCGTCACTGGGAAGCTGTTCTTACGTCTTCCCAGTATGGAACCGGTGACCAGTCATACGGAATGTGGAGAGGGGAAGGAGGAAGGAGAAAAGCAGGTGGAAAGCTCATTAAAAGGCGGGATTCACAGAGCCGGAATGTGACTGAGACTGGGGACAGCGGGGGCGTGTGTGACCTGACCGTCAGGTTATTCTGTTGTGTCACTGTTTTGTGGCAGAATTCTACAAAATAGTGTGAATTTGTCAGAGCCTAGCAAATGGCATATCTCATTAGGCAATGTAAAGTTCAAAGTGATTAATATAGATGAAAATGCTATTCCACTTGCCAAGACTTTTTAAGTAAGTGTGCACAGTAACCCCCCCTCTGCCACTCTGCTCTGCACTGTTTCTGTAACCCATGGCCAGCCGTGCCCCGAAAACACTAGGTAGATAATTCCAGAAGGAAATAATTCATAGGTTCTGAATTGCATGCCATCTGAAGTAACATGATGAAATATCCATCCCTCTCCCCACTCCACCCCACCACCTGAGACATGAATTATCCCTTTGTCCAGGGTCTCCTTGCTGTAGACACTCCCAGCTGGTTAGTCGCCATCTTGGTTATCAGATAGACTGTCCTGGTGTCACAGCCCTTATTTTACTTAATAATGGCCCCAACGGGAAGGGTACTGATGCTGGCAATTTGGGTGTGCCAAAGGGAAGTCATAAAGTGGCTCCTTAAAGCGACAAGGTGTATATGTATAGCACAAAACATAACAGATATAGGGTCCATACTGTCTGCACTTTCTGGCATGCCCTGGGGGTCTTGGAATGTATCCCCCAAGGGTAAGAGGGGACTACTGGCTAAGAAATGGTAGAAATTCCCTTAGACTTCTCTCCCAGTGACCTCCACAATCTTATCCTTTCTCTAGGAGTTTGTGGGCTCTAATTTAGACCTCTGCGAAACGCTATCAGTAAAGGTCTAGAAGGTCATAAGAGCTTAATTAACTTTGAAGATACTGAGGGTGATGATGAGGAAATAATGTCTTGTCTGACATTGAGAGTCATTTTGAGTGAAAAAAGAAAAGTCTTTGAGGACGTTGAGTTCAAATCATTTTTAAAAAGTGATGGAATAGTTATTTTTGAAAATTTAGAGTGGTGTCCTATTAAACAGGCAAGAAATCTGTACTTTTGAACATCTTGTCATTCTAACGATTTGGAAATGATTTGGAAAGTTGGTTTGCATGTGTTCATCTTATTTACTGAGTGAATTAGCGTATGTCCGTTCAGCTTGTATCTGTCGTGTGTTTACTAATGCCCGGAGTTGGGGTGGGCAGAGGAGGTACGGAGATGAGTGAGACCTGGACGTTGACTGCGCACGGCACGCGGAGAGGACAGGACGCACACGGATCACCAGCTTCGTGAGTGAGCTCCCAGGGAGACCAGCGTGCTGGGAGCCTGGAGAGGGAAAGGACTGATGTTTCACCGAGGAGGCGAAGTGGGTTAAAAGAGGATTTCCACAACAAAGGGTAGGACTGGGAGTGGGAGACAGTGGACAGAGAGAATCCAAAGCAGAGCCTTCAGGACAGAACCGGGAAGGCGGGAGGCAGGTTCCTGTGGTCCCGGAAGCACAGTCCGCTCGGAGGGTCATCACATGACCTGAAACTGCCAGCTGGGGAGGGACCCTGTCCGCTGGGGCTTGAAAGCCCACGTCTAGGACTTTGTAGGTTGTCAGCTGGGCGACAGAAAGCCCAAGGAGGACTTCAGCAAGAGGAGAAGGAATGCGTAAGGACCACCTCAGCCTCCCTGCTGAGAAGCCTCTGTGGTTAGGTGAAGCATCTAGTGAGATAAGGAGAGTGAGAAAGGGTCCCTCGGATGGCCTGGGAAGCACGCAGCCACTCTCTCCGAACACCTCCTTTCAGTCAGGGACAGACCCTTCCTGCGTCCATTTTGCACAACGTCTCAGATTCTTCCGTCAAGTTTTGAATCACATTGCATAAAATGGCATGGCTTGGGAAGAATTTGACTTCTGCATATTTTCACAGGGTATATTTTATATAATCAGAAGTTCAAGATTAAGAGGCATCGAAGACCATTTAATTTGATCTTTCTGCTGATGCTTAAATGACTTCTGTAAAATTCCTGTCACTGATTGTTCCGTCCCTGATTATGCTCTAGTGACAGGGAACTCACTATATGCCCAAATAAAAGTACTGATCAGACCAAGGGGGACAAAGGAGGGACGGAGACAGGGCAGTGGGCAAGCAGGTGTTCAGATCGTGGATACACAAGTCCAGAGTTAGAAAGGGCAGGTCAGGTGTGACCCGGCTAAGTGACTCCTGTGCCGGGGACCTGGGAAACTTGTAGCCCTCAGTTTGTGTCTGCAGAGTGGGAGTCACCTTCTGAGCAGAACTCAGCGTCCCCATCACCAGGATTCAGACGCAAAAGCTGGAAAGTCAAGAAGGAGGGTTCGGTGTTAGGATGAAGGGGCTGATGGGATGAAAACATCTGAAGTGACCCACCAGGGTTGGGGGGACTGCCATTGCGGATCGGTTGGTGGGTCGGTCGGTGGTAGGTTGGGTTTGCAAGTATGGGCTGTTTAAGGAAAAGGGCTCAGGAAAAAGACCATCAAGTGTGAACATCCTTGGAGCCCAGGTTTATGACTGAGGTCTGTAGAGTGAAGGAGGAGTAGGGTTTAAAGAAGCAGGTGAACTTGGACAGAGCCTGGATGAACCAGAGATGGGAAGGGGCGATCGATCGGGACCAGGCATAGCTTCGTTCACAGTTCAGCACTTGGGGAGTGGCTGCTTGCGCAGCGCAGTGTGCAGCCACGGCTGACACGGAGCTACATGCGGATCTGGTTTGTCTTGAAACATCACGGTGAATTCTTTCAATATGGAGGACACTTTCAATATGGAGGACACTTTCATTTTCCTGCTGCTGCTGCTGCTGCTGCTTTAATTTTGAATGTGTTTAATGTGTTGGACAAAAAACAAGCTGTCTGATAAGATGAAGAAGGCGCCTGTTAGCAGGGGAGGGGGAGGGGAGAGTAGGCTTGCGTGAGCTGCGGGGGTGGGAGTGGGGGCAAAGAACATCCCCAAACTGATCTTTTTAGGAAATTGCGGAATGAAAAACAAAGGAGAGATTTTCAAACTAGATTTCCTCTCTGAAAGAACATCCTGAGACGTTGCTATTAGTCATAGATACATAATTTAAGGGTTCAAAAGAAGTGTCAGAAAACAATTTTCATGCCAATTTTTCAAACTCAAAACGGAGGGATGAAAAATATAGGAGACACTGAGGTCATGAATATGCATATTTTTCAGGCTTCATGCCCTGATGCAGCAATGATAAAAATCGGGTAATTGGGCAGTTACCCTGTCAAGGTACCTGACTGGTTAAGTCAGCTCGGCAGGTGAGGGGCTGAGAGCTTGGTTTTGAGCGTAAACTCATTAAGTAAGATTTTCCTTTTAATTGCATATTCAATACAGGAAAACAAGGTTCTTCTGAAAAGAAAACCAAGATCGAAGCAAACCAGCTTCTATTCTCTCTCTCCCTTGTCTGTACACACATACACACATGCACACACACGCGCGCACGCATGCACACACATGCACGCACACACACGCGCACGCACACACGTGCGCGCACACATGCACACGCGCGCGCGCACACGCACACACACACATGTGAACGCACACGCGCGCACACATGCACACACACACGTGAACACACACTCTCAGAACTATATTAGCTTTGCTGGCATTTGCTAGACATTGAACATCAGAATCACGATGAGACATGAAATAGTCTATTTGAAGATAGACGTAACGAGTATCCAGCTCTAAGTGTCCATGTGTGTAGCTAGTGAGCACTCCAGACTCAACACGCTGGGACTTCACTCATGCTCCCCCGTTGCGGCTCTCATCACCTGGCGACCAGGACTAACAGCCACCACGGGTACAATTCAGAGACCTGGGGCATCATCAGCCTTTATGCCTCTGTTATTTACTTTCTTCTCTTTCCTTTCTTTCTTTTTTTTTTTTTTTTTACTTCTCATAAGGTTTTGCTATGTAACTTCTTGGGATTCGGAAAATATGTGTTATACCATGTTCACTCATCGAGGAGGAATTTTTGTTTCTATTTTTTTCCCTCTCCTCTCTCTTCCAATCAGTGCTGTGTTCTGTCTAGTCTGGCTCCTGAATGGCCTTCCAAATATACCCACTCTCCCTCTCCAATCTGCTACCCAAGGCCCCCCTGTCGCTCACCTGGGCTGTTGCTACAACCATCGGTTACCACACATCCTTCCTGTTCCCACTTGAATCCATTTTCTCACACTGTCCTATGAGGCTTTTAAGATGTAAATTTAAAACTGTCCCTCACTCCACCCTGTTGCTTAAAAACTATGAGGAGCTCCTCATTGCTCTTAAGAAAACAACCAGAATTCTTAATGGACCAACCTATCCCTTCATGGTAAGAACCTGACGTATTTCTAGACTCACCTGTGCCTCTCTTTTCTTCCTTCCTGCATTAGTGTCTGACCCACCTGTGGCTCCTTCTATTTGTCAGAGTCCTTCTGTCTTCAGACTGTCCCACATGTCTTCCCCATTGCGTGGAACTCTCCTATTCATTCCTGGAAACTCAAAGCTCCCCTGCTCTCAGCCTCCTTCATAGCACTATGGAAAAATATTTCTTTATTTGTGAATTATAATTGACATACAATATTATATTCGCTTCAGGTGTGTGACATACTGATTTGACATTCATAGACCTTACAAAGTGATCAGCATAAGTGTAGTAACCATCTGTCACCTTACAAAGTTGTTTTGACATCTTTGACAATATTCCCTATGTTGTACATTACAGCCCCGTGACTTATTTTATAACAAGGAATGTGTACCTCCTCCTTCCCTCCAGTCAGTCCTCTACCCCCACCCCCTCTGGCAACCCCATCAGTTTGTTCTCTGTATCTCTATGAGTATGCTTCTGTGTTGTTCGTTCACTTGTTTTGGGTTTTAGATTCTCCGTGTAAGTGAAATCATATGGTGTTCGTGTTTTCTTGTGTGACTTATTTCACTCAGGGCAGTGCCCTCTAGGTCCAGTCATGTGGTTGCAAATGGGAAAGTTTTATTCTTTTTTATGGTTGAGTAGTATTTCACACTGTATATATATATGTACCACATTTTATTGTGTGTATGTCTATTGGTGGACACCTATGCTGTTTCCATATCTTGACCATTGTAAATAATGCTGCAGTTTACATAGGGTGCATGCATCTTTTTTGAATTTGTGTTTTCATTTTTCAGTTAAACGACCAGAAATGGGTCTTAAAGTAGTTCTCTTTTTAGTTTTTTGAGAAATTTCTACGTTGTTTTCCACAGTGGCTGTACCATTTATAATTCTACCAACAGCACACGAGGGTTCCCCTTTCTCCACATCCTTGCCCACACTTGTTATCTGTTGCTTTTTGGATAATAGCCACTCTGACAGGTCTCATGTGGTTTCTCATTGTGGTTTTGATTTTCCTTTCCTGATTATTAACAATGCTGGGCATCTTTTCATGTGGCTGTTGCCTCTTTGGTATCACTTTCATGATAGTCGTTGAAATTAGTTGTCTAACTCTCCACTCCGCTGGAACTCTAAGTTCCATTCATGCAAGAAAAGATGCATGCTACTAACCCATGTCTCCTCAGAGCCTGAAGCAGCATCTCAGAGTCAGTCCTAAAAATGCGTTTGTAAACCGGATCAATGAATTCCTTGGGTGATCTTTGATCTCTGGCAATCACAATGGATTTTACTGATGAACCAGATGGACCCAAGGTAAATGTGAGTGTCTGAGGCTGGAGAGCTCAAAAAAATCACCTTTCCAGGTATAGAGGGAAGAAAAGAAACAGAAGATTCTGGCTGATTATAATGCAATTCAAATGAGCCCCTGCTAGGTGTGGCTGCTCAGGATGCGATCTGGCTCATGGGCTTTGTAAAGAGAAGCGAACTGTCCGGAACGGGCAACAGGCCCTTCTGCCTCTCTCTGCGCTGGGCAGGCCGTTCCCGAGAGATCCCGGGCAGGTCTGGGGTCACACACAGTCAGACCATCCAGAGGTGAGAGAAGAAGACGCTAAGGGAGGCTGAAAACCATGGAAACCACATGAGACCTGTTGGAGTTTTTTGAGAAATTTCTACGCTGGCATTGTTGGAGTTGCCGGGCAGGTACTGGGGAACCGTGTGTAAGAATCTGAAGCACTCTCCTGCTGACTCTGCAAGTGTCCGACGTGGACTAAAAGAAAAAGAGAGACAAGAGCCCACGAGTGAGTTCTGTCTGGAGCCAGATGATGGCTCTCTGTACAGAGGAGAGTTTTGACTAAACCTGCTGAGCTGTGACAGAGACTCTGCCCCAACGTGAGAGGACGCTCCAGCAGCCGGTGCTGTCCGGAGGTGGAATGGGCAGACCCGGGACGCTGTGGGGTTTCTGCCTCGGGACTGGGTCCCGTGTAGACTGGCTTGCTGACCACATGCAGGGGCTGCCAGTCAGGGCTTACTGGGTATGGGCAGTGGGCCGGTACGAGCTCCCTATTCAGTTGGCATTTACAGTGTTTATTTTCTTTTTATTGAATTGATTGGATTTACAAAATTAGACAGGTTGCAGGTGCACAATGCTACAACACAGTACTCTGTACTGTGTGCTCACCGCCCCCCTCCCTCAGGTCGAGCGCCTGGAATTATACTGGACTTGCCCGCAAATGCTGACGTCCTAACGCCATACCACAGCTTCATAAGGCAGAGACATACGTTTGTGATCCTATTCTGCAGGAGTAGAAGTGGGACTTAGCCATGTCAGGGGCTTCTTCAAAATAGCAGTGATGGTAAATGGTCCTCTCCCCATCCATTTTCTTTATTTTAATCCCACAATCCTGTGCCGCTTTTTCAAAACGTCCCTTAAAGGCCCTTCCGGGGCTGATGTCCTCTGATCCCACCGTGCTGCACACTGTGTGTCGCCAGCACACTTAGCACCTAACTACGGTGACAACCCCTTTTCACAGCTGAACAAGAAAACCAGGGTCTTCCAACTGGGTCATTTCTAATGACCACATGTCACTGAGATTGCAGAGAATGAAGGAAGGGAAGTGATCATAGCAGGATATTTGTGATGTAGGACAGGGTGGCTTTCTAATTGAATATTTTATTCATGCTTCTGTGGGGTAAAAGTACCAGACTTGGCAGGCAGGGAGGTTATGACTCAAGTCATTGAAGGGGAAACCTGGAAAATCACAACCAGAACTTCATCAGGCTCATAATTAGTCTAAAAATAAGAGCCTGCGGCAGCTAAGGGAAAACATGAACTGCAGAGACGGGATTTCCGGTAGACAGAGGTTGAGGAGGAATGACTGTGTGGAGTAATATTCTTGTAGGTGAAGACAGGAAAGAAATGAATAGAGTTAATAACTTAATGCAATCCGGAAAACGGGAGCGAGGCAGTGATACGTAGAAGTAGAAGACAGTAAGTGAATAGGTAAGAATAAGCGGTCAGTAATGCGAGATACTAAAATGCTATCGCGCCATTAAAGACAATGAAAATTTGAGAATGGACATGTGAAAAAATAAAATGGCCGGAACAGACGGCATCGGGTAAAAAAAGAAATCTCAAAAAAGTGGAAGAAGTCTCTAATAATTAATTGGTGGAGGACAGGCAGCTCATAAAACCCTTATGAAATTAGAGTGGCAGTAGGGTCGCCCCAAAGGCATTGAATAGAGATTCGGAGCGACCTGAGATGTGTGTGTGTGTGTGTGTTACGGGCTGTTAAATTCGGCTCCGCTGCTGGCTGTCCTGTGAGTGAGTGATGTCCACGATGTCCTGACCTCCGTGTCGCTGCACAGGTTCCGTAGCCTCGTGCCTGTGGCTTCTCTTATGGAGTCAGTCCATCTCGGGCTCGGGACCCTCTCTTCCCACTGCCTTCTCCTTTTCCCAGCGTTATCGTCTTTTCCAAAGCATCCTGCCTTTTCAGGAGGTGCTCGAAGGAGGACAGCTTTGGGATTTTCATGTTTCTTTTCTGCTTCCAGCGCTGTTTCATGCTTACTTTGGTCTAGGACCTATTTGTTCATCTTTCTGGGGGTCCAGGGTATTTGTAGATCTCTCCTCCCAACACTGTATTACTAATGAATGTATTTTTTTCTATCAGCCTTCTTCCTTGTCAAACTTCTGCAGCCGTACATAGTAATTGGGAATGCGAGGGTGTGGGTGATCTTAGCAATGACACATCTTCGCGCCTGACGATCTTTCCTGATTCTTTGCAGCCTTCTCTTGATTTCCATTTCAACTGATGACTGAACCAAGATAAGCAAAATCTTTGACAACTGCTTTGTGTTTATGATCTATGCTGAAGTTGTGTATCTCTTCTGTAGTCATGATTATTCTTGGCTTCTTGATGTTCAGATCCAGCCCTGCTTCGCCAACAAGAGGCAGTGCCTTCCTATAGTAGAAAAATAAAAGGAGAGGTTATATTCTGGGAGTTTTTCTTCTTCCTGCAGAATAAAGGCTAAATGATGTGAGAACAATGGGGAGAGCATATTTGAAAGATAGGGACTTGAGGCCCTGGCCGGTTGGCTCAGTGGTAGAGCGTCGGCCTGGCGTGCAGAAGTCCCGGGTTCGATTCCCAGCCAGGGCACACAGGAGAAGTGCCCATCTGCTTCTCCACCCCTCCCCCTCTCCTTCCTCTCTGTCTCTCTCTTCCCCTCCCGCAGCCAAGGCTCCATTGGAGCAAAGATGGCCCGGGCGCTGGGGATGGCTCCTTGGCCTCTGCCCCAGGCGCTAGAGTGGCTCTGGTCGCAACAGCGCGATGCCTCGGAGGGGCAGAGCATCGCCCCCTGGTGGGCAGAGCGTCGCCCCCTGGTGGGCATGCCGGGTGGATCCCGGTCGGGCGCATGCGGGAGTCTGTCTGACTGTCTCTCCCCGTTTCCAGCTTCAGAAAAATACAAAAAAAAAAAAAAAAGAAATAAAGATAGGGACTTGAAAATCACACTGAAGGGTTTAGCATCTTGGCATTATGATGTGGGGTAGGTGTGCCCTGAGCCAATTTTTCCAACCGCTGAGACCTCAGTATTTCCTCTGTTGAGTGGGGATACTGATGTACACTGTGGCCTACTGTTGTGTGAGCATCAGAGATGAAAACTGTGTGTTAGTGGCCCGCGCAACAGCATCCCGCATGAAAGCTATCCTGATTGCAAAATAGGGTGGCATAGTGGACAGAGCCATCACAAAAATGACGTTGGAGGAAAGGGAGGAAATTCAGCCTGACCGAGTCCTTGCAGTGTTCTGGTCACATAGACACATGAATTCTTTCACTCCTCACCATAACCTAAGACAGTGACATGAATTTCCCCAAACTTCAGAAGAACAAAGGGAGGTACAGAAAACTTAAATGAAGTCTCTTCGGTCTCCTCACTAATGATTGGTAAATCTGGAGATCCAACCCCAACTTCTGAACACAAAAAGTCCTATTCTTGGCATCACACACACACTAACGAACATACATGAGCCATTTGAATCCGTCCTGATTCAGATCCCGGAAAGCTATGACCTGACGCTTCCTGTTCGGAGTTCTGTGTTCCCTCTCAGATTCGAAGAGCTTCGTTTTCATGCTTTTTTGTATTCACCTCCAATCCATTGTGTGAGGGAAAGACCCTGGATGCAAAAGGTGTCTTAGGAGTCCGTGAAGTTGAAAAATGGCCTAAGCTTCGGTTTCTTCCTCGAGTAAATGTGCCAGGGAGCAGAAGCCCTGAGAAGTCACAAAGGCTTCAAAAGGCGTTGGCAGCCAAAGAGGGAAACAACGGAGGAGAGATACAGTCCTGAGGGGGCTCTCGTATTCCATCGTTCTATCGGTTCAGCCTGCAAATGTTTAATTTAGTGAGAAAACTTCAGCTCCAGATGGACGTGGGAAGCCCTTAAAAATACATTCTTAGCAAAGGCGGCATCAGGATGGATTCAGGAGAGGTATTTCATACCGCAGAAATCGCCCTGAATATTTCATGTACATTAAAAAATTAGTAGGCAAAACTGAAGCCGGGGCATGTAATTTACCTAGCTGTTGCACGATGTTTTGTTGTTTTTTGGTGTGTTTTTTTTTAAAGAGCAGAGCAGAAGATTTTTCTTATGGGCACATTAAGCTGCACTTGGATCAGAATGCATTGACTCTGCATTAGTGCCCATCAGAGAGGGTAGCAGAGAGAGCTGCGTTGTGGTGAGGCCATAAATATGGGCGCACCGAGAGAAATATTAGCTTCGTTTGTCTTGATCTTCTGCGGAGTGGATTGGTGAGTCCCTGCTCTTTGAAGGATGAGATAGCACTGCCCCGGTACGGCTGCGTCCGGAAGGCATAAACGAGGCAGTCCGATGGCCTGATTTGGAGGGGTCCAGCGGGGATGTGCCTCCTTGTGGATAATGAGATCGTATTTGGAGTAGCTATGCCACCAAGTGAGAAAATGAATTTAATAGAAACATCACTGCTATTTACAACTAAAGGAATATTGGTGAAATATGCTGAAAAGAGAATGAATTTGTGGCCTGGGACCTTTTTTTATGCTTGGAAAAGCACTTAGTATGTGACCCTCATCCTGTGGATAAATGTAATGTGAGTTTATAGTAATTCAAGCCTCTGAGTTATATTTAGCTAAGGTTGAAAGAGTTTGAACATTCAGCCTTGAGCTACAATTACGGGCAGAAGAATCAGTGTCTCGTATTCACTTTTTCTACCTTCCTAGGTTCTAAAATTCTCAGAACTGGGCTCCAGTCTCCTTTCGCTCCACAGAGGATGTGGCCCCACAGTTGGTGCTACAAGGACACTGGTTTGCCCATGACCCTAAACAGTGACTGTTTCTCCATCAATGATGAAAAGAAGCACTATTTCTTCCGCTAATGGAAAATCATGAAGCCATATAGAAGTTTAATGTCTTCTTCCTATCGGCCCCTGGGCTTTGCTGCACACAGGCTGTGTTTCCTCAGAGGCCTCGTGTTGGTGATGAACTCAGTGTTGATTGACACACACTTGCAGAACCGATGAATCTCTACAAAGGAAGCCTCGTGAAAGTGGGCGCGTTTAAGGAGCAGTCCAGAACCAGCGGCCACATGTTCCTGGCGCTGTGAACGCTGGGCTGCCTGGAATGCGGTTGCTTTGCAAATATCAGGGACTGGAATATCTCGTAACCAGTCTTCCTTAGGGCTGTAGAGAGTAGAGGAAAGGGAAATGGTGGACTAGAAAGGAGAATAGGGCAGGAAATGCTGACGGTGGTTTGCTGGCTTTTGGCTTTGGCCGTGTACACATCTCTGTGTTCAAAACACGGTCCCTGTTTCCGAGTTACTCACCTTCCGGGGCTCTTCCGTGGGCGTTTTCATCTGAGTCACATGGCATGACTGCAACGCTTATCTTCATTTTGCAGGTGCAAAAAAACTGATTCTCAGGGTTTTATTGACTTCTCAAGGTCACGCCACCTTTAAAGAGAGGAATTAGGATCCGCAGGCAGGATTGACCGGCCCCTAGTCCCATGAGCCGACGCTCAGGGGCCTCGCAGGGGTAGAATTCTCGGGAGGGCAACAACCAGTCGGAGACTTGGGAATCCGCCCTCGCCTTCCGGGTACCTGGTTGCCTCTCTCTTCCCTGGTGAGAACCCCAGACTCCTCTTATGGATGTAGGAGAGAAAATGAGATGAATGAGCCAGGCAGTGAAATTGTTCTAAAACTATTAAAGAGGAAACTGTCTTAAGTTATCAGCGAAGGGGCCAGTAAACCTTGGCCGGCCCAGAGGTGGACTTTTAAACAAAGGTTGAACAAAATTACAGACAGATCCCTGGAGATACTTCTAAATAATCTTTCAGAACTGGGGGGTTACACAGTGAGGTGAACTTTCTGCCTCGTGTGAGCAAGTTTGATGCCGAGGAGCTGAGTCTGAGCCAGGCTTGAAGAGCCTGCACATCTTCGGTGGACACTCGGGTCCCCTTGGTCTTCTGTGGTCTTGCCCAGAGCAAACACACTAATCTCGGGAGAGGGGCAGTCAATGCTTCCCTCAGAATTGGGACTCACCTGAATTTCCCACCTTTGCAAATTTAATATGCTTTGGAGGATCTTTCACTTGAGCAAGTAAGTGTCTATCTATCTGATCATCTCTAGCCCCCCGCCCATCTCCAAGATCGTACTCCCTGGTTCAGGCACCTGCAGGGCTGGTCCTGGCTTTCGTGGGGCCCTGTCCTTCCTTCGACATGTGCTCCTGACTGTCTGTCTTGTGTTCTACTAAGACCGCCACCATACGCCTGTGGGTGAAAACCTCATCAACAGCCACCTCCTGTGGAAAGGCTTTCTCAACTCTATGCAGCAGAGATAGGTTTATGGGTTTTTGTTTTTTATTTTATGCCCTGCACCAACGCTGCATCTACTTGACACACAGGTTTGTAATTGCTTGTGACCAAGGCTGTAAGCCTGGTGGCATCTCGAAGCCAGAGACTATGGCTGAAGTATTACCTCTCTCATGCTTAGAGGAGTGTTGGAGCCACTGTAGGAAGAGAGCAAAGGTTTGCTGATTGAAGGAGTGAAAGTGAATGAATGGGTGAGTGGGCAGCCTGTTCTAGAAATGCAGGGGGAAGTCTTGCCTGTGCCCAAAGCACGCAGGTTGTTCCCACTTCCCTGGGCTGTCCCCACCCCCAATTCCCTGACAGTTCAAATCTCCCCACAGCCCATTTAAGACCCCATCTGTAGTGCGCTCCCTCTATGAACGTGTGTCTAATAACTTTCGTTATAGCTGTTTAGTCAGTGAGTCAGCATTTGTGGCTTGTTTGATGAATGTGGGATCGGCTGGGAAGGAGAATGAGCTGCAGGAAGATTTGCATTAGGCTGAGATGGTTTAAGTGAAAAAAAAAAAAAAAAAAAAAAAAACACCTCTCCTTCCTGACTTCCTTTTCCCTCATCCTGAGCCAGGTAAAAGGTGGAAGAGGGAAAGCTTTGGATAAGGTCCAAAAAAGATGCCAGTCGGCGAGCTCCGTCTCCCCGGGGTGGGTGCAGGACTGTAATAGATGGGTCCCAGCTAACTCCACGCCAGATGTGTCTGCCTCTGCAGGGGCACGAGGAAGCCGTCCCACCCAGCCGTGTCAGAGGGGTACCTGCTCTCGAGTCTGCCTTTTCTCCAAGGGAGAGGCTCGAGAGTTACCCAAAGGGAGAAATTTATGCCCTCGGATACGGCAAGACAGCGGCCAAGATTAACCCACCATCCAGGAGCCGTCCTCCTCCCCGAGACAGATAGTTCACATCCCAGAGCATCCAAGATGGACGGAAACCGCCTTCCAAAGCAGTCATTCCAGGATGCAAAGATGAATAAGACCCACCGCCATTATTCTGTCTACACTCGCCTAAGAAGAAAATTGTTCCGGGCTTCCGGCGGGGTAATTGTTCTTCGTCTTGATACCGCATTCTATCAGGATGGCGCTTTTGTCCAAAGCTCTTTAGGACCAGGATCCCATTAAGCTGCCTTACACCTGTATGGGAAGAAGCATCTTGCTTCCTTTGCAGATGGGCAGAATGGGCCTTGGAGGAATGCGAGGCTTCCGCAGGGGGAGGGAGGGGGTGGGAGCGGGGAGTGAGTCCCTGCGACCTGATTCCTCTTTTACCTGGCAACCCAAGCTCAGCTTTTCCCTCTGCGTCTTTAAAAAATCTCCGCAATCAGCCAAAAGATTTATACTTTCTTATTACCTTAGCAGCTTTTCTCAAATAAATCTTTTTTTTTCCCTCAGCACAAGGAATGAATTTAAAGGAATATATTAAATTTTTAAAAATGGGCTTGCAAAGCAAGATTCTACTTTGACCCTAATATCTCCCTCGTCCGACTCCCTCCTGCACACAGGCACCCTACCCTTATCAAACACAATTCACCTTCTCTGGAAGCAGGCGGAGATTAGAGCCGTGGCCAAGTGCAGGAACGAGGAATGGGCATCCTCACAGCCAACAACCAGCGAGTGGGGGGTGGCTGTGAGGAATTTCCGGAATGCCAGACCACTAATTGCTGACAGTCTTCCAAGAGTAGAGGAATTTGGGCAGATTACCATTTTTAATACAATTACATAGAAAAATATGTTTTGAAGAATGCATTTTAAAAATTGAGGTCACTGGTGTTTTTGCATTTTTCTCCCATTAGAGGAAATAAAAGAAATCTTTATTAACATCATCTAGCCTCATGCCAGATCATTTTCTTGGCTTCATGAGATTTTTACACATAGGCTTACCAGACATCTGGAAATCAGCTGCACGAGCAACTTAAAAATAAAGGCCTTAATACCTAAATACGCACGCAGGATAGGCACATGCTGCTTTTGTTAAAACATGCCATGCATTTCTTACATGAACTCAATCTCAAAGGAGATAGAAGAGCTAAAAAAAAAAAAAGATTTTTGTGATATTCTGATTTGATTTAAAATAACACCCAATTCAAATGAACAGTAACTTTAAAAAGTGCTTTATTTCCCCTGATGAGAATACACAGTCACTTGAGGAATTTTGGAACTAATGCAGAAAGCCAAGAAAGCAAAAACACATCATCTCACCTCTCAGAAGCAGCTATTTAGGAAATTTTCTTCTTCTGTCTTGACTTCATTTATCATTTTTCCCCACTTAGCAAATGTCACGATGCACATCGAACTTTATATAGTTTATTATATTTCTTTTAAGACTCTGTGAAACCTGTTTTCCCATGCCGATGAAAATCTTTCATAAACATTTCTAACAGCTATCCAGTATATTATAATATAGATAACTTCACTCCCTTATGTTGTGAATTTAGGTGTTTGGAATGCAGTTCTTAATGAAGAAAGGATATAATAAGCAAAGTGAGTTTGAGATTAATTCAAAAGAAGAGTGTATAAAATCATAGAATTTTAAGGCTGAGACACATTGGGAAGTCCCAGCACCCAACCACCTTGTCTGACTCGGAGGTCTGACAATCCCCACCCAGAGAAGGGCGACTTTCGTAGGGTTCCACTGTGAAGCAACTGCGGGAAGATTGGGACTGAAGTTCCAGCACTCTTCTTCCTGCCAACCTGTTCATCCTTCCTGGGGGAGGCATGCTCCTCCCAGCGGGAACCTGCCCTGATTTACTCTTTGAGAGGGATTATTTATGTAACCAGCACTTGCCCCCCCCCCCCCAGGAAACAAAGATGGCACTACACGGTGAGCCACCATGGGACACCTGTTGTTATTTCAGGTTTAAGCAGGTCTCTGCCAAACCAAATCAGAAGGATGCCGTGAGAACACCTGGGAAAATGGGCTTCAGAAAGTCTCGGTGTCAGAAAGAGTAGCAATGACACCAGGTTCTGAGACTCCCCACAGGTTCGCATGCTCCATCCGTATCGAAGGGTCCTCCGGGGGATGTCCAAGCAGAGAAACGACCTAACAATCCTTGCCACCTTTGTCACGTGTGTAAGTCTGTGTCTGCTGCACTCTCAAAGTTGAGGTAAGCCCCTAGAGGGAAAGAGCTGCATTCTGCTGGTGCTGTGGAGTCAGGAAGGGGCAGGAGAGAGGAGAGCTGGGGAGGAGCCATCTCACTCAAATATCTGGGACAAGCAGAAGCAACACAAGAGCTGGCGTTTTTGTGGGGTTTTTTAACTAAAATTAATCGCTGAACAACCAAGAGAGACAGAATGGGCAGAGTGAGAGAACGAGAGAGGCAAGGATAAGAAAGAGAAAAGAAGCAAAGAGACACGGAGAGGGAAGAGCATACGAGAACAGGGACCCAGCATCTATAAAAGCTGCAAACGCGAACGGCACTCCAGTTATCCATGAGGGTGCCTGCCGCTGTGGTCTTTTTCTGCGGGGCTTAAGGAAAGTGCGCCGTTCAGAGAGCTGACCCCCTTCCCCCCAACAACCCCATCCTCAGCCCCACCATTGTGATTCTACAGGAGAAAGACTGAATGCAGGTTTGGGGGGAGCTCAGTTTTCTTAGAGAGAAGGCCTTCTCTTCCCTTGTGTGGGGAAAGGAGAGAGAGCACTGCCACTGCCTCTTCCTGAAGACAGAGAAACAAAGATGGGGCGGAGCCAAGACCATTGCCTATGAAGAGCGGGAAGACCACAGCAAAAGTCTCCAGACTGAGGTCTTTATTAGACCCCTGAACCTGCCTTTCGATGACCAGAGCAGGAAGCTAGACATGGAGCTAACGGTGTGCTGATACATCCAGGTAGGCAGGTGTGGCTGGGACACACCCCCTCTCCTGCTACCCCCAGACTCTCTCGTAAATTCCTTCTTCCTGAAAGTTCCAGCAGGAGGATCCCACCTGTGGTTGTAGCCGGAGGTTTGGTTGGAGAAATACATAGTTGAGATGGGAGGCACGGGGGCGGGTGCAACAAGACACATCCGTTTCCTCTTCTGTAAAAGGGCGTAACTTTGTACCTCTGTCTGAAGGTTATTTCAATGTTAAATTTAGCTAAATAAAACATTTAGTATAGTATTTAAAATTATGAACGCTATATGTATTTGTCAGTGTTCTGAAGAGATTTATTATAAGGAATCGGGTCACGTGACTGTTGATGAGGGCATGTCCTGAGATCCACAGGGGTGGGCAAGACCATTGTTCAGTCCCACTCTCAGACTGAGGGCCTGAGACCCACGAGAGCCAGTGCTGTAATTCTCATCCAAAGGATGGCCAACGTGAGGTCCAGGAGGAGCCAATGTTTCCATTCAAGTTCCAAGGTGGGGAAAAAGCTGTCTCAGTTCAAAAGCTGTCGGTAAAAATTCTCTTTTGTATAAGAGAGGGTCATCCTGGGTTCTGTTCAGGCCTTCAGCTGCTTTACTCAATCTACTGATTTAAATGTTAATGTTGGTGAAAAACATCCTCACAGACATACCCGGAATGATGTTTGACCAAATATCTGGGCACCTCCTAGCCCAGGTTAGTTGACATGTAAAATCAACCATGACAGTATATTATAGTAGGTGACATATAATAAAAATGTTATAATGGTGAATTTTGATTATTCTTATTATTTTTAGTATTGTGAATCATTCCGCTTTGCTTCATACTTCCTTTAATGCAAACAATTAATAAAGTCTTGATGATTATGGAGAGACATTGTTTTACTAATACCTTAATTGCAACCTAGAGTCTGGCTAAATTGAGTTTTGTAGTTTGCAACCTTGAAAGCTTAAGCCTTTTCTTTTTTTTTTTTTTTTTTTTTTTAAAGTATGTCTTTTTTTTTTTTTAATTTTTATTTATTCATTTTAGAGAGGAGAGAGAGAGAGAGAGAGAGGGGAGACAGAGAGAGAGAAGGGGGAGGAGCTGGAAGCATCAACTCCCATATGTGCCTTGACCAGGCAAGCCCAGGGTTTCGAACCGGCGACCTCAGCATTTCCAGGTCGATGCTTTATCCACTGCGCCACCACAGGTCAGGCTTAAGCCTTTTCTTTATTAAAATATCATACAAGAAAATTTTTTGGAGAAATTTTATAATAAGATTCATTCATGTATCACCTGTAAACCTCACTTTTAAAAGTGTTGGTTAACAACCTATATATTTATACATCTCTATTTATAGACATATAACTATATATCTAGGTCTATAGATATTCATAGACACATAATCTTAAAGGCTTTTGATAAGTTTGGAATACTTTAACCAACTTTATGAATTTAATTAAGCTTTTCTCCACATGGTGTATTAGAAGAGACAGCAGTTTATACAAAGACCATAATCTAGGGGAAAAAAATTATTTAAAAAAAAAACACTCAGGTCTACAGGGCAACTAGGACATTTTGCTTGTCAGCAGAATAAATTTATTCTGAATTCATGAATTGATAATCAGCCACCTTCTCATAATGATTAATGTTAATTAACCTCTTAAAGCCCCCTCCTTACTGAGCCATCTCTCGCTGACAGCCCTTGCAGGCAGGGTAGAATGCTGATGGCGTGGAAGACCTTCCTCTGGGCAGCCAAGGTCCCGTGAGGTGGAAAACGCCATTTCTGTGTGGAGATGCCACAAATATGATGCAACCCCAGAGAATTTCCAACAAAGAAAAAAACATACACGATGCGCCACTGTGGCGACATATTTATATTTTCATCCTGAAAGGACCATTGGAAGGCAGTCAGCTAGCTCTACTGCTTAAAGCCTCATGACTTTGGATAAATTCCCTCACCTCCGCGAACCCAGCTTTGTTCATCTGTAAAACGGATGAACAGGGATTGTATTAACAATTAACATTTTAAATTCAGGTTCCTGTGGACCAGCGTTGGACAAAAGGCAAGCCCCCTTGTCAAGCAGTGCACCTCACATTAAAGCTGCCTTCCAACAACTGAGCCTTGATCGTAGGTCCTAACACGGACCTCCACATCTTTGCCTGTTCTAGGCCTCACCTGCTTAGACGCTGATAATATGAAGATCAAAGATAGCCAGGAAGTAAACTCCAGATTGGGGTATAGCATGCAAGAGGTTTATCAAGGGGGTGTGCCCTTACAACCCAAACCTGTGGAAAGCAGGGGCAGGGAGCTAGATTCAGCAGAGAGTGAATGAAACTGAAGGCGTAACGGCAGACTGGGCTGACCCCCAGCTGAAGGCTGGAGCCAGAGTGGCTCCATCACAGCTGCTTGAGTTAGGCTCGTGGCCAAGGCTTTATATCCCATCAGTAATCACCCACTGGATGTGGGCTGCCCCGGGAAGGGTCATGACTTGGACCAAGGTGACACTCTGTCCCTGAAAGAGTCCCCGACAGAGCTGTGAGCTTACCGCCATTGGTGGATAGTGCTCCACGCCGCTGTGGCCACCAGTCCTTCATTGAACGGATGCTGGGCTTCCGCACCAATCTTCCTTGAATGTTTACTGCACTGCGCCGGGGCTGATATCTGCTTTATCACATTTAGCTCTCACCGCAACTCTCTCAGACAGGGATTAGTACCGCATTAGTACGTGTATCGCATGCTGAAATTGAGGTTCAAGGTCTCACAACCCGTGAGTGGTGCAACTTCCGATCAAATAACTAGCTGTCTTTCGTGTTCACCTGCATGAATGCATTGGTTTGTCGTAAACTGAGAGCTCACACTGACCGCCGATTCCCTCCACTGCTTCTCTGCTTTTTCCTCGGGGGGGGGGGGGATGGTTCTACTTTCCCCCTTTCACTTTCCATTCCTCTGTAGGATTCATTCCAAACCCGACCCCTTCCAATCCCAGCTGGGTAGAAATCATCGTTACCTCCTCTTTGTTCCCTGTTTGGCTTGCTCTGTGATCTTGCCGAGCTTACTTTCTTTAGAAGTACAAACAAATGCTTATTGTGTAACTTTATTGGAAAAACAGCATATTCTCTACAACCCAATTTCCAAAGTGATTAAATGGAAAGACTGACCACTAGGAAGGGGGAACCCTGATGAGCGGATGTCTAGGAGTGACCCGGACTTCAACGCAGCAGGCGAATTTGGAAAATGACTCAACTACTTAAAAAATAGAACTGGGGTCAAAGTCTGGCTGATGTTTGTTACTCAAGTAATTTTAAGACTCTATTTCTACCTTGGTAAAATGGGAGCAGAGTACTTGGTTCTTGGGGTTATAAAGAGAGTTACAGGAGATACGTTAAGATTAGTCCAGGATGTGGCGTACAGCAAAGTATCAGCAAATGCTGGTTTCACGGAAATGGCAACAGCCGCAGGAACCACCACGGTCATCCTTCTTGCTGAATTTATTCTATGCTTCTTAGCCTGGTGTGGAGTTACAAGCACCAGATTAGATGTGGAATGGCACAGCAGCAAGGGCGAACACTTTGGAGTCTGGTTGCATCAACTGATATCTCTTAACCTTTGAACAAGTTAATTAATCCGCCTTAGTCTTGCATTTTCCACTTGCAAATGGCAACGATAATAATGTATATATCATTGAGTTTTTCGGGTTAAAAGAAGTCATGCATCCGAAGCATTTCCTGCAGCGACCGAGCCCCAAGAAGTTGCATAGGAAACGTCAGCTTTACGACTCCTACACGCCTGCATGCGAAATGACACCCCGTGAATATCGCAGACTTATTGAGAGAGCGAAGGAGAAGCTGGCACACGGTGGGCCCTCCAAAGACATTGAAGTCTTCCCGTTCTGTACACAGTTCTCCAGCAGAGGAGACGGGAGACTCCCTGGCCCCACATTCTGCACGGTGCTCGGGAGAATGTTAGGTGGCGGGAAATACAGTCTGACAGTATCTGTTTTAACGAGACATCCTGTGAGCTCTGGCTACTCCCAGGTCACGCTGCCTGCGTTGGAGCAAGAACACTAATGGACTGGGTGGTGGGGCCTTTCTGTCTGACTGGGCTCTGGATTTTAATGAAGCAAGCAGCTCACACACCCAGACAGTTTGGTGTGTGTGTGTGTGTGTGTGTGTGTGACTGAGTCTTTAATGGCAAACGATTTTGTTCAAAAAAGTAAGTAGAGAAAAACAAGAGGACAGAAGACTCAAAATGTCTTCTGATTTGCATTAATAAGAGAAAAGCTGTCCAAGATTTGCACACGGGAAGATGACCCTTGAACAGGGCAGAGGAGAAGGAGAAAACAGTTTCTCCAGGGCAGACATACCCTCCATGGCTTTAACAAAGGCTGCTATCTGTTGCTTGGCTTCTTATTTTTTAAGTCTCATTAGTTCACTCTCTTGTTTGTTTTTTTTTAATTAAATTTATTGGAGTGACAATGGTTAATATAATTATATAGGTTTTATTTTTAATTAATAATTAATCTATTATGATTAATAGATCATCTGTATATTGTATTGTGCTCACCACCCCAAGTCAAGTCTCCCTCCCATCACCATCTATCCCCCTCTAGCCTCTCTGCCTCCCCCACCCCATTCCCTCTGGTCATCACCACACTGTTGTCTGTGTCTGTAAATTCTCTTTTTGCTTAATCCCTTCACCTTTTCCACCTAGCCTCCAACCCCCTCCTCTCTGACTCCAATCCCCTCCTCTCTGACTCCACCCCCTCCTCTCTGACTCCACCCCTTCTCTCTGACTCCACCCCTCCTCTCTGACTCCACCCCCTCCTCTCTGACTCCACCCCCTCCTCTCTGACTCCAACCCTCTCCTCTCTGACTCCACCCTCTCCTCTCTGACTCCAACCCCCTCCTCTCTGACTCCAACCCCCTCCTCTCTGACTCCAACCCCCTCCTCTCTGACTCCACCCTCTCCTCTCTGACTCCACCCCCTCCTCTCTGACTCCACCCCCTCCTCTCTGACTCCATCCCCTCCTCTCTGACTCCAACCCCCCTCCTCTCTGACTCCAACCCCCCCTCCTGACTCCACCTCCCTCCTCTCTGACCCCACCCCTCCTCTATGACTCCACCCCTCTCTAACTCCACCCCTCCTCTCTGACTCCACCCCCTCCTCTCTGACAGCGGTCAGTCTGCTCTCTGTACCTGAGTCCATTTCTATTTTCTTAGTTTAGTTTGTTCATTAGATTCCACAAATACGTGAAATCATATAGTATTTGCCTTTCTCTGACTGGCTTATTCCACTTAGCATAATAATTTCCAGGTACTGTACCTCCATGCTGTCGCAAAGTGTAAGATTTCCTTCTTTTTTTTTTACACCTGAGTAGTATTCCATTATGTAAATATACCATGGTTTTTTCATCCACTCATTTACTGATGGGCACTTGGGTGGCTTCCAAATCTTGGCTATTGTAAATAGTGCTACAGTGAACACAGGGGAGCATATATTGTTTTGAATCAGTGTTTTGAGTTTCTTCGGATAAATTCCCAGAAGTAGAATCACTGGGTCACAGGCAGTTTTATTTTTAATTTGTAAGGTAACTTTATACTGCTTTCTACAGTGGCCGCACCAGGCTGCATTCCCACCAAGTGTAGAAGGGCTCCCTTTTCTCCACACTCATCAACACTTGTTTGTGGGTTTATTGATGAGCGCCATTCTGGCTGGTATGAAGTGATATCTCATTGTGGTTTTAATTTGCATGTCTCTGATGATGTTGAGCATCTTTTCGTATGGCTATTGGCCATCTCTATGTCCTCTTTGTAGAAGTGTCTATTCAATTGAATTGACTTCTTAATGATGAATAATTCAAATACATCAAAGTGGCCCTTATAAAGTATTTTTTCCTGCAGCCTCAAAGACAATGAAACAAGAACAAAAAGGCTAGAATGGGAAAGTTTTCTTTTTTCAAATTACATCATCTCTACTATCTTCCTTCCCTATTTCATAATAGCCATCCGCTGTACTTCATTGGAATCAACTGCAATATCATTTTAGAAAAAACATTATAGTCTCTTTTGTTTTACTTTTTATCCCAGATAGTGGCAAACTCCTAATCACAGCCTTCAAATCCCAGTTCAAAAGTCACCATGTTTCGAAGTCAACTCTCTCACCCACTTTCCCAACAGTGGCAGCCTAATTTCCCTTTATATTAAACACACTCCCTTAAACCTCTGGCTCAGACTTAGAATTGTTGACAGCCAGAGACACCCAATCATGTGTATTTAAGAATCACCTGCACCCAACACAGAGCCTGAGATACGGTAGCCCCTCAGTGAACGCTCATGGAATTGAAATGAGTTCTGGAAATAAAGAAAGAGCCTATTAAAGGGAAGCACTGATGGGCTAATATACCTTCAGTCTATAAAACCCACAGTAGATGAAAAGAGTATGTCCAGAACCTCAAGAACACCATGTATTATATTCACCATTTAACTAAGAATGCAAATCAAAGGCTTAAAAATGCAAGGGGCTGGGGCAATCTGTGTGGAGGTCTTACCAGCCCGGTGTAGGAGGGGAGGCATTTCAAAGGGAAATATTTGTGAGAGCCGAGATAAAATGAAAATGGCAGAATCACAATCCAGGTTATTTTTATTGTCTGTCTTAAAACATAAACACCTTAAACTCCCTTTCTTTTTGATCATCATAAATGAGAATTTACTGCGGACGTACACACATCAAAATGCAGACGGTCCCCACTTCCCATATTTCTCAAGTGACTGCTGCTTCAACAAAATATCACTTCAATGTCAGGGGAGAGCATATTTCTTTTGTGGAGTAAATGCTTGTTATCAAAGGAAAACAGTTATATTTTTAAGCTAAACCATTCACTGAGCAGGCTATAACGCTTATTACGCATCAGCTAGTGGGCTCCTAACAGAGGGAACGTTCGGATTCTGAGATATCTGTCTGTCTCACACTCCCAGACCTCATCGTCCAGCAAAGGAGAGAGAGGCAATGAGATCATTATTTTAAAATATTTTTTTTTCCTGTTCACTGTACGAGGAGAGTTACGGTTCTGCAGAAGGCGTCGCGGCTGATTCTCTCTGGAACGTTAGAAACGGTTTCAGAGAGGAGATGGTTTTTAATCTGACTCCTGAGCGGCAGTGGAAGGCTGTTTTCCCGTGGAAGGAGGGCAGCTGGAGCTCCTCCCAAAGACGGGGGGGCGTGGCCGGGAAGGGGGGGCGTGACCAGGAAGGATGGAACGTTTCCGGTGGCCCGGGTGCCTCAGTCATAGGAAAGGGGTCAGGCAGGGGAGGGAGGGAAGCCAGAAGAGACCTATTGCTCACGGAGTCCTGAGTGGCAGGTTAATCAGTACCGTATTTTCATTTTAAGATGAACCTATCGGCTTCTTTGGTGAGGGAATGGGGCAGCGGGAGATGGGAGGACCAGAGACCCATTTCTTTGCAAAACAAAGTGATGACAGTTTGAGCCAAGACTATAAAATAGGCCGAAGAGAGATAGGTCAGGCTAGTGAAGGTTACTGAGATCTTTCTGAGACGAAGTCAAATGCACAGAAAGATGGAACTTGACAGGGAGGGTGAGGAGGAGTAGAGAATGATTGAGTGTGTGTGTGTGTGTGTGGGTGTTACACGGAGGTTTTAATGAAATTATGTAATTTCCAGAAAGCTGGGAATGTAGCCCAGTTCATTTAAAATGGATATGCTGAAACCAAAGATAACAGGACAATCGCAAATTGAGACATCATAAGTTTCGGGGCAGGGGGAGGGGAGAAGGGCCAGAGCCTGAGCTACGAGCGTCTTGAACAAAGGCTAGTCCACCTTCGGCTGTTGTTAGCACATGTCTTGCTCAGCATTTGCAGGAAAGGTTCAATACAGCTTCCTAAACAACCCTTGAGTCATGCGGCAGGTGAAACTCTTAGTTAACTTTGGTTGAACCTAATGAATAAAGAATTCTCATTCCTTATCAGGCAACTAAAGTTGCTCTGCATCCGCTTCTAAGATGTAAATGGCTATCTTCATTTATTAATTTGTTAACAAATCTTTATTGAGCACCTGCTGTGTGTTAGGCACTGTCCATAGCAGTAAGAATGCATGAGAGAGAGCAAAAGTGATCCCAGTTTCCGTGGAATTAACCATCTACTGGGGAATGATAAATATTAATTAAATAATCACAAAACTAATTAATTAAACTGAGATTAAATCTCAAGAGGGACAGAAAAATTTCTTTAAGTGCATATAAGAAGCAGATATGGCCTAGACTGAGGGGTAGGATAAGGTTTTCCCAAGACTTGAGCAGTGATCTGAAGTGTGGTATATGAGAGTTCCAAATAGAGCAGACTGTGCAAATGTCCTGTGGCTTGAGGTACTGAAAGATTTCTATTGTGACTTTGAGCACAGAAAACAGGTGGAAGGGGAGGGTGATAGCCTCCTTTGAAGAGGTTGAAAATCAAGGGAGGGACCATACAGATGCCTTGCTAAGGTTTTGGAGTCTCTTTTCTTTTTCTTTTTTATTCTATGAGCCATGAGTTTTCATACACAAGTATGAAAGTAGAGTTTTTCTAAAAGATTTAGAACAAGAGCTAACATGTATTAAGTGCAGACTGTGTGCTAGGTTCTAGGATAAGTGCTTTTCATCTGTATTTAAAATATAAGCCATACGAGGTATGTCCTATGATCACATCCTATTAAACGTGCAGAAACTGAGGATCAGAAACCTTAAGCAATTTTTCCCCCCAAGATCACGAAGCTAAGACATGGGAGAACCAAGATTTGAGCCGGGATAGTGTGTGCTTAAAAGTTAAGAGCCAGAGGGCACGGGGCCGAACTTGTACATTTCAGATCAAAATATTAAAACATGAGATGTGTTGACTTAACATGATGACAGCCTCTTTGAGAAGTTCTTGAGGGTCTGTAAGTGCAGCATCTTTGCCCAGATTGGTGAATAAGAGCTTGAGTCAAAATAACGCTGATCTCCACCCTTTAAACAGGGGAGCAGTTACCCAGCAGGTACATCGGAAGCCGGTTATGCACATGCCTCAGAGGACACCTCAGTACTTAGACAACTGAAAAGGACGTGGTTTTATTTCATTTGCCTTTTCTTTTCTTTCCCTCTAATTACTTCATTTCAGCTAAATCGCTCTCTATTATGATTTGACAACTGGAACGGTCTCTTAAGCATTGAACTTTTGCTAGCACCTTCTCCACATTCCCACCAAGCTGCCCAGGCTCAAAAGGAGAACAATTAGAGATCGCGGAGGGGCCCAGATCAAGCTCGCAGACGTACCCACTGGGCAGTTTTGCTGCTTGACTCCTGCCCTGGGTATTCTTGAATCCTGCTTTGGATATTCTGTTAGGAAATTTTGAGATAGAGTAACCATGGGGCTAAGCAGGAAAGAGACTGCAACTCTTGAAGCAAAGAGAAGCAGCTTTGATTCGAATGGGAGAGAGCAGGGATAGTCTGACTGTAAGCTGTGACTTTATCTAATCTCGTTTTTTAAATTGACTTTAGAGAGACAGAGAGAGGAAGGGAAAGAGAGAGAGGGAAGCATTCATTTGTTGTTCCACTTCGTTGGACACACTCATTGGTTGCTTCCCATATGCGCCCTGACCAGGGATCGAACTTGCAACGTGGGTGTTTCAGGACTATGCTAAACGGCCAGGGCTCAACTTGACCTCATCTTTAAAAATTCACACCCTCCCTCCTCTTTAGCCCATTCTAGAACATGGTAAGTTTATCCTTTACCCAGGCACCTCCGAATGAATATACCAAAGGCATCCTGAAGCTACAAGATGGAATGCAGAACTCCAGTTGTCCCTATGTTTCCTGCAGATTTGAAATGCCAGACTGTTTCCCTCCCAAGCATCGTTTGTTGTTGTAGTTAACCCCACACATGTGTAAATAATCACACGTATCTAGTGGCCAATGAGGGCTTCTCTGTAAAATGGAAACCAGCGAGGAGGAGGCAGAGCCCTGAGCATAGACAGTGACTTGTCCTCACAGAATAACAGACAGCCACAAAAGGGACCTTGAGGACTGCGTCACTGGCCCTGTGCTTGATACATAAGGGGTCTTGGGCCCAGATGGGGGATGTGAGCTGCCCACCCTTTGCAGGATGGAGACGTCGGCTTCCCGATCTCAAACCGCTGCTGCTCCAACGATGTCGCACGGACTTGCAATAGCTTTGCATTTCATACTGAGCTGTATGTCCCCTTCTTAAGCAAAGGCATCATCAATCATCATGTGCGAGGCACTCATTTTTAAGAAGTAGGAAATGAAATTCCCCAGTGTAGTTCCATTTTAATTCGCAGGGAGCCACTGATTCGGGAAGTGGAAACCCCTAAGGAGAAGGTCACCAAGATGCCTGCCCGCATCAGCCGTGCCACTCACAGTCGCCGTGAGTCTTAACGCAGCGCTCAGCAGACTTCTTCCTGTGGCGTTCCCGGTAATGAATCTCTTAGGCTTTGTGCGCCCGTAAGTAGCAACCACGCAGCTCTGCTCTTGTAGCAAGAAAGCCGCGGCAGACGATACATAAAGGCACAGGTGTGCCTATGTGCCAATCACACTGTATTAGGGACATTTGAGTTTTATCTATTTTTCACTTGACACAAGATCTTTTATTTTATTTTTTTTTAATTTTTAAAAAACAATTGAAAAATGTAAAAACCAGTCTTTGCTCACAGCGCTACAAGAACAGAGGGCGGGCCGGATTTGCCCCTCTGACCCTCACAGTCTGCTGACCCTCACTCGGTACTGGCTCTTCCGCAGTACGGCTTGTGCTATCAGGAAATATACATCTGGCCAGAGAACAATTCTTCTTAACACAATTTCTGATTTTCATTGTATGCCATGAAAAAGTGTCTGGATATTTCCCTATAAAGAAGTTTTCAAGGGCCTGACCTGTGGTGGCGCAGTGGATAAAGCGTCGACCTGGAAATGCTGAGGTCGCGGGTTCGAAACCCTGGGCTTGCCTGGTCAAGGCACATATGGGAGTTGATGCTTCCAGCTCCTCCCCCTTCTCTCTTTCCTCTCTCCCTCTCTGTCTCTCTCTCCTCTCTAAAAAATGAATAAATAAAATAAATTTAAGAAGTTTTCAAAATATTTAAAGGTATAGAGTAAATCTATTCTTTCCCTCATAGATTATAATTTTCTTGGACAGAGAACTGTATCTTATATCTTGAAATCACTGATGCATATAGCAAACCACCAAATCCACATAATCAGCATCTAGTAAAGGATTCTTTGGGTGGAGTAAACCGAGTCAGTGCCCTCTTTAGGATCCTTCAAAGTTTCCCCCTTATTGTAGCCTTCTTGATTCCAAGTTTAATTTCATTGCCCTTTTAAATGCCATTCCTTCATTCATCCCTTCATTCATTGAATAAGTATCTGTGGGCACTGACATGGTGACATTGAAGGCACCCTATGGTGTAACACAGCTGAGATGAGATTCTGGCTTCATTTCATAATATGCCTCCACACACATTTATTCATTCATTCAGCTCACAGATAGGAAGTATCTAGAATGGAGCCTTTAGGTTGGTGAGGATTCTATTACAAGCAATCACAACTAATGAATTACTTTCAATTGTGACTGAGGCGAGGCAAGAAAAGGGCAGAGCCCTGTGAGACAGGGTTTGTTCTCTACTTAGACGCAGCCGTGTCTGACCTTGTGATATGATGTCCTGCCCCTCAAATTCTGGGTAACTCCAGCCATCCACACTTAAAGGATCAGCGAATGAGTCCCTACCCTTAAAAGTGGTCTCTAACTCTACCGCCCCAAGCTGAGCTAGTTGTACCGGCTTCTGTGTTGCCATAGCACGCGGTCCTCCTGTGATCGCTACCTTGATATCTCTCTTTCGTTAGCTTTTGAGCCCTTCGAGTGCTGCTGACATCTGCCTTGTTCTGCTTGTCAACCACCGTCCCAGTTGCATAGCACAGTGTCAGGCTCAACAGATAAGCGATATTGAACACATGTATGAATAAATGAATAAAACATGCACACGTCATGGCGGCAGGCCAGGTTTATGATGCACGGAGAGTTGCTCATGGAGATGTTTGTATTGTTTACCGAAAAAGAGCAGGCCCTTTTCCCACACTCTCTACGACTCCACCCACCCACCCCCAAACACACATGCATCTGAGTTCTAAAGCGACATGGTTTTCCATGTGTCCTTCATTCCTGAGGACTCACCATTGGGGCAGAAGGTCAAGCTGCTTCACTCTTGCTTTTTTTTTTTTTTTTTTTTTTTTGTATTTTTCTGAAGCTGGAAATGGGGAGAGACAGTCAGACAGACTCCCGCATACGCCCGACCGGGATCCACCAGGGGCAACGCTCTGCCCACCAGGGGGCGATGCTCTGCCCCTCCGGGTGTCGCTCTGCCACGACCAGAGCCACTCTAGCGCCTGGGGCAGAGGCCAAGGAGCCATCCCCAGCGCCCGGGCCATCTTTGCTCCAATGGAGCCTTGGCTGCAGGAGGGGAAGAGAGAGACAGAGAGGAAGGAGGGGGGGGTGGAGAAGCAAATGGGCGCTTCTCCTATGTGCCCTGGCCGGGAATCGAACCTGGGTCCCCCGCAAGCCAAGCCGACGCTCTACCGCTGAGCCAACCGGCCAGGGCCCGCTCTCACTTTTTTAGTGAAGGGTCTTGTCATCCCACCCTCTTGCTTCAGTCTGGCTTGATGACAGTGGGCGCTTCCGGGAGAGGAGTCTGCCCTGTCGGAACGGGGGCTGGGAAACCAGCCACCCTTCGCTGAGTCCAGCGGGATCAGGCTGAAACATCACTCTCCGTCAAGAAACGACACCTTTTAACCCCAATTAGCTCACATCTTACGTGCAGGGCTTCTGGTTTACTAACCGGAATCGATACCTTACTTTATCAATTACGTAAATGCAAACCAGTGGTACTCCCTGACAGTTTTCGGAATTAGTATCAAAATCCTGCCACATGGGGCTTCGTTGGGAGCAGTGAGATTATGCTTCTGTCTGGAGATGTTGCAAGTTCATCTCATTTTGCCTTTTTTTTTTTTTTTTGGAAAGTTGAATAGGAATCAGTTTCCTGAAAGAGTAAAAAAGACACAACCCATGCCCAGATCCTTCAAGTTGTTCTCTTAGGCTGTTATCTATGAAAATTAATGAAAAATGCTCAAGAGAAGATAAATGAGTAACTAAACAGGTTTGCAGAACACCTCACTCTCCCCCTACTCCCCGTTAGAAGGTTCTGGCCTAAAGGGCGTAGGCGGCATGCGCGGGCTCCCACCGGCAGTGGGAGGGTGGGCAGCTGTTTCCGTGAGCGTGACTTTGGACTTGAACCGTTGGTTTCTATAAAATAACCGGCGATTTACCTACTCTCTGAAAGCCTTGTTTCCTTCAGCCATCCAATGGAGCTATGACTCTCTACAGCACAGACTCTTGTGAACATGATAGAAAAGTTCTAATGCTGTGGTCTGTGCAGTGTGTGGTGCTGGGGCACAGTAAATGTTCAATAAATATTAGCTACTGTCAGTTTACATTCACGGCTCCGTGTTTCAGTGTTTCACGGTTCCTAGTCCTGTGCCAATGGTTTTCTGAGTTTTCTTTGGTTCATTCATTCATTTGTGCAGGAACTCTCTGTTAAGCATTACATGCTGCTGAGAACAGCATTACCTCCCTGGGGAGGTCGTGATGAGTGGACAAGGCACCGACCCCCTTCTGTGGAAGCCCACGCTGCTCCCTAACCGACCACAGGCAAAGGTGTCATTTTTCGAGTCAGACACTCAAATTGCAAGCTTTCTCTGATAGAAGCAGTTAGTCTGCCAAGACTTCTCCTTCTGTGCTTGGCACATAGTAGTTGCTCAGTAAATGTCAGTTGAACGCAGAGACGCTCAGTGGCAGCGAAGGTCTCATATTCTTCTCGAACCCTGGGGACAGGAGCCCTTGTCTGAGGTTTGTGAGAGCTTGTGTTGTGTGTGCCTGCACATGCTTTGCTTAATTTACTCTCCATCAAAGAAAATACCCTGTGGAGATTTTAGCATGCTTAGATTCAAATTCTGGAACACAGCTTTATATCCAGTTGTCATGACAACTGTGATATGAGCTAATTATTGAGTGGAAGGGCTGGTCGTTTCTGGGGAGAGGTGTAATTGGAGAAGGAGAGTCCCCTTAATCCTCTGGTCTCCACCAGTCACCCCTCTCGGGAGGACGTCCGGAATCCAGCAGCCCTTCGGTACCAATCTGCCAGCGCTTCTGCCATCACAAAGTGCCTCACTGGGTGGCTTAAGCAGCACAAATGCGTCGTCGCACAGGTGAGTTCTCTCTGTCCAATCGCCTCGTTGCAGGGCTGGCTCCTTCTGCAGGCTGCGAGGGCAGGATCTGTCCCAGGCGTCTCCACTCCGTGTGTAGATGGCCGCCTTCACGTTCACACGGCGTTCTCCCTGCGTCTTCCCGTCGACCCCCCTCTGTGTGTCTCCCTGCTCTCCGTCCCTTTTTTATAGAGACAGCAGAGAAACTGGACCAATGCCCAACCCTAAGGGCCTCATTTGAACTTGATTACCACCTTAAGACCCTATTTTTTAATAAGTTTTCATTCAAAGGTCCTGGGAGTTAGGGCTTCAACCCAGGAACTTTGGGGAGACACAGTCCAGTCCACAACACCTTCTCACTGGCGAGGACCACCTCAGCCCTGGCTGTACGTGACCTCCCGGGCAGTGGAACGGTGCTCTCCACTGTCCCGTTTCACTGTGGAGAAAAGTCAGGCCCAGGGAGGGGGAGCCACCTGCGTCAGGTCAGGCAGCTAAGAGAACTGGAATATTCTCCTCGTAGATGATACTCCAGATTGCTTACACCCATTTTTTTTTTATCAGTTCATGCCCGTGTGACCTTCTGAGGAAGGTCGACTCTCAAGCAGAGGAATAGCTCTTGTGAGGTTAGTGCTTGACTCCACTGGTGGAAGGGGCCGTCTCTCCCGATGCCCCAGTGCTGACTTCACTCAGTTGTGTGCAGCCCTGGCCTGACCGCTCATACAGCAGACGCAAGGTGCGCTTACCTTCCAGGTGGTAAACCTACCGCCACCAAAGCTGTCATTTTCTTTTCCCCTCCTGAAAATGACATGTTAATTTACCCACTAAGATCTTCCACATATTGAGTTGGTAGGCTAATAACAGTTCACATAAGAACAAGGGGCATGCCATCCTCGCTTTGATGTAGGATCACACACACACACACACAAAAGCTATTTCTAAAATTCCCTTCAAAAGGGGTGATGTTTATAAATATGCTTTCAGTGGGGGATAGAAACGGCTTTGTCAAACTCGGGTGTGATTTCCGTGATGCCGAGGAGGTCACGGAGCCGGCCACACGCGGGCTCTCTCTGTGTCGGGCGTGCCTCTGTCCTTGGAGAGTTCTTTTCCCGTGAGACTCGCCCAGGGCGTAGAGGTACCTCCATTTCCTGGGCGCTCAGGGCTACCTGAGCATTATGCCCTTCTCTTCTTGCTTATTAATTCATCAATTTGGTGGTCCCTTCTGGTCTTCCTGATTTGAAAAGTGAGAAAAATACAACAGGAGACTTTTCACCCGTCTCTCATAATCACAGAGCCCCGGCTGGGCCTTGACACTACAAATGCCGAAGAGATTGACCAGCTTGTGTTTCCTTTCTGACTGTGTGTCGCCCAGGCGACCGAACTTGACCTTCCTCATAAAGGCTGCCTCCCCGGCAGCTCAGTTGCCTCTGCAGAGAAGGTTGTCTGCACTAGAGTTTACAGAAACATCATTCAAAGGCAGGAAGGCAATAAAATGACGTTGTTTTCACGTGCTTAATTGCTGGTTGCCAAATATGTAAAGACTGTTGTTCCATGTCACATCCAGATTGTAAATTACGTGTTGTATACCCATTTTGCTGATGAGTAAACTGAGGCTCGGGTGAGTTAAGTAATTCGCCAGATTTGTGCATCCCATTTTGGCTCCAAAGCACAGATTCAGACCTAGATGAACCGAACTCTTCCCACTTCCCTATAATCCACTCATCATAAGACATGCTTATTAGCCTAAAACATCTGCTCATGAGTAGGCCTGGCTGCTTGTAACTGTCCTTGTGGCTCTAAAATAATTTACTTCATACATGATGAAATAGATCAGTTCTCTCAGGAAAGCCAGAAGAGGTGTAGTCAGGAAAGGTTGACTGTTAGATTTCCACTCATATAGGGTGAGGTTTAGTGTTAGTCACTTCAGACTCTTCAGTGGGGCTCTGAGACTTTAATTCTCTCAGGGGAGAAAACTTAAAGGGCCAACATCAAGACCCTTACAGCCTTGACTGACACTGAGCTTCTGGGGAAGAAAAAGCACAGGACTGTCGATCATAAAGCCTGAGCTCTCTGTTCTCATTCTGCTTTGGACTGCTGGAAGGACCTTTGCTTCGTCACCCAAGTCGTAAGATGTCATTTGCTAAATGAGTGAAAAATGGGTATTCTATTTAAAAATGCATGAGCCTGTGCACACGTGCACTCCCCCTACACACAATCTGTATGTTTAATTATAAATGCTCAATAATTACTGGCGCCCTATGAAAAGTCAGCTTCTCTCCTAGAGCTCTTACATACTGGAAGAATTCAAGTTATTCCCATGTGACGGAGGAGATGGTTGAGGGTCACAGAGATCAGAAGAATCTTCGTGGTCATGCAGGTCAAAGTCGGTAATGTCTGACTGCTTCATCTAGAGCAGGGGTCCCCAAACTATGGCCCGCGAGCCACATGCGGCCCCCTGAGGCCATTTATCCGGCCCCTGCCGCACTTCCGGAAGGGGCACCTCTTTCATTGGTGGTCAGTGAGAGGAGCATAGTTCCCATTGAAATACTGGTCAGTTTGTTGATTTAAATTTACTTGTTCTTTATTTTAAATATTGTATTTGTTCCCGTTTTGTGTTTGTTTGTTTTTTAGTTTAAAATAAGATATGTGCAGTGTGCATAGGGATTTGTTCATAGTTTTTTTTTATAATCCGGCCCTCCAGCAGTCTGAGGGGCAGTGAACTAGCCCCCTGTGTAAAAAGTTTGGGGATCCTTGGTCTAGAGTCATCTGAAAGACTTCACTCAGGTCGGCACAGATGCAACTTTGAACCTGAAGTTGACTGGAAAGGAAGCTCGGTTCACGATCCAGCCTTCTGACGGACTAGTGTCTGGCAAGGACCGTTCAGTTTCAGAGGTGCTTCCCCGGGCACAGGAGGACCAAGGCCCCTGGTGTCCCTGGCGAGGCAAGTGGACTGAGGTCTCAGTCTTCTAGAAATTCCCTGACCTTGAAGGTGCCCGGGGAGAGTGGGGCAGGAGATCTGCAGGCCCACGCACAGAATTTATTTCCATTCTCGTGAGTGGAACAATATATTTCACCGCCAGCCACCTCTCACCTGCCTTGCAGCTTTGGCTTGTTCCCCGTGTCCCAGCTACACGAGTTTCCCAGCGCCCACCTGTCGACAGTCCCACTTCTCTGGCTATGATTTCCTAGAAGGGAAAATTCATGTCTTGACCTAAAGAAACAACTGTGACCACAGCCCACCTTTGATTCTCAGCTGGGGTGAGTTCACCTTTAAGGGGAGGGGCTGGCTATTTTTTGGCATCCTCATCAGTTACTATTTTATTTTTTATTTGTTTCATTTTAGTCATATATCTTTCCTGGTAAAACAATAAACACCTTACACTCTTTCTAGAAGGAGGAGGGCTCAGACTATTTAAGAAGAACTACATGTGGGTTCAAGGTGGAGGGTAGGTGTCATCACCAGATTGGTGTGTTTGATATACAAATATAAATGGTATATTTCTATTCTTCAATAATTCGAGTATTATTTCTCCATGCTTTCATCTGTTCTAGCCTTTGCCAGATGCGTAGACCTTCCTCATTTCCTGTTGAATATGTATTCAGTAATTGTAAGTTAAGCACCTATCAAGGGCTAGATGAAATAGTAGCATGGAGGCTTAGCTAACCTCAAGCGCATGATGTGGGACCCAGACACAGAACGTGGGCAAAGGCAACCGGTGACGGAGAATCATGACCACCTTACCTGGGGAGGGGGGACGATATGAATCGTAGCCGTGCTTCATGTCACTTAATTTAACATCTCCCATCTTTTCTGTCACACTTCACATTTCAATTCATTCTGAAACTTGAGGTCATCTCCCTTAAATAATATATCCAAAAAAAATTTTTTTTTTCCAACCTGTCCCTATGTGCTAAGTTAAAAGTCGTCATGGACTCTCCGTTACCTGTGGAATCAAGAATAAATGTTGAGGGTGCCCTGGATGCTCTGGGCCCGTGTTACACATCAGGACGTATCGTCCGCAGCCCGCTCCGTAAACCTTGCCTCCGCGGGAGCCGGTGTCCTTTTTCTCCCCGTGCTCACGGGAAAGCTCATCCTTACCCATCACCTTCGCTCTGGCCGCGTCCCTTACCTCGCCTGTCCGACCAACCGGTGAATCCCTGATCTTCCCTCAAACGCCAGCTCTGGAGCTGCCTCTGTCCGGGTCTTCCCCAGTCGGGACCACGGAATGTAGGGTTCACTGAACCGTCGGTGGGCGCGCTCACCCCAGTTGGGTAATGCCGGTGCCCGCCTCTGAGGCCATGGCTGACCCTGTCCCCGCTCCGTGCGGAGGAAGCACGGGAATCCCTGTATTTTTAGGAAGCTGCCCCTGTTGTGGCATTGTCCTTTTCGCTAGGACTCGCTTTGTAGGCGGCAGCCCCCACTGACTTCTCTGGAGCAGCCTCGGCTGGGGGTCCCCTCGGCCTTTCTGAGAGAGGAGAACAGAGCGGCCTCTTCCCCACGTGCCCGCCCTGCACCCGATCGGAGGTGCCGCTGCCTCTTCCATCCCGCTCAGCACTTCTGTCCTGCTCCAGCCTGGACGTTCGCACGGCCTCCTCCCTCCTGGGGCAATGCGGTACTCCCTCCCAGGGCAATGCAGTGCTCCCTCCTGGGGCAATGCGGTGCTCCCTCGTGGGGTAGTGTGGTGCTCCCTCGTGGGGTAGTGTGGTGCTCCCTCGTGGGGTAGTGCGGTGCTCCCTCCTGGGGTAATACGGTGCTCCCTCCTGGGGCAATGTGCTGCTCCCTCCTGGGGCAATGCGCTGCTCCCTCCTGGGGCAATGCGGTGCTCCCTCGTGGGGCAATGCGCTGCTCCCTCCTGGGGCAATGCGATGCTCCCTCCCGGGGCAATGCGGTGCTCCCTCATGGCTCCTTCCCAGTGCTATGCCCCCCTGAGCAGCGCATAGCCCCTGCCACACCCTTCTTACAGAAGGCCCTCCGCCTCGCTCTTCCCTTCTCCGTTGGTGTTATTACGCAAACTCAACCCCTACTTGTTTTTTCCCGGTAGCTGTTTCATGCTGGTGGCCCCTGTGAGAACAAGGTCAGGGGAAGCAGCACCCTCTGTCCGCACAGGCCGCCATGTACCCAGCCCTCTCCTCGCAGGGCTGGGGTGGGAATGTCTAACCTGGTCTCTACACACCCAGGAAGTCTCCACCCCCCGCCATGCCCTGCGCAAACTGGTCCACTAGGGTTTTAAGTGTTGGGAAATTCAAAAGCATGAGCAAGAAAAAAAATCGTAGGTTTTCAGAGCTGGCCTGAAATGTTGAGACGTCATCTCATTCCAGCGGACCAAACTGTCAGGAATAATGGTTATGTTTTACACATCAGCATAATAATCGTCAATAGGGCAGCTTTGTATTTATCCGCCGCCTTTCTTTCGGAGACGTTGGCAGAATCAAGTAAACCCAACATCGACGTTCACAAATAAAGCCCTGAATTAACACCAGCGTGGCGCCCCCTCCCGCCCCCCACATCCAGAAGGCATAATACGAGGCTCTCTGACAGCCTGGAAACGGGTGCTTTTGCAGAGTCTGAAAAGTGGGCCTGCAGGGTGACAAGAAAGCCCTGTGTCGCTTGTGAGTCGTTCTGGCTCCTGTGCTCCGGGGGGGGGGGGGGGGGGGTGGGGGGGGGGCTGGGTTTCAACTCTGGAGAAAGGTAGAGACGTGAGGGGTACAGAAAGCACAGTGGGGTCTGGACAGTCACCACCGGGGCACAGGCCGTCGGCAGCAGCAGCGTGGCTGCCTGGACATCGAGGGGGGGCCCGTCGGCAGGAACTTTGGAAAGCTGTTCAGCAAGGGGTGGGAAGCCAAGTTGCAGCCCTCCTTTCTAAGGGGTGCTGAGTAAAGTAGACTTCGCTCTCCTAAGGCTTTTTGGATGTAAAGTGATGATTTCCGAGATATGCAAACAGTGGTCAGGTCCTACACATACCTGTGGACTCAGGGTAAGACTGAGGGACACAGCAGAATTAAGGTAGGGGCTAGTGGCCCTGGCCGGTTGGCTCAGCAGTGGAGCATCGGCCCAGCATGTGGAAGTCCTGGGTTTGATTCCCAACCAGAGCACACAGGAGAAGCGCCCATCTGCTTCTCCATCCTTTTTCTCTATCTCTCTCTCTTCCCCTCCTGCAGCCAAGACTCCATTGGAGCAAAGTTGGTCCAGGCGCTAAGGATGGCTCCATGGCCTCTGCTTCAGGCACTAGAATGGCTCCAGTTGCAACAAGCAACACACCAGAGGGGCAGAACATCGCCCCCTGACGGGTGTGCCAGGTAGTTCCCAGTCGGGCGCATGTGGAATCTGATTGCCTCCCCGCTTCTAACTTCGGAATAATAATAATATATATATATATATATATATATATATATATATATATATATATATATATATATATATTAAAAAAAAAAAAGACAAGGGCTGGCATCTTCACAGGAGGGTCCTGAGGCAGAAATTAGTGTTTGTAGACACCTCACCTGAAACCCTGCACCCGTGATCATAAGAGTAACTTATAGATGAGTTTTTTTTAAGGTGTAATACTGCCTTCATTGGAAGGAACAAAGTTTTAAGGTAAAATTTTGACCATAAAGAGTCGACTGAACCAAGATAAAGTATGGAACTTAATAATAAGCCTTTCAATTTCTGCAAGTAAACTGTGGAGTTGTTAGGGGAAAATATTTAATATATTAATTGATTGGCCAGGAAGTAAGATCCAGCTTCCGTTTTCCCCTCACTTTCCTTTCCTTCCCCCATAAGCACTTGTTGAGTGCTTATGTGTGGAAGGAAATAAAGTATGATTCCTAACGCCGTCCCTGCTCTCAGGGAGCCAGAAGACTCATCAGGGACACAAGGTATCAGCCTGAATGACCAAAATCTGAGGAAGAAGTTTCCAGAAGTCACATTGTAAATTTAAAGAGCTCCCGTGGGGGTCATTGGAAAGGTGATCTCCATGGGGAGTGGGAACAACCAGGAACAGGAGCTTGAAGTGCAGAAAGGACGCCCTAGGCCAGGGGTCCCCAAACTTTTTACACAGGGGGCCAGTTCACTGTCACTCAGACCATTGGAGGGCCAGACTATAAAAAAAACTATGAACAAATCCCTATGCACACTGCACATATCTTATTTTAAACTAAAAAAACAAAACGGGAACAAATACAATATTTAAAATAAAGAACAAGTAAATTTAAATCAACAAACTGACCAGTATTTCAATGGGGACTATGCTCCTCTCACTGACCACCAATGAAAGAGGTGCCCCTTCCGGAAGTGCGGTGGGGCCGGATAAATGGCCTCAGGGGGCCGCATGCGGCCCATGGGCCGTAGTTTGGGGACCCCTGCCCTAGGCTGTGTGAGCAGCCACAGGAGAGGCAGCTGCAAAGAGCGGGAGATGCAGCGTTGCTGGTCCAGAACAGGGGACATCAGGGCCACTAGTCAGTGAGGTCCTCTCTCATGGAAGATCATGCACGGATTGTCATGGGACTGTCTTTGAATTTTAATCCTTCCGACAATATTAGTGGGCAATAATCAGTCATGATAGCAAACTTTTTAAAAGTAGTTACTATGTGATCACCTTTATGCTAAGGGCTTTGTAGTCTGTGCTAGATTAATTGTACTGTTGGCCCCAATTATTGGCACCCAGTACCCATGCCCTGGTCCCTTTTTGTAGCTTTGCTACATCCTTCTTTCTGACTTTGCCTTGCTTGCTTTGTGGCGGAAATAATAGTTATGCTAGATCTGAACCTTGGCCTCAGTAGGCTTTGAAACAAAATTTCTCTCTCTCTCTCTCTCTCTCTCTCTCTCTCTTTCTCTCAACTGTGCTCAACCAGAACAAGTCCAGGATTGCCTGCTGAGGACTAAGATACCATGTAGAAGAGAACCTAATTGTTTCCGCCAAGACCATTCTAGACTAACCTTGGGCTATACAACTCCCACACTTATGAAAGAACACAGCCTAGATCAGCAAAGCTTTCTACCCATTTTGTAGCTAACCCTACATGCATAAATTAGCCCAGCCAAGGCAGAAAGGCCCAGCTAACTCAGACATTCACGAGCAATAACAAATGGTTTTTACTTTAAGACATTGAGTTTTGTTAGTTTGTTATGCGGCAATAGCGAGCTAATGTACATTTACTCCTCGCAACAAATTGTGAAGTAGGTGCAAGTATCATCCCCATTAAAATTATTTTTACTTATTAACTTTAGAGAGAGAGGAAGGGAGAGACAGAGACAGAGAGAGAGAGAGAGAGAGAGGTAAAGAAGAGAAAAACATTGATTTGTTGTTCTAGTTATTTATGCATCCATTGGTTGATTCTTGTATGTGCCCTGACCAAGAATCAAATCCGCAACCTGGGCCTATTGGGATGATGCTTCAACCAATCCAGGGCCCATCCCCATTCTACAGATGAGGCAACTGAAGTTTAAACACAATAAAGTCACAGAAAGCGTAAGAGCCGCTATTTTAATTCAGTCTGTCGCTTCACTAGACCTAGAGCTTTTAACTACTTTGCTATACTGACTGCCAGTAATGTTCCAAATTTTGTAGTTAAATCTGAAATAGGCATATACGAAGTAGCAAGCAAAAGCAAGCTGCAAGTCAGGTCGGCCTGACTCCGAAGCATGATGCCTTTTCTGCCACACTAGCCCCTCCCCACACACAGAAGAGAAACACTGGGAAATAAATGAAGCCACCCCCCACCCCCACCCAGTGTCCCCCTTATCCACTATTTCTCCTTCCGCGGGTTCAGTTATCCTTGGTCAACCATGGTCTGGGGATTGTAAGTGGAATATTCCAGCAATAAACAATTCGTGAGTTAAATTGGACTCCATTCTGAATAGCATGATGAAGCCTAGTGCTGTCCTGCTTCATCCTGCCCAGGACAGGAATCACCCCCGTGGCCACACTGTCCACACTGTCACCTGTGCGTCACTTAGTAGCCGTCTTGGTTATCAGATCAACTGTCCTGGTGTCACCGTGCGTGTTGTATTCAAGTAACCCTTCCTTTGCTTAATGATGCCCCAAAGAAATTCACATAATTTTTATTACACTACTTTGTTACAGTTGTTCTTTTTTTATATATAAATAAATTTTTATTAATTTTAATTGGGTGACATCAATAAATCAGTGTACATATATTCAAAGAAAATATGTCCAGGTTGTCTTATCATTCAATTATGTTGCATGCCCATCGCCCAAAGTCAGATTGTCCTCCATCACCTTCTATCTAGTTTTCTATGTGCCCCTCCCCCTCCCCCTTCTCCTCTCCCTCCTTCCCTCCCCTGCCCCCCGTAACCACCACACTCTTGTCCATGTCTCTTAGTCTCATTTTTATGTCCCACCAATGTATGGAATCATGCAGTTCTTGTTTTTTTCTGATTTACTTATTTCACTCCGTATAATGTTATCAAGATCCCACCATTTTGTTGTAAATGATCCGATGTCATCATTTCTTATGGCTGAGTAGTATACCATGATGTATATGTGCCACATCTTCTTTATCCAGTCATATATATATATATATATATATATATATATATATATATATTTACAGTGGTTAAAGCCTTTAAGCAAACTCTTGGCCAATACAACAAGAATCCATAAAAGAGTAGTGTCCTTATATATATATAAATATATATATATATATTTATATATATATAAGAGTAGTGTCCTTATATATATATAAATATATATATATATTTACAGTGTATTGGCCAATACAACAAGAATCCATAAAAGAGTAGTGTCCTTAACATGTTCACCAAGTCCAAGTTGGCACCAACACCATTCCAAATCCCTGCGAATACAACCCAACCCCAGTTCAGTCTGTTAGGAGCTGTCACAAGGAGCAGGAGTCCAGGAAAAGTCCACATCCAGGAAAAAGTCCGCATGGCACTGAAATTGTTGTCACAATTCTATACTTTGCAGCTCATGTCCAAGTCCCAATGACCGCTGCTTCTAGCTGGTAATGATTCAGGTAAACTGGAAAAGCCATCTGCAGCTTGTGTGGAGATGGAGCCTCTGTTCTCCTCTGCCTGGAGAGATGAGACCAGGTTGCTTTTCCCTGGAGCTCTGTGACTGTGGCGTGGTAAAGAGAACCTTGGGATACACTAAGATGGGTGGCAAAGGTAAATTCACAATAGAAGTTGGCAAAAGGGGGAGAGGGAGCTCTAAATTAGGAGTAGGTTCTAGCCCGGAATATGAGTGGGGCATTGAGGCAGGAGAAATAAAGGAAACACTATATATTAAACAAAGCAGCAGAAAATAGGACTATCAACACCCACAACAGAGATCTTTGATCAACTCCCATATGTGCCTTACCCGGCAAGCCTAGGGTTTTGAACTGGCGACCTCAGCATTCCAGGTCGACGCTTTATCCACTGTGCCACCACAGGTCAGGCGAGATCTTTGAGGGAAGAATAAAAAACCTGACTATTCAGGCAAGACATAGTTAAGTGGCCCTTGTGCAAACGAGATCAGTTTACCTGCTTCTTGGAATAAATACGCTAGGCTCATCCACATTGTCGTAGATGGGGCCGACAGCCCTGGGCACCTTCAGCCTTCTGTGGCAAACCCCAGCATTCTGGGCAAGGTTAGGTCATAGGTAGCTGGAGCAGGGCTGGAAGAGACTGAACCCTCCCTTAGAGGAGCAAGGGGGAAGCCTACCTTCCAGTGTCCCTGTTTCCTCACAGCAAAGGCATGTAAGCCTGGCAGGCTTTAGCTCAATAACCTTCTTTCCACTATTGAAGCAGGACCCAGATGGATTCCTACGAGACCCCTTTGGGGCATTGGAGCCTTTAAGGGCATATCCTAAAAGCTGGTAGTTCCCCTGATCTCTATTGGGCTTTTTCTGTCTCTTGGTACCTTAAAAGCCATGCTCAGAAGATCTCACTGAGGGGTTTGAGGATCCCCATCTGCCTATATAAACCTTTCCCGTATATCTGGAGCTATTTGGAAAAAGACAAAACAGTGTTATTAGCTGGATCAAATAAAAGAAGGTAGAGTTACAGTTGTTCTTGTTGTTAATCTCTTACTGTGTGTAATTTATAGTTAAGCTTTATCGTAGGTATAGGAAAAGACATAGGGTTTGGTACTGTCCACAGTCTTGGGCCCCCACAGGGGGTCTTAGAATGTCTCTCCCGCGACTCAGGGTGAATGCTGCATCCCGGTAAAGGAAGGTGGAGGTCGGGCAGCGGAGGCTTTTGGACACTGGACCGAGAGAGCTTTCTTCATGTTAAAGCATCCTACCGTTCTTCGATCAGGGCAGCGCAGGAGAAGGTATCTTCTTTAGGAAGTTGCAGAGGGCAGCCGGGGTACTTTCAAACAAGCCACAACCCAAGAATGAATTTGATGGTTGTGCTTTTTGCCAAGAAAAACATCTCTCTGCAGAGAGCAGCCCTCTCTTTAGCTTAAGAATAAATTCAGGATGAATAAACCTCAAAAAGTTCAGGGGCCGGGTCAGAAAGGTCTCCTCCATGCAGAACATAAATGCCGACTTGGTGGAAACTTGAAGTGTCATATATATATATATATGTGTGTGTATATCTTTTTTTTTTTTTTTGAAAGTATGTTGGCAAACATCACCTCCACAAGGACCCCAACCGCAAGGATGATCTTAATCCCACTCCAAAGAAAAATATTTACAGGAACTGAGGCCGGCCAGCTTCTCTCCCCTGTGCTTTGTGATATACTGACTACCCTGATTATGTGACAGTTTGATGGGCATGGCAGGAAAAAAAATGCGTCACAGTATAAATATTAATGCTCAGGCAGGGATTTGTGTAAACTGCAGAGCACAAAGTACAGAGAGACGCTCCTCACATGTCTTGCCTTGTGCACGGCTTATCCTGTTCTCCCATCAGGTTCCCTTCTCTGCAGCTGGTCTGTGTGCCTAGGAGCCGCTTTGCCCGCATCCTAAACGTGTGTGCTCTCTCTCTCTCTCTCTCTCTCTCTCTCTTTCTCTCTCTCTCTCGCTTTCTCTTAATCAGAATGGAATTGAAGCTGGTTTACAAACAGGCATTACAATAGAGCTTTAAAACATTTCCCTGTGAATATCGTGTGGGATCAAAAGGAATTCAATGTGGTTGCATCAAACAGCATTAAAGTATTTCTGAAAATATTTTTCAAAGATCATTCCAAACGAGGCAGTCTGCAAGGATGAAAAACATGTCCAGATTCCCTTCGGGATGTTGTCTGTAAGTCGGGGGCGGGGTGCTATTCCACGCCTTGAAGTCTGAAGTCTTCAAAATGGCCCCCGAGGGTGACATGGGAAAGGAAGGTGCTCTGGTCTATCCTAGAGATAGAAGAGAAATAGAATTCCTTCTCCTGTACCCTGCATGCTAGACCCTTTAATAACACTAACACTGAGCACACCTTGGTCCTTGAGCAACACGAGCATACGCAGCTTCTGTTCGCTTTTCTCCCAGCTCTCTGTTCTTACGTTGTAACGTGTCAGACGCACTGCGAACGGACTGCCTGTGACTCCGGTGGAGTGGAGCGCGGGCCGGGCTGGCCCTGGTGAGCCCCAGTCAGGTGGGAACTGCTGACCAGGCTACAGCACTGACGCTGCGGGGTTTCATGGTGGATGAGGTCTGGGGCAGGGGGGGGGGGTCGTGTCCAGTCTCCTAACCGGCAGATATTTCTGGAGGACCTACAGAACCGCCAAGACCGCGTGCTTGGTGATGGGGACGCATTGGTGGGGACTGCACAAGGCAGACACAACCCCTGGAGACTCTGGAAGACAGACAGGCAATAAACAGTAGATAAATAAGTGAGCAAGGTGAATTCTGATTGTGCTCCATGCTCCAAAGAGAATAAACACAGTGGTCCAGTAGAGGGTAGCTCCAGAGTGCAGGTGGTCTGTAAGAAGGTGACATTGGCATTGAGACCTGAGTAGGGGGACACAGCTCATCACGTGGGGCCGGTGGGTAAAGGCCCCCAAGTGAGAGGGGCTGGGCATGTTGGAGGAACTGGAGCAGGTGTCGGAAATGAGGCTGGGAGCTTAGACAGGACTCGGCTCACTTAGGCACCTGAGCACCATGGCAAGGAGCTGGGGTTTCATATTGCATGGGCAGGTTTTGAAGGGTTGCAAGGACCGGTGAAACATGGTTTAATTCAGAGTCTCACTCCACACTCAGGACCGGAGCTTCCCTCTAATCTCTGCTCTGCGGAGGAGTTCCGCCAAGAGGGACTCCTCTACTTCCTTGCTGGGTTGGAAACATCCTTCTCACCCCAGGGACTCCGCGTGCTACCTGGGTCCCCACTTCACTGCCTCTCTTTCCCCTTGACTGTGGTGATCATCACTATCTAGATATTTAAACACCATTTCCCTCCTCTCAGTTCGATAAGCTCAGACAGTTACCCCGGCTAAGCTTGAATGTGCCGTCTCCTTGTACACTAGTGGTTGAACTTCTGTGAGAGTCAGCCCCAGAATCGGGATGGTCTCCTGGCTTTTCCCATCTCTACTGACATGAGCCTTCTAAGACCTTAACTCTCCCTTCCTCCCTTCCTTCCTCCCTCCCCCCTACCTCCTTCCCTCTCTCCCTCCTTTCCTTCCTTCCTTCCTTCCTTCCTTCCTTCCTTCCTTCCTTCCTTCCTTCCTTCCTTCCTTCTTCCTTCCTCTCTCCCTCCTTTCTCTTTCTTTCTCTCCCTTCTTCTCTTTTTCCCTTCCTTCACTTTTTCCTTCCTTTGTTCGTGCCTTCCCTCCCTCCCTTCTTTCCTTCTTTCCTTCTTTCCTTCCTTCCTTCCTTCCTTCCTTCCTTCCTTCCCTCCTTTCTTCCCTTCTTCCTTCCCTCCCTCCCTCCTTTCTTCCTTCTCTCCTCCCCCTTCCTTCCTTCCTTCCCTTCTTCCTTTCTTCCTTGTTTCCTTCCTTTCTCTCTCCTTCCCTTCTTCTTCTTTCTCTCCCTCCCATATTTCTCCTTCTCTTTCTCCCTTCCTTTATTCTTCCTTTCTTCCTTCCTTTCTTCTGTTCTTTCTTCCTTCAAACTGTACTCCTTCCATTCTTCCTGTCCCAATATCTAGAGGAAGGATAGAATCCTGCAGGGATTTATAAACATGATAACCCTGGTAATAATACTAATAATGATTATAATGATAATAAAATAATCTTAGCTGGTATTTATTGAACACTTAAATGCACCAGGCATTCAGCTGAGCTCCTTATATTGATATATCATATTTCCCCATGTATAAGACACTGCTGTGTATAAGACACACCTTAATTTTGGGGCCCAAAATTTGAAAAAAAATATTACATTAAATTATTGAACTCAAAATCTATTCATCATAAAATTCATACAACTCCTCATCCACATGAAAAAATGGGAAATGTAAGTAAAAAATCTGCAGCCACTCACTGTATAAGACACACACAGATTTTAGACCCCAAATTAAAAAAAAAAAGGGTACGTCTTATACATGGGTAAATACGGTACATACAATCTCATAATCCTCACAACTCCAGTGGGTAGTGTTAATATCTCTATTTTAATCGTGAAGAACTTGAAACCTTTGAAAGGTTCAGTCACTTGTCAAGGTCACACAGGGGCAAAGGACAGAACGGGGTGGCCCAAATGCAGAAGGCATGTTCTCCACCAGGTTTGCTTGATGGCTTGTTCTGTTAAGTGCAACCAAGCCTCTATTCTGTTTTGAGAACTTTGTAAAATGTACATGTGTCGAGACAAAGCATCTTAACTTGTGTGGAGCAAGACAGGTCTAATTGAATAAAGGGCTGCTGAGTCACGGCCGACAAGGAGTTCCGATCTTGGCCTCTCATTCCCCACTCTCAGAAGTCATGGTCAGAACCCTCACACGGGACCACTGTGTCTGGTGAGACAGGCTGGAGCACCTGGAAAAAGCCAGAGAGAGGCAGAGACAGAGACACAGAGAGATCTCGGCGTGCCATGAGCGTGAACCTCCCCAGATTCCCTGTCCCCCAGTCTGAAGTCCCTTTACTTCAGTGAAGATGTATCTTCACCAGATTCTGCGTTCCCCAACATGCTCTCCCTCCTGCTGTTGGGCTTCCTTGAGAGCCCGGAGGGAACTGTGGGTTTGGCTGACCTGAAGCCCCTGCGTGTTCACTCCACACCTTCCCCCCAGAGCTGGGGGTGCTGTGTGTGCTGGTGGGGAGGGTTCTCTTTCCTTCTGACCACAGTGGCCAGAGTAGGGGCAGAGAAGAGAGGACCCAGTGTGAGGTGCACGCCCAGACCCGATTGGCCACTGGAGAAGTACAGACCCTCCTCCTTCTGCAGCCCCGCTGTCCGTCACCGGGCTCAGCAGTACCTCGGGGGTGTGAAAACATACTCACTATAAGCCCGTTAGCGGGTGGCTTCAGCCGCAGCACTGACTGTCAGAGGAAGTCCCACCTCCAAGGTGACTTCTTCATAAGAGAATGACATTTAAAAGTGAAAATCCAGGCCCTAACCGGGCAGTCCAGTTGATTAGAGCGTCATTCTGATACACCAAGTTTGTAGGTTCGATCCCCAGTCATACAAGAATCAACAAATGAATACATAAATACATGGAACAGCAAACTGCTATTTCTCTTCTCTCCCCCCCTCTCCCTCCCTCCCTCCCTTCCCCCTCCCTCCTTCTCCCTCCCACCCTTCCTCTCTCTCTAGTCAATAATTAAATAAATAAAAATCCAGAAGGTGTGGTATTTTAAGCTGTTCACTGAAGAAGCTTGTCCTATCATCATTTACTTTGCTGTTATCAAATAAGGCATCATTGCACAGAGATAATATTTACTTAACTCCCAGCAAAGTACACAGAGGCATAAACACAAAATCATCAGGCACCATGGTCTCCGGGAAATTATAGTCTGGGGTGAAATGTGTTATGTTTTGAAAGTCTCTGTAGTTTAGAGATTGTTTTTAAGAAAAGATACCAACACAAAAATAATAGCTACCGAGTCCCTTTGGTTGTATGTCAGTCATTATTTCTGGGTGTTTTTTTTTGTTGTTGTTGTTGTTGTTGTTGTTTTTAATGATACCTGTCTGGCTAAATAAGGGAGAATGTATATTATTCCACATAAGTGAACTTTCCAGATAACTGAGACTTAGCACTTACCCCCATTGTTAATGGCTTATTTTAACTATCTTCAAGGGGAAACCGTTATTCAATGCATCACAAGCCTTTCTGCTTCTTGAAACGGAAAATACAGAAACCAAGTTAACCTTCGCTTAATGTCACTGGCTACTGTTATCAACAGCTGTGGCAGAAGGAAGAACTGTATTTGAAGTCATTTAATACTATGAGCATGTTTATACTCTGCTTCTCTTTCCGAAGAATTCGAGGCAGTTTACAAAATTGTATGTAATCCAGAAGGAAAAGAACAAGGAATTGAAGGACTGGAGACGAGGAGTAAATACAGCCTGGCAGGTAGGAAAGCCAGCGGCACACCTGGTCGTGGGGACCCTGCCTGCCAGGGCTGGGAGTCCAGCCAGGAACTGTTTGAGGACGACACACGGACCACGTCTCTGCATATAAAGGACTGCAGTCGTGAGGAGCGGCAGAAAGGGCCTGGAGGTTGACCACAGCTAGCTCCGGGACACTGTTAGGACCCTCACCGTGGGCTTCCCATCCCTGTTTTTCTAGGCGCTGGGTCCCTGTTCTTCCACTAAATAAAGGGAGGGTGCAGTGGTCTGGCTCATAGGAAAGCATGCATTGCTCTCACAGCTCTGGTGGGAAAATCTTGGAGTAGGACGCTGATTGGCCCAGTGTGGGTCACATGGATAGCCCCGGACAAATCTTTCTTGCTAAACAAATTTTTATTATGTTCAAGCCAGGCTCATTTCAATGCCCCTCTCTATAGCTGGGTAGGGAGTCGAATCAATAAGGAGAAGGAATGACACGCAGGGAAAAGCAGTGGCCACTGCACAGCGTTTGAGCATCCCACGCGGCCCCAGTGGGATGCTAACTGTTGGTTGCATTTTCATTTGAGCTTCCCAGTCGGCAAAACAAAGCAGGAAACAAGACCCTCCATTTCTGTACCACAACAGGAAAGAGGGGGTGGGGAGACAGAAAAAAAAAAAGAACCAATTTTTCAAGGGAAAACCAGCTTTTCCCTGCATTGATACAGGAGTTACTTCTCACATACTGTCTCTGCTGGGGAACGGGGGAATGCCTTAATATTTTTATTGAATTTATTAGGGTGACATTGGCTCGCAAAAGCACACAGGTTCCCAGTGTACAACTGAAAGAAACAATCACCTGCACACTATACAGTATCAGGCACCCGCCGCCCTACCTGAATTCTAAATGTAGTATTCTAAGGAGCTCTGCTTGCGAACTCTGGGGTTAGAGTTTCACTCCCCCGTGGCCAGCACTGACACACAATTATCTGTTTCTCCTCACCCCTCAGGCCTCCGCTGATCACACTGGGCCTGGGGTAGTCTGCCTTTGCCAGGACTCAGAGCTGTCCCTGTTGTGAACAGCAACAAAAATAAATGAATGAAACATCCGGGATCTTGTACCCTTCGCAGGGAGTGGAGGTCCGCGTTCCAGACACATGAACTTGCCGAGGGAGCCCCTCAGGAGTGTCCGGACATACAAAGGAGGCCCCAGGAGTACAGGGACTTTGGCAACCCCACGGAAGCCCTGACCCCTCCCCCCCACACACACACACTCAGGCTGCTATTCTTAGGTACACCTGGACAGCTCCTGTCATCCAAGTGCAAGGATACTCGCCCAGGTTCACGGCCATGGGCATGTGGATTCAAGTGCGTTCTCCTGCCAGGTCAGCCGCTGAGGGGCCTTCTGACAAGCCCGCCATTACTGGGCATGGAGGGCGAGCTGCATTTCCACCTGTTGGTGGCTTCTCTCCTGTCGCGATGATTCCTTGTCGCAGCACAGCCCCACAGGAAGTGAGGCCTCTGTCCAGCCAGCCTGGTTTACATCGTCCGCGGTCCTCAGCCAGCAGCCTCCTTTTCCAATACCAATGACACTGCAGTGTCCGCGCCCCAGACCGCCCGCTGATTCTTTCCTTTCTGCTGGTCATCTGGGTGATTGTTGTGGACGACAGGGTCCCAAGTTCTTCGTGTCTGGAACCTTCTTCAAACTGGCTGGTGTCCCAAGCAGTAAGTGACACCTTTCTCATTGTCTCCTATAGGTTGGAAACCATATAAGAATATTAATTAGAAACATTTGTAAAGTTAGAGCCAGCCATGGGTATGGAGTTCTATACAGTGTGTGTGTGTGTGTGTGTGTGTGTGTGTGTGTGTGTGATCTGTGTGTTTAAAGGGCTCTTGAAAAGCCATCCCTCCTACCTCAAGCCCTTCTCACTTACCTCTAATTTCAGGAATAAACTTTGGTTAAGTTCCTAGAAGTCTGGCATCCAAGTAAATGCAACAGAACCGTTCCTAAAGAGACAGCAAATATCCTGCGACTTACTTATTAATATATACTCTGCCTCTCTTACAACGACCGGGAGATGCGTTTTGTGAACAGATGGGGAACCCACATGAATGGTGCCTGTGTCCACGGTGAACAGTGCCATCGCTGTTCTTGTACAACCTGCTGTTTGCAAAAGCGTGACACACCTGGAGCTTCTCTTCCAGAGGGTCAGTGTGCTTGCTCCGTATGGGTTAGGAGGGAAGCACCGCCTTCCTCACAAGGTATTGGCTAGATGAGCCGCCAGGGCCCCTACGTTCTGAAGAAGGAGGCGGGGATGCCAGGGGTTGCAGAGGTAGAGTCAAGCGGGCTGGGGTGGGCTTCCGCAAAGGGGGCAGCTGTCCTTGGGGCTCCCCACAGCTTCTCCTCAAGATGCCCTGGAGCTGTCCCAGCTTGGCTGCCGGTGTGGCCAGTTCACTTTGGTGTGTGCACTCAAGTCTTCTCTGCCTTTTATCCGGGACACAATTTAAAGGCGAGGAGATTGTGAATTTGAAGTTTCGGAGCTTAGTCAACACTCCACTCTGAGGAAATCAGAGGACAGAGAGCGACAGGATCACTCCCCGGGGTTTAAGTACAATAAACAAGCCGTCCTGTCCGCCCCGCTGCCACAAAACACCTGCACCCTCCCAACCCCTCAAACCCCGACACACAGGTGTGACTTCAGGCAGACTGCTTAATCATCCCACACCTTTCCACGCACCTGTGGGAGGAGACTGGCAATGCCCCACCTCTGGCCAGAGGGGGGTGATGACCATGAAATGTAAATCGGTCCGCACTCTTTCTTCTTCAAAGCAGAAGCAATGTACTTGCCTGTCCAGGTGCGGTGAGCAGTTGAGGCTTTCTCCACGCCTCTCCTAACGCCTCCAGCAGGAAGTGTGCGCGCTCCCTCCCTCTGTGCTCTGCAGGCCCCTGGGCAGGCCCAGCCAGCAGTGGCTTCGTATCTGCGCTTTCTGGGGCGTGCGTGTGCACTGCTGCATGGACTCCAGTGTCTGTGTGCTGCACGGTGTGTATGTCCGTGCTGCTTCTTGGATTATTTTTTGGGGGGGGGCGGGGGGTCCTTAAATTTACTTGTCCTGGACAAAAAAAAAATGTGGCTTCATCTCTTTCTTCCCCGTGCTGGGCACACAGCTAGGATTAATAATTTTGACAAATTTATTTATTTACCACCATGTGAGAGCTATTATTGTGCTCCAGACTACTTACCAGGTACTTTTATACACGACATTTTATTTAACCTCCATAGCAGCTCCACGAAATACATTTTATTAACTGCAGCCTTTTAATGACTATTGAGCTAGTCAATAAGGCTCTAATGACTTGGACGCCCGCTGAGAAGACGAGGAAAGGGAAGCTCAGAGAGTCTAAGTGTCACACAAACGCCAGGTGGTGGGCCTGGCACCGGCCCCGTCTTCTGGGGCTCCAGCTCCGGCTCTGAAGTCTGATTAACCCGCGGCTCTTCAAGTGCGGCCCCCAAACCAGAAGCATCAGCCTTGCATGCATTTAAAGTTGTGACAAATGTCCATTTTTGCCCTTTTCCACCCCAGGTCTATAGAATTAGAAACTGCTCTGGGGAGGGGGCTGCCAGGTGACTCTGAAGTGCTCAGGTGTGAGCAGAACCCCTGCCCTCAGCTGTCAAGGCAGGTTCACACCCGGAAGACCGGGGCGGGGCGGGGACTCGGGCTCCTGGCCCTGAGTTCAAAGCCGAGCTCCTTCACTTTCTAGTCACATGCCCCTGGGAATGTTACTCATCGTTCCCCTGCCCCAGTCCTCTATGTGTGACGTGGAGGAAACGACAAGATAAACTTCGAGTCACTCTGAGGGTTGAAAATTATTGATACACATGATACAAGACATGATAATGATACATGATACAAGGCACTGCACTCCAACACCGGGCACATAGTAAGGCCTCTGCAAGGGCTATTTGTAGGAATTATGATTTAAAAATTTGAGATTATTATTTTTTTACCGTATTCTTCATCATGCTTGCTTTTTTTTTTTTTTTTAATAGAAGAAAAAGAACTTGGGTTTGACTTGTGTGCACTCCTGATCTCCCCTGCTTGTGAGCGGGCAGTGTTCTGAGGATTGAAAACTGTTTACCCTCTCCTGACTTGCGTGCTTTTCCTGGAGAAGGGTCAGCTCCCTGGAGCAGAGTGAGGTGACCTCAGAACTCAAGACTAGACTCTGCCTGGGAATTTGAGTCACGTGACCTTGCGCATGCTCCTTAATTTCTGGAGTTTTCCTGGTATGCAGAAAGGGGAGACATTGTCTCGGGAGGAGGTGCTGGCATTTATGGAGCATTTATGGACATTCTGCTCAGTACATCATATGTGCTCTCTCACAAGCACCATCATAACCCCCGAGGTGCATGGTGGCATCGTCTCCACTCTGCAGAGAATCCGTGGCAGGGAAGTCTCCTCCGGGAAGTCGCACAGATAGAACTAGAGTCCGCAAAGCCTGACTCCCACGCCAGCATTCTTAATCTCAACTGCCCCAACTGGCTTGTTGAAAGGAGTTAGTAAAACACACATCCGGGCCTGACACATGGAAGTGTCTCTTAAACATTAGCTGAAACAATCGCAGTAATAATAAGTAACAATGTTAATACTGTGGATGGAAGAGCAGGTTTCTTTTTCTTTTCTTTTCTTTTCTTTTTTTTTTTTTTTTTTATTCTATTTGTTGCAAGTGAGCTGTCATCTCCCGAGAACCACGTAGAGTGTTTTCACTCCTGTCGGTGAGTTCGATCAGCACTTCGAGAGGATGCCTTCTCCCTTGTACCCCCTGGTGAACCACCGGTGTCATTAAGAAGCAGTTAGCACACACCATCTTTCTCGGCTATTTTTGTTGCCTGCCATCTGGAACGCCTCGCGCTCCTGGACGTGTTCACACTAAATCAGCAGATGAAAGCATTCGCTAATTTCTCCATCTCAGATGTGCTCATTTGGGTAACGATGACCTTTATAAACTAGTGTCATCCACCTCATAACCATGTGCCATATGTTGGATGTCAGATAATAAAGCATTTTTAAACTTCGCCGGCTCCGCCACACCTTCTGGCTGGTTGGCGAGTCATGAATAACTTCCTCACCAGCGTCTTCGGGGCTGACGCCGGCAAGACGTCTCGTTTGCCGCTTAGTGCCCTTTTCAGACAGGCTCCCGGAAGACGTCCCTGGGCACTCAGCTTTCTCGTTCGCTCTCTGCATCCGGGGACAGCACTTCGCTTCCCAAAGACACTTATTTCCATGCAAAAGAATATTCCAGACATGGACCCCTGAGACCGAAGTGTTTTACATAGATTCTCATTTACTGCTCACAGCAACCTCACAGAACAAGGGTTCCCGGGCCCATTTATGCCCACTCTGCAGACAAGGAGAGTGAGGATCAAAGGAGCCAGGCAAGGTGCCTTGTTCGTTGAAAGGATTAGGTTTGAACCTTGATCTCTGACTCCAGATGCCAGGGTTTTACTGTCGTTTCATTTGGTTGACTGTCCTGTGTCTTCCTCACACTGCAGAGGCTGAGCTCGGCTCTCTCTCCTGTCTGAGTCTTTAAAAGTCAGTTTGCAATCCCCCCCTCCAGTCTCCTCCCGGTTCTACCCTCCCCTCGCCCGGAGGGTCCGCATCGGGAGAGGCGAGCGGGGATTCTGTCATCTTGAGCTCGGCTCTCTCTCCCGTCTGAGTCAGAATGGGAGGCTTTAAAAGTCAGTTTGCAGTCCCCCCTCCAGTCTCCTCCCGGTTCTACCCTCCCCTCGCCCGGAGGATCCACATCGGGAGAAGCGAGCGGGGATTCTGTCATCTTGCCTCAGACCTGTGTCCCTTTCTCTGACAGTGTGGACCGTTGGTTTATTGATTTCCTCATTGTAGGATTAGAACCCGAGATGGTGACCTTCTTAAAATGTAAAAACGGGTATTTAGAAATATTCTAACGATGTGGAATAGTCTCAATTCACAAAATGATAACTGCGTCTATCCACTCAGCTATCTGCTTGATGTTTCTGTGCGTCCCTGCGGTGCTCATGGTCCAGTCTTCTAGTTTTGGTTTCCTTATCAAAGCGTGTGTTGGAAATCTCCCTGTTTCTGACTCCCCATCTCACCTGACCTCAGGGGCAGGGAAGACTTGACCCACCCATTTTCTTCTGAGCACTTGGACACTTGAGGGCGTCCAGTTCCATTCAGCCAGTTGGAGTGTCTCCCCGAGATCCTCAGGTCACTCAGCATCAACTCCTGTCAGTCGCTTTGCTTTCTGATTCTTGTCCTGACCTCCATGCTAGTGCCCAGCAGAGAAAGCTCATCTCCCGTTCTCTCTTCCCTCTGGAGAAATTTCAGCCAAGGCAGAACCTCGGCGTACTCAGCCGCCCTCACAGCGGACAGCCCCTGTACCCAGGCACTGTGCGGCTCAGGGGAGGCTAGAGCCAGAACGGGAGAGGAACTGAGCGGCACCAGGTACTCAGAATCCTCTCCAAGTCAGGGTTAGAAGGGGACAATCTAGGACTCTCGGATTCATAACCTGCTTGAGTTCAGTGGTCACACAGAGGCTACTGTGTAGGGCAGGGGTCCCCAAACTATGGCCCGCAGGCTGCATGCGGCCCCCTGAGGCCATTTATCCGGCCCCTCCGCACTTCCAGAAGGGGCACCTCTTTCATTGGTGGTCAGTGAGAGGAGCATCCGCATCCTGTGCTCCTGGAGTACTGTATGTGGCGGCGCCGCAAAGCGCTGAGTCGCTCACGCACAGTACTACTTCCGGTGACACAGGACGCACGCGTAACGGCTCCAGAAGCACGTCATATCACTTGTTACGGCTAGCAGTGACAAATATGGAACTGGACATTGACCATCTCATTAGCCAAAAGCAGGCCCATAGTTCCCATTGAAATACTGGTCAGTTTGTTGATTTAAATTTACTTGTTCTTTATTTTAAATATTGTATTTGTCCTCGTTTTATTTTTTTACTTTAAAATAAGATATGTGCAGTGTGCATAGGGATTTTTTCATAGTTTTTTTTTATAGTCCGGCCCTCCAACGGTCTGAGGGACAGTGAACTGGCCCCCTGTGTAAAAAGTTTGGGGACCCCTGCTGTAGGGCAAGATGAAGGAGCCCGTGGAGGAGCTGGGCATGGGCGGACTAGCCAGGCGCCAGACGGATATGATGGGTTCAGCAGCCCAGGTCGCGGTTCCCAAAGGTGTGTGGCAACCTGGGCTCTGATTCCGTGGGAGGGTGGCACAGTATGAGCCCGTGCTGTGCCCGGAGACACAAGGTAGCAGGGGAAACAGGGCGCATAGCTCTCTGTTCTGAACTTTTCTGAATATAGAGAGAAACAGGAACAGAATTTGCATCAACTTAAAAACCAGAACGAAACAAGAGGCCCCGAAGTATTTTGGACACTTCAGTGGACTGCCTTGGGCTGTGCCACCAGAGCCCGCAGACCGTGACTGTCCCTTGACTCTGCGAGAAGGGTGGAGAACTTTGAGGGATCACGATGTCATCCACCGGCCCCTGCAAACACACATGAGATTCTGTCCAAAGGTTCTGTAGGGGTTTTTGCTGCCGCTGTTGTAGAATTTGCCACAATATGCGTTTATGAATTACCTAACCTCCTTAGTTCATTGTTTGCTTCAGCTACCTCACGTGTAAGCTCCAGGTAGGCAGAGAGCCTTTGCCCGCTTTATGAGTCCAAACCCAAAGAGATGCTTCACCCACAGCGCCAGCCCAGCCACCCATCCTGACGTCCAGGGAAAGAGTCACTGTTGTCGTCGGTCTCCTCAACTCTGAAAGTGACATCGTCATGGCCGTCCTTCACAGCAAGGACATTTGGTGAGCACCAACAGTGGCTGGGAATAAACAATTAAGTAGGATAACCAAGCACGGCAGGATGAGGACTCTCACACGGGTGTTCAGTCTTCCTCTGCTTGAGGTCCTCAGTTGGTTTCTTGACTTAGGGAGTAGGTGGGACAGGCTTACTTTAGGAAAGCTCCCTAACACTGGTCAGAAGGACCTAGGGACTGAGATGGATCGACACGGAGCATTCACCCAAGACCCTTCTGAGATTGGATAGGGTGTGGGGAAAGGGGACTTGGACGGTCAGCAGGGCTTGCTGACCCCACCGTAGACCAGCTCACGAAGGGAAACGCCCCCCTCTCCTGCAGTGAGATCGAGCCTCCTCCCTCTCGGCTCATATGCGGTAGTTAATGAAATCCACTGGCACTGAAATTCTGCCTGTGAGATTCCACATTTCACTTCTCCATTTACTTTCTGGGATAAAGACACCCTGGGTTTTATTTAGTCAGCTGTCTAACTAGAAATTGCACTTTTCAGAAAAGATAAAAAATAATGATCATCTAATTCCCCATTTTCCACAGAACCACTTAACTTTCAAGCGCTCGGTGCTGATCAATAAAAGCCTTTCATCACAAAACCCAATAAGCAAGATCAAATTCGAAGGAAAAGCTCAAAAGAGAGCAATGGTTGGCACCCAGACCATTTTGAGAGGTCAGAATCACTTTTCCGCATGAAGCTAATTCCTCCTGATGGCCCTGAGCCATTCCGCCGCCTGCTCTCTGATCTCGTGCGTTCCAAAGCCGAGTCCGCTGGGTCCCCCGTGGACAACACAGGGTCCACCCTGATCGGCATCCACCCAAACCCTAAAGCCGGAGTTCACACCCGATACTTGGCGTTTCGAGCTTGGTGCCCCATTAGAGGGCTGTTTCTCATCCAGGAAGCACTGGTTTAGAGACAAAAGCACACACGAGAAAAGATACTTAGTCTTTCTGATGATGTTAAAGTGGTATTTCGACCCCAGATATCTTTTTTTTGTTGTTTTGTTTTTTTGTATTCTTCTGAAGCTGGAAACGTTGAGAGACAGACAGACTCCCGCATGCGCCCGACCGGGATCCACCCGGCACGCCCACCAGGGGTGACGCTCTGCCCACCAGGAGGCGATGCTCTGCCCACCAGGGGGCGTCGCTCTGCCACGACCAGAGCCACTCTAGCGCCTGGGGCAGAGGCCAAGGAGCCATCCCCAGTGCCCAGGCCATCTTTGCTCCAATGGAGCCTTGGCTGTGGGAGGGGAAGAGAGAGACAGAGAGGAAGGAGGGAGGGGGGTGGAGAAGCAAATGGGCGCTTCTCCTATGTGCCCTGGCTGGAATCGAACCTGGGTCCCCTGCACGCCAGGCCGACGCTCTACCGCTGAGCCAACCGGCCAGGGCCTCGACCCCGGATATCTGGGTTCACTCTCTAGACACCCCCATCTTCTGCAAGGAAGATGAACAAATGGAGAACAAAAACAAATGAACGTGGAAGGGCCCTAATGGTTGGCGGACTGGAGCTCCCAGTCCCTTGACAGAAAATACTGGCAAACTGGATTGCAGGTCAGGGTCAATATTAGCCTTAAAGTGTTGCCTTTTCTACCACATCCAAACCTAGCTTTTGCATATTAGCATCCCCCATTCAGCCACATGGGAAGAAAAGATAGAAAAAGACAGAGAAACAGATTCTGTGTGAGCTCTCCAGTCTCATCCCATCTCATGGGTTTGAGAGAGAGGAGAGAGACAGAAAGGAGGGCGAGTGAGAGATTGCACAGCTAGATACAGCTCTATTCCTCTCATAGACTGTTTATAACCTGAATGGGAAACACATTTTTACAACCAGAAGATCAATAATACCTTGAAACACATCCAAAACACAATTTATTATTAAATAGATTTGTTTCTTTATTTTTTTTTTGTATTATATTTTAAAAGCTGCTATCAAAGTTTGTCTGAATAAAAGATCTCATTATCCAGGGTTCTCAGCGAAAAAATAGGCATAGGTAGAAAATTATTACAGTAATAACACCAAATAAACAACAGTTCATGGTTGAAGGTCAGATGCCAATATAATATTAATAGCAATATAGAGGCTTGGAGATAAAAAAAAAAAATAATTTTTTTTTTTCCCACAGAACTCAGAAATGGGCTATTGAGAATTGCACTACAAATTACTTTAAAATTATACAAGTTCTTAGGCTACTTGGGACAGTTTACTTCTTCAAATAAGGTCTAGAAATCAGTTAAATAAAACCCACTCATGTTCAAAGACTTCACTGCCAAAGGACCCGCTTGTTTGGGAGGATGGGAAAAGCCCGTGTCTCTGGGCCGGACTTGCGCGTGTGAACGCGCTCGCCACAGAACAGCTCAGCCTTTGGGGAGGAGGCGGCGGGCTGCGTTTCAACTCGCGTCTCAGATGGACAGGATATCCCTGATGAGAATCTACCACCAGCACTGGTATCAATTTGCAGCCACTTCAGCACTTTCTCATTTGAGCCCATGCCTCTGAACCAAGTTACCAACCTTTTCCGCAAAACTGACCCATCTCCTAAAGGCAACGATGGAGATCCCACCTGCAAGAAGTCGAAATGTCGGTCCTTCTTGCCTCATTAGCATATCCATCATAATAAGCTTTAAGTTTTTTATTTTTCTTTTTATTGAGTGATTTTTAGAAAGAGAGTAAGGGAGAGAGACAGAGAGACACATCAATTTGTCGCCCCACTCATTCAATGCTGTCTTTGGTTTATTCTTGTACGCACCCTGACTGGGGACCGAACTCGCGACCTCCGTGTGTCAGGATAACTCTCTAACCAATTGAGCTACCCTGCCAGGGCCAAGGGTTACGTTCTTTAATAGTTACAGAACTTCTCACTAGCCTAGCCGGCCAGCCAACTTCCAATCAGAGGTTGCAGGTCAGTTGTTAAAGCGGACCCACCTCTTTGTAGAGAGAGCGTGGAGACAGAGAAGTGGAAAGCGTTTTTGAATTTGCAAAGGACGTCTCTGTTTCCTGGGGACATGGACTTTGCCCTGTTCATTGGTGGATCCCCCGCTCCTTCCAAGTGCCAGATGTTTAAGTGAAGAATGAATGAATGAACAAGTAAAACACTGTAAATAGGAGGGAGAGGCTAGAATCATGGAAACAAAAACAGAACAAGCATCTCTTCCTCAGAGAGAAAGACTTAGGCGTTTTATTCTGAAGAAGTTGGAGCTGGATGACTTGCTTTTGTAACTGTGGGCTGCACCGTTTCCATCACCCGCTGTAAAGACCTCCGGTTTCACGAGTTCTTATTTTGACTTGAAATGCTTTATGACAGCTTTACGACATTCATTTCCTCCTCTTGGGTCCTTGTATGTGTTTTCTTCAGAGGATAAATCAACTTGCTAGGGCCAAGACAGAATATCAGAAAGGCGACTGTAACCGTCTTTAGCAAACAGACTCTCAGGAACTCGGGCCCACCGTGGAATCGCCACACTGCCAGGTTTTCAACGCTAAAAGCCACCAGAACACCTACGTAATCCGCTTTTTTTTTTTTAAAAAAAATAAAGTTTTAATTAATTGATTTCTCGGAGCCATACTGCTGACACTGTCACTTCTATGTCTAATGGGGTTTTGAGACGTGTTGTTCAGAAGTTCATTCTGTTAATAAGGTTCGATTTTCTTTTTGCCCTTCATAGTGCACTGTGAAATACCACGAAGCCGGGGTGTAGTTGGCAGGCAGGATTGCTGCGGCGCCCTGAGTAATCTTGGTAAATGACACCGGGAGGAGAAGGACTGGTGACAGGACAGAGATGAAGAGTGGAGAGATGGACTCCTCGGCCATTTAGAAGAGAAAATAGGCCGTTTCCTTCTGTAAGTCTGGTTCGGTCTTGTTCGGTCTGTGATGCACAGATTATGACCCGGTGCCTTTCACCTGAAGAGGACCAGCCAATTCCTCCGAAAGAAGTCTGGTAGCAGAATGATGGCGTAACGGCTGGACACTTGATTAAAAAGAAAAACAATTTCCTGGCACACTTCAGGCCTGCCTGCTCTCCAGATTTTTTTTTTTTTTTTTTATTGGCCAAGTTTCCCTAATGAGCTTCAGTATTCTTTATTCTCAAAACCTTGTAGATATGAAATCTACGGCTCTGGCCTAGAAACCAGAAACAAATTTGTTTTGTTCATTCATTCATCATAGATCAGACTATTGAGAGCCGATTCTGAGCAAGACGGTGAGGAAAGAGCTTCACGCCCAACCAGGATTCAATTCGGCTCCTTGAGGAAGCGCGGGGAAGGGGGTGCCTGGCAGCAGCGGGCTGCTTTAAGGAAAGACAGCACTAGGCCCCTGGCCCTTGGTCGGCAAGAGCTGAGGGTGCGCCCCTGGGAAGAGAGTGGTGTCCCCCGACAGGGGCGCCGGGGAAGCAGTCTGAGAAGTTTCCCTAGAGCCAGGGAAGGCTCCTGAACGCCAGGCTGAGGACACGCGGGCTTGATGCTGTAGACAGCGAGAAATGGTGTGTTTGGTGAGGGAGGAGAGTGGGAGAAACTTGTTGTCCGGGCTACAGCCGCCAAACCCGGGTGACAGTTTTGACATGGGGACTATTTCCTTATGCTTTCAGTCTATCGTGTCCTGGCTTTCCCAGCGTGACAGTAGCTGGGGTTGTCGGTGCTCTCTTGGACTGAACATGTGTATTAATACTTGTGGTTTCATGTTTCCAAAACGATCATAACCGATGGATTTACAGTTCCGGAACGGCAACCAGATTTCAGTAATGAAGCCATTCATATATCCCCTTGGCTTGAGGGTGTGACATTTGTGACAAGGTAATATTTGCTTTGAAAGTAGCAATCCCCCAACTAATATATTTCTATCTCTGCGTGAGTTGCACCAATGTCTCCCCGGCCGGCAGCCCACTGCGTCGTCGTGCCGAGCCAGGCGGTTCCCAGCCATGTTGGAGCGGCTCTTCCTCTGCGCAGGAAGAGAAAGAGATGTTTAAAATCTAAAAGAAATTAATTATCAAGTATGATCTTGAGAGACTTAAAAAATAATTTAAGAAGGAATTTCAATTTGAACAGCGCATTCTTCCTGGTGCTCCTCTGCAAAGACTGGTGGGTAGCCAAGGGCCGCTGCTTCATTTACATTTAAATGAAAATACAGACATATATGTTTGACAAAGACCATACACTTAAGGCTCCTTAAAACCATTCTTTCATAAAAGGAACGGAAAATATCCCTCCGTGCCAACCCACCGAGATACCAATTTATTCTTTGTGGAAAAAATAGCGCCTTGTGCTTCAGCCTGGGATATTTATTTATTATTGATTGATTGATTTCATTTTTTTTGTTGTTGATTGGAGAATCAGCCCCTCCCCTGGAAAACAAATGGCTGAGGGTTGTGTTCTTTTAATTACTGTAGGTGAAAACTTTGAGCTTTCTTTGGGCTCTCCCTGTGTTCCCCCCCCCACACACACACACACACACAGCACCCACTGCCACCATTTTTGTTTCTATGGAACTGAGAGCCCGGTGGTCAGGTGACTTACCCTAAATTGTGTACCAGTGGACAGAGCTGGTATTTGGAATGGCATCTCGACTCCTCCGCAGTTGCTCATTTGTGACGTGTTTCTTGCATGCTCACCAAAGATAATTATTCGGAGAATGTCAGTAGCAGCTGAAAAGTATCTTGTTTAGAAACGGATATTACCTGGCCTATAGATTCCTGCTTGTTCTAAGCCAATCAGTGTCCTAGCTTGGAGGATGCACACATTGGGGGATGTGAGCAATTGATACTGATATCAGAACTAATTCCAAAGAAGTCAGGGTGTGTAATTACTTCACGGGCTATAACACGGTATCTGTATTATTATCTGCATTTTTTTTTCAAGAAAGAAAGACTGAGAGAAAGAGAGAGACAAGAAGGGAGAGAGATGAGACGCATCAACTTGTAGTTGCATTACTTGTTTTTTTAGTTGTTCATTGATTGCTTCTCACATGTGCATTGACTGGGGGTTCAAACCGAGCCAGTGACCCTTTGCTCAAGCCAGCAACTTTGGGATCATGATGATGACCCCACATTCATGCTGGTGACCACAGAGTTTTGTTTGTTTTTTTCAGAGACAGAGAGAAAGTCAGAAAGAGGGACAGATAGGAACAGACAGACAGGAACAGAGAGAGATGAGAAGCATCAATCATCAGGTTTTTGTTGCGACACCTTAGTTGTTCATTGATTGCTTTCTCATATGTGCCTTGACTGTAGGCCTTCAGCAGACCGAGTGACCCCTTGCTCGAGCCAGCGACCTTGGGCTCAAGCTGGCGACCTCACGGTCTCGAACCTGGGTCTTCCGCATCCCAGTCCGACGCTCTATCCACAGTGCCACCGCCTGGTCAGGCTGGTGACCAGAGTTTTGAACCTCAGACCTCAGCATCCCAGTCTGACACTCTATCCACTGTGCCACCACCAGTCCAGCTATTACCTGCTTGGAGACATCAAGTTGCAATGTCTACTGTTACGCAGCTAGTAAGGTTCAGTGCAGAGGTTTAAACTCAGGTCATTCTGAAATCAGAGTCCATCATGATCCATGTGTGATACTCATGATAGCTCTCACTACCCATAGAACCACGGATAGGGTCTGTTTTAACAATCTGCTAACTGCTTATACCTCTGCGCATGTCCGTTCTGCTTCTACCGTCTGTATTGATGCAACAAGCCATCAGAGTTCAAGGACCACCTGTGCTTAGAGAAACACTTCCTTCCACTTAGAGCCTCTGGAGTCTTCCATTTCAAGCATCAAAGTAAGACTTCCAGGAATTACATAAAGATCTCATTGAAATGACTAATGCTGTTATAATGGCACTTTGGGAAACTCCCAAAGCTAAATGACTCCCTAACTCAAAAGCCAAACTTCTCTTCCAGGGATGGGCTGGGCGGCTTAATTGTAGTTGAACAGCGACTTATTCTCAGCCCTTGTGGCCAAGTTCACCCAAATCGCCTGTTTTTCTAAGATGCATAAATATTTTCGTTATCATGATTTTTTCCCCTCAGTTTTATTTACTTATTTAAAAGAAATATAACTGTACAAAACAGGACACTCGGATGGATCAAAGCCATCGTCTGTAACGTATCTGGAGCTGAGATGGATAGGTAAATGTAAACTTGATTCCTGCCCACACTGCTCGATGTGGCACGGCCCAGGGCAATGGAATTTGAATTCCAGCTCAGCTGCTCGCCAGCTGGGGTGCTGAGTCTCCTCCCACTGAAACTAGAGAGCTGGCAAAAGTTAGTTTCAAAGGAGCAGAGGTCAGACGCCACAGCCAGTGCATATTGAGGGATCGATGTCTGACTGGCATCAGGAGGTAAACTTTTCTGCCTAGGAGCGGGAGCTTACGGGAGTTCTGGACAAGGTCATGACACATGGAGGGAAAACACCAGAGGTGAGAGGGGGCTGCCCCTGGTCCTGCTCGCAGTGTTTGCAAGCAGGCCTTGTTTCCTTGTGGGCCGTCTTAAAGGCACCATTAAGCATTTAAAATTTACTAACCGATGGCCACGGTTTTCTGCACGATTTCCCCTGAGACTGTAGACTCCCCCGGGCCAGGGGCTAAATCTGCTTCGCCTCTCGTCCTGCCGCAAACTCAGTTCACTGGTCTGTCCTGGAAGTCACAGTCACAGTTACTTCGGAACCTGTTGCTATTTTCCATATTCAGATTTCAATAACGGACTCAGATCCTGTTTCTCAGGTGCATTTCACGGTACCCTCTTGACCAGGGGTCCCCAAACTTTTTACACAGGGGGCCAGTTCACTGTCCCTCAGACCGTTGGAGGGCCGGAGTATAAAAAAAAAAAACTATGAACAAATTCCTATGCACACTGCACATATCTTATTTTAAAGTAAAAAAACAAAACGGGAACAAATACAATATTTAAAATAAAGAACAAGTAAATTTAAATCAACAAACTGACCAGTATTCCAATGGGAACTATGCTCCTCTCACTGACCACCAATGAAAGAGGCGCCCCTTCCGGAAGTGCGGCCTCAGAGGGCCGCATGTGGCCCACGGGCCGTAGTTTGGGGACCCTGCTCTTGACTCCTGTGTTGGCAGTGGTAGGAGCTGATGGATGCTTTTTTCCGTTTTCACTCATTTCTGTCTCAGTTCATTTCTACCAACGCTCGGTTCTTTGCCCCTGTTCCGCACCCCGTGTTACCCCCCCCCCCTCCGGGCGACTGTGACGTCCTTCTGTAAGTCCCTCGGGTATCCGAGCCTCATTTTCTTCCATGTTCAAATAGAAATTACCCAAAGGTGCAGCCTGCCTGCCTAAGGACATGCGTGCTCAGTCCCCAGCCCAGCACTCAGCCGCTGACTATGTGTTCTCCACCGTGAGCCTCACGACCAAGAGGGGGTTCTGTGAACAGTTCTGATGGGTCAGTTCTCCTACCGCGAGCCTCACGACCAAGAGGGGGTTCTGTGAACAGTTCTGATGGGTCAAGAGCCATAGACGGTCTTCCCTCGGCCTGGAGAAATGTGGCCAGGAGAAATAAACAGTTTGGTCATGCCTCGTTGTATATATTCTTGGGGGGTGTTATGTACAAAGGCGATTTCCGGAAATGAAGAATTCTGGGGAGCAAAGTAGAAATGTGTGCGTGCGGGCGTCCACCTGTACTCCATCCAAGCAGAAACTTCATTTGCACTGAATAATGGGAAAATGGTGCAGACCAAGCTGAAATGTATTTCCATGAGAAAGAGTTAAAAAAAAAAATAACAATAAGATAACGTGGACAAAGGCGGGAGGCAGTCGTAAGCAAGAGTTTGTGTTCCCGGTGGCCACGATGTGACGGGGTTCGTAAGGTCAGAGTTTACAGTGACACAGTTTACAGATTTTACACAGGTTACTTTTTTAGCCTGGGACTGAATTCCTCCTGAGACAGGCTCCGTTCTCTACCCTGAGCTCCATGTGGCCTGTCACACTCTTTCGGCGCAACATTACGATTCAGCAATGTCAGAGGTTCTAAATTTGACCTAAGCTTTGGCAAAATGAAATGTGCCCTAGCGAACTCCAAGTCAAAGTCGGTTTTCCGTGGCCGCATTCAGATCTTTGCCGTTTTATGGTGAAATGGAAACCGCTGAACTCGTTTATAAATCGCGAAAGGGGCTAACCGCACCCACCTGCATATCCAAATGTAACAATAGATAGGGACAAGGGGACAGAACAACAAAAGAAAGTGCTATAGAGAGAGATGTTGGAATCAAATTATAGGTGATATGCATGATCCCTAGTTGAACGGCTGAATGTGCTTTCTGTGAAATAGGATTTAGTCAAGCGATACAAACTTCTGCTCTCGAAAGAGCAGGCTAACCGTACTGTTGAAAAAAAAAAAAAGGTCTGTTTCAGAATCTGGAAAGGGAAGAGAGAGATTAAGAAGGATAGAAGAGGGCCTCGTGGAAAGAAAAGGCGGGAGTGAGCGTTCGCAGGCAAAGCCCCATCCATCCATTCCTAGGGTTGCCCTCAGAGTGACCTCCCTTAGTACCTGGTGTCATCTTTGAGGCTCCCGCTCTGTCATCTCCATTATTGCCCTATAGGCTAGGGGGAAAAGCCAGTCTGGTGATGACATTGACGCCCCCTCCCGCCCCGCCCCCAGTCCGCCTGGCCTCCCCATCCGTGTTTATTATTCATTCTTTCCCTTGGAAATCCAGTCCTTCTTGAGGCTTGTCTGGTAGGTAACTGATTGAGGGGGTGTCTGCTCAGCCTCCTCTTCTCACCCTCCTGCCTATCGCAGCCCCCCCCCCCCCGTTAACTATTTGAGTCCCACACTTTCCCGGAAGGCTCGGAACGGGTCTGCGTTGGCCTGAGACCCGTCTGCCCCTGCACCTGCCACCCCTACTGAGAGATTGGAGCATGGTGCTCGTCAGGGCTCTGGGGACGCAGAGTGGCTAAAAGCCACGGAGGAGTCCCTCAAAATACATCTGAGCGGGTTTCTTCTCTTAGGAGGGACGAGATTGCGTGGGAAGTGTACCGCAAGGGCTGTAATGCGTGCATGTGCATGTGTGTAACCACCATCCCAGAACCACATGTTCCATCAATCCACGAAGTTTCTTTATGCCTCTTCCTCGTAACATTTGTCCCCTAGGTTACCACCACATCTGCATTTACTGTGGCAGCCCAGTTTTCCTTACGGCAGAAGTTTCTGTACACAGAACAGATCGGAATGTATTCTCAGTGTGTGTGGATTCTCAACATTACGTGCACGAGATCCGCCGGCGATGTGATGACAAGACAGCCCTGAGTCTCTCCCCTGCGCTCTCTCCCTTCCACCTGCCGAACGCGACCATCCTCAGCGCTATCTGGAACTGCCCAGAGGGCCCAACCTTTTTGATTCTTGAAAACCACAGTCAGAGCCCACAAGTTGCAAGCTGACTCACTCACTGAACAGGTTTCAAATGTGACCTTTTGGAAACGACGCCTCTTCTGACAGAAGCACGTGTTTCTCTTTCCGGGCCAGTATTTTATATTTGACACCGAGAGAAGGCATGAAGGGGGATGCGTGTCCCGGGCGCCATCTATAATGAAAGATGACATTTTGTGAACTTGGAAAACAAACAGCAGCCCGCAGAATGGATCGAGGCAGAGGGCACGGTTCCTGACATCAGTTAAGAGGCGCTGCCTGTTTTCAAACACCGTGCCCCTCGAATCACATTAATAATTGAGTGTGTCATCTAGTATTCAGTCAATTTTTACAGAAATTATAGAGATTCATTCCTAATTAAGAATAATCTGATGGTTGGGCTTGACCCAGTTAAATTCTTATCTTTATGACATCAATCTTTTATAATGCTTTCAGGGGCCTTGGCAAAAGTTCCAACTTTGTAAGTAAAAATTAATTAATTGGGACATTAAATTTTGAAAGATGCTTTTATCTTTTCCCTGGTTCATGCCTTCACAACAGAATGCAGTGATGAACAATTTTATTCAAATATATAAAATAATTCCTCGAAGCTTTCTAACTACTTTAAGCCCTCCGAGGATCAGATGAGAACATGTCGAGATACCAATGCACGAAGGGAAGCAGAGATTTTGCAATATTTTCTCAAGAGCATTCTCTGTGATAGTCACTCCCACTGGAGTTAGATGAGGCGGACTGATGTGAGGTTGACTTGGGACCAAATCGTGCCGCCAACATAAATGCCAACGTCACTTCTTGTTCAAAGTCACATTTGGTCAGTCAGGATGTTCAAGGCCTTTTGTCGGGGGGAGGGGGGATCTCTCTAGCTGAATTCACTTACTTTGACTTCTGGGAAACAAATTCTTCACCTGCATCTTGAAGTTATGACCCGACTGCGTCGTCTTAACACTAGTTCTGGATTTGCTCATCCATTCGTTTATTTGCCTGCTCATTCACTCATCACTACTCTCTGGAGTCTGGCGTCCGTGGAAGAGGAAAATGAAGAACTTCGACTGCAGACACTCCGAGAGGCCAGCAGGGATTTGTAGTGACCCAGGTGACCGCCGCTGAAGAGCACTGTGTGGCCAGTCGGAAGAGCAGCCTCACAGGGTGTGCCCCAGTGCCCTGACCTGTCTGGAAGTTTTATTAAAAACTCAGGAGAAGCTGTAGAGGATTGAACTTGATTATTTCAGATGAACTGATTAATTCCGGTAACCTGAATGGAATAATAACTTGCTTCTCCAAGTGGAGAGGAGGAGCGAGCCCACCTGTGCCTCTGGGGGGGGAAGGCGGCAGGCCTGGCAGTGGCTATATGTTGCCAAGATTGTACTCTCTCTCACCACAGGAGGGGGAAATTTGAGCTTAGGGTAGTGACGTAACGTGTGCTAGGTCACACGAAAGCACATGTGAGAGCTGACCGCTTTGCGAGGTAGGTCTGTGGGGTACAAATCCTTTCACATACCTATGATTGATAGGCGTGGTCTGTGTCCCCACCCCTTGAATCTGGGCTGAGCACAGTGACCAGCTGACCAATGGAATACGGTGGAAGTGGTTCTGTGCAACTTCCCAGGCTCGGTTAGGAAGGGCCTTGCGGCTTCAACCTGGTTCCTTTGGGACACTTGCTCTTGGAACCCAGCCACCATGCAGGGACATAAGCCAGAGACACCCACAAAGAGACGTATGTCGAGAGAAACCGGAGCTCCTGGCCCGGACCCACAGTCCCAGCTGGGCTTTCAGCTCATAGCACCAACATGCCAGCCGTGTGAGCGAGCTGCCTTGAGAGTGGATTCGCCAACCCCTGAGGACAGCTGTCCCACCTGCGCCCTGCCCACATGTCGGATGCCGGAGAAAAATCAATCATTACTGGTCATTTTAAGCTGCTAAGTGTTGGCGCGGTTACGCAGCATAGATAACCAGATAACAATGGGGGTTGTTCTGTGTCTATGTCATATCGCCTCCTGGAAAGGAACTGTCTTAAAGACAGGGTGGCAACAGCTTTGAGGGAAAGAAAGAAAGAAAGAAAGAAAGAAAGAAAGAAAGAAAGAAAGAAAGAAAGAAAGAAAGAAAGAAAGAAAGAAAGAAAGAAAGAAAAAGGGAGGGAGGGAAGGAAGGGAGGAAGGGAGGGAGGAAGGAAGGAAGGAAGGAAGGAAGGAAGGAAGGAAGGAAGGAAGGAAGGAAGGAAGGAAGGAAGGAAGGAAGGAAAAATAAGTAAATAATGCATGAGTAAGTAAAGTGATAGGAGTGCACGTAAAGTCCTAAGTGTTCAGTATCAGTTGCTGGAGACTGAGGTCTGGGAGAACAGGGCTAGGACATTGAACTTGGATTTGTCAGTTGAGTCCATAATTGCGGTAGGTTAGCTTGTAAGCCAGCTGCTCCAGAGCATTGGTGGTTGCAGCCCACTGAAGAGGCTCGGCAGAGAGGACAAGAGGGCCTTCAATTGCCAGGAGTGCAAACCCCAGCCCCCGACCAGCAGAGGTTGCTAAGATTGGGGAGCCATGGATGGGCAAACCATTGGGAAAGTTGACCTATGTCCTGGAAAGATCTATTGAATGATGAATGCTCTGCAAACTTGGTCCTGTGTGGAAGACAGCTATTGAAAATAATTTTGTATAAAAGCACAGTGCATGGCAGACCCTCAATACTTCTTTGCTGTTAAACTCAGGAGTTTGGATTTTGACTTTATTTTGAAAGGGGAAGTACGTCACTGGAATGCCTTGCCTTAGAAAACAGTAAACCCCCTTCTTCCAAATTGCTGGATGATGACTCATGAGAGGGATTAGGGAGCAGCGTTCTGCCGTATGTGGGAGGCTGGCCTCAGTGACCCGCATGTTCCCTTTGATCCCAAAGGGGTCGCGCTGACTGCTTCCTTCTGCAGCTCCAGTGCTGACTCCCCGAATCGCCTGAGTACCTAGAAGCCCGTGTGGCCCAACACCAGAGAACTCAGCGTTGCTCTAACGCAGGGAAAATGTCCCTAAGTTCAGTGGCCAGCAGGCCATTCATATTCAGACTTGGAAATTTTGCATTCAGCTGTCCTCTCTCCTGTCCACCACCGATACAGAGCACCTTGGTTCAGAGATTTAAAATATTTTCAAAATTCATGTATGCAGAAAATGTTGTCTATCAGACAAATGCCTGTACATGAAAGAGACTCTGGACATTTAATATTCTGCACCAAATGCTGAAGCCCAAATTCAAGGGCATTTTGTTCTTTGTATTAAAGAAGCTGTCCTGCCTCTTCCTTCCTCTTCTACTTCGGTGTCAAGAGTAACTGTTACACAGAGAACAGAAATGGGTGTGTAAGGGGATTTCATTCGAATTTCAGCTTCATCCCGTACTAGCTCTGCAACCTTGAGCAAGTCACTTAACCTCTCTGAACTCGGATCTCCATATACAAAATGGAAGTAACACTAGATAACATCCTGGGGCTATTCCAAGAATTAAATGAGATAAAAGTGTGTCTGGCACCTGGGGCAGGGAGGGAATTAATATGTATTTGCTTCTTTCCTGGTGGTTGATTTCTTTGGGCCACTTTTATGGAGCTGAGAAGAAAGCATTTTTCCCCGTCTTTTTCTCTCTCCCTGAAATAGACATCTGAATAGCGCTTGTCTGGAGAAACGGCGTTTAGGGGTTTGGGTCTTTCTAGAGGGAAAAGCAACCGCGTTCCCTTTCAATTGTTGCCTTTTAGCTCTTTCCAGGAGGCTGTGCTTGCTGGTTTCCCACCTCAAGGCATATTCTCCCCGAACGCCTTAATATCAGAACCCCGATTTTTGGCAAGGCATGTGGCCTTCTTGGGCAAAAGAAAAGGGCCATGTTTTCTCAACCTCCCTTTCCGCCAGTCGCTGCTGTCTGCTTATGTTCCGGCCGAAGAGTTGTACCGGAAGTGATGATGTACAGGGACTTGTACTTAAAGGGCGCCAGCACGGCTGGGGATGCCTCCAGTTCACTCTCCTGCCTTTCCTCCTCCTTCCGGTCTCAAACTGGCCCCCGCCCGCCCGCCGCAGCACCAGGGCATACCCTGGAGCATAAAGTGACCTTGACGTTGTGATAGAGCAGGGGTCTCAGTGAGCCCCAAGGAAGGAGCCGCCATAACGTTTGGACTCTCCAGTCTCCGCCCTTCTTTGATTTAGGAGAGGAATAAGCAGACCGGCCGTTGAAAACCACTGAATAAGGCTGTGTCTTGGGGTTAAGCTGCTGCTGTTGCTTTCCCGTCTTGTACGCAGCCGGCTCTAATCCTAACCAGGACGCGCAGGAAGGACGTCAGGGAGACGACGGACGGGTGGGCTGCAGGCTCCTGGCCCGCCGTCCCTCTGAGCCCGGCAGCTTTCCTGATGGGAGGTTATGGGGAATACAGGCGGTGTGCGGCACAGAGGCAGGTGGGAGCAGGGTGGTGGCGGCGTTCTGCGGCACAGAGGGGGGCAAAAGATGGCTGCTCTTAAGAGAGAAACCACGGGGGCTTTCGCAGAGGTCTCTTCCACCCTTCCTTTCTCATTCTCTCCTCCCCAGTTAGCAGCAAACACCTGCTAGGTGGCAGCGACTAGCTTAGGCACCGAGGAGCGTGATCTCAAATCAGCCTGCAACTGGTGGAGGCAGACAAGTCATAGATTCATCCGTGATTGTCACCGCGTGCAGCTGTCCCTGTGGATGCCGCCCGTGTGCAGATCTGGAGTGGTTAATCCGGCTGGGGTTGAGGAAAGGGAGTCACGGAGGCTTGGCCCGGAAGAGGCCCATGCTTGGTGTGGGAGGCTGAAGGCTCTGCATTCCCAGGCCTGCCCTCCGAGGTCTGCAGCCCCGATTAGTGTTCCCACACCCTGCGGCCGAGTGCCGTGTTGTTACTAACAACTTCCCTCCAGTCCCCGTGTGGGGCTACATCTGCCACAATTTAAATCTGGCTCAAAGGCCACTCAGAACTTTAGCCACTCAGTCAGTGCTGGATCCTGACAAGCAAACACTTTGGGAAACTCGCATGTGGTCATTAACCAGTCTGATCTCAACAGCCTTGTGATTCGGAAGCCCTCTTTCTTGTAACTGGGCACGTTAGCTGGAGAATTACTCCCACCCACCCCCAGGGGGCGGAGGCCCATGCTTCGGGCACAGTGACCAGACAGAGGCTGCCACGCCCTCTCAAGATGGCACCCAGCTCTTAGCAGGCAGGGAGTCTGGACCTCTGGGGCCGTGAGAGACGTGGAAACGGCTCAAGTCGGTAATCAGGCAGGACGGCACTGGCTCTTTAAGACATCGTAGGTGTGCGTTGTACTGCTTGCCTGTAGGGGATGAGCAGACACATCACAGGAGGGAAGAGTGGAGGTTGACCTTTATCAAGCACCTACTATCTGCCAAACTATTATTTTTAGGCATTCCCCATACATCATCTTACTGAATCCTCACATTAACACTTAGAAGGGTTATTGGACCCCACGGTTTTATTGTGAGTGAGAATTACAAAGGAGCCTCGGGGATTGTGAACGCTCATCCCCAGTCACGCGAGCAGTGGAGAAGTCAGGATTCCTCTGCAGTCCACCGGCCTCCCCAGGCCCCCCCCCCATTTTCCCCTCACACCAGAGCACTTTCCATAGTAGGCTCCAGTCGGAACCAACTCCACGAGGCGGAGACCACACTTGTAAGAGTGAAGACAGGGAGGGTGGAGGCCGATGGCGGTGGTGGACCCGCGAGGTTTCTCACCACTTCTGCGCCAGGGGTTGTCGAGACAAGATCTATTCCCCGGAGATGTCTTCCATTCCCTTCCCAACGGGACAAATGTAGCTGCTGGTTCTCTAATGAGGACAAATAATTATGTGTGTTCCCTATTTGTCCTCTGCCAGATGACGTTTGCCAAGCTGTTCGCAATTACCCCAGAAAAAAAACAGGTTCCCAAAAGAAACTAAAAACCTTTCCACTCTGACACGGAGCAGAGAGGAGAAACTCACCGTATATTCTCCATTAATGGGTGTCCAAACAGAGGACGTGGCCGAGAGCAGGAGAGGGACAAAAATATTCCCCCTGTACCGCAAGAAGCACATCAACCACCACAGAACTGACTCAGTGTCGCTGTCAAAGGCTCCTGGGGGCTCCCCCTGCTTCCCCTGGAGGGACGATCTCATACCCCAGGTTCGACTGTGTCATACGCTTGAAAGCTCGCTTCCTTCGGCCCTGAATTATCCAGAGCCATTTCATCTCTCTCCCTCCGGAGAATCCTGACAACCCATTTGGCGCCTAGGAGACGGCTGGCTAAAGCAGGAAGAACGTAGGATTGGAAATGATTAGACCAGAAATTAGATCTGGCCCTGCCAGCTACTACCTGTCTAACCCCGGGGCAAGTCATCCTTAGGGGTCTCACGAGAGAGGAACAAACAGGAAATAGGCACCTGTAAGCATCTTGCGAACTCCCAGACATTCTGCAATTGAAAAGAAAAAATAAGTACGTATCGGGTCATAACCTTAAGGATATAGAATGTGAACATCACAGAAGGAGGTTGGTGAGGAGTAGAAGCCCATCTCCCATTCACTGAGCATCTACTAATTGCCAGGCCTGGTGCCAGAATGCCTCACCTTCTCCCAGGCAGGTGTTATTTGCATGGCCGTGTTCCTGATGAGGAGGCGGCCATTCCAAGGAGATTTGCTCACACTTACAGAGCTGGTAAGTGCCAGGTGGGTTCTGGCCCTAGTTGGTCTGAGCCCGAGGCCCCAGCACCTCTCCGCTGCAAATAGAAACCCAACGTCCGCTGACCCCAGTGACGCTGAAATAAACAATGCTGGACGGCATCGGCCCCTTTCCTGGCTGCGGCACCCCCCCCCCCTCCCAGGGGGAGGTCAGGATGGATTGCTCTGGACTTGTCTGTCTCTCTTCGTAGTGAGGTCACCTCTGCTCACTGGATCCGGAGGGGAACTAACAAGGATACCCAACAAGGAAGGAAACTTTCCTTGAATTTTGAACTTGTTCTTTTTATCCCCTGCATTGTTTGCAAGTTGCTGCACTTAAAAGGCTCGGGTTTTTATATGCATTCGTTATAGACAAAGACAAAAAAGGCACGTGCAAAAATCTATGAATTCTGAGTCGGGTCTGTAGACGGGTTATTTCCTGTGCCCATTCAGATTTCTGTGTTTCGGTAACACAGACGGTTATAAAGGTTCCACCACTGGGGGGAATTGGGTTCTGCGCTCTGCGCGCATGGGCTCTCCCTGCACTACTTTGAACCTGATGTGAACTCTTTCATCTCATGTCGCTCTTTTCCTCTGAAGGCTGGCCCCCCTCCCCCTACTCTCATAACCCCCTACCAGCAGTTCTCAACCTGTGGGTCGCGACCCCAACGGGGTCGCCTAAAGCCATCGGAAAATACATAATGCATATCAGGTATTTACATTCCGAATCATAACTGTAGCAAAATTACAGTTATGAAGTAGGCACCAAAATTATTTTTTGGTGTGGGGTCACCGCAACATGAGGAACTGTATTGCGGGGTCACGGCATTAGAAAGGTTGAGAACCACTGCCCTGGACTTACTCTGAAGTCCTTAAAGCGCTGCTTTTACTTTTTCGATTATTTTGTGTGTCTAGTTGCTAGACTGGGTACTCACCGAAGGCGGGACTATGTCCTTTAATGTCACTGTATCCCAGCTGACTCCACAGAGTCGGGTCCGTCAGTTTTTTGCCGAATCCATGGAAGAACAGATGAGTAAGCTGTAATAAGGACAGCTTGCTTGCCAGCAGGAAGCCCATGTATAGCTCACCTGGGAGGCACAGGGCAGTGGAGCAGTTTTAGGCAGTGCTCGAGTTCTGGGCCTTCCGCCTGGCGCCCAGGCTGTTCCCAGAGGCCCCGTTCCACGGGCCGTTTCAGTTACCTGGCGTGGCTGGTGCATAATGGGACGTACAAATGGTAGGAGCTGAAAGTAAGTAAAAAGCTTTTCTGACAAACGCAGTTCCACCAGAGATTTGTGCAGCCATTTCCAAGGTGCAATAGAAGGGAAAAATGGATGAGATAAAATATAAAATCGGAGGGGGGACAAAAAAGTTTTCCTTTGTATTATATGGACTCTTGCAGTTACTGTTATGGTCAAATGAATGTTCCCATTTTCGTGAGAGAGTTGTACGGCCCCGGGCATGTCACCAAGGTGCAATTTGATCAGCATTAAGCGGTGCTGGAGAGTTTGGGGTCCAGAATGGAATTTTAACAGGGACGATAAAACAGCGTGATGGACCTTTTCTGACTTCATGAAGTGAAGTATTGATCCTGGAGTGGTAAACGTGGGCCGTGGCTCCTCACTGGACAATTGCTCAGATCCCTAGCGGTCCAGAGGAGCCCCAGGCCGGCTGATGGATCGCGGCTCCATTGTCCGTCGCATTTTTACACTTTTCCAGAAATTCTCAGACACGTTTGACTCACTGTTTTTTTTTTCACATTTTAATCTCTCTGAAATCAGAATGCTTTTGATCTGGAGGTAGTAGTTATCATTGCCAGTTCATTTGTATTTAAAGGTGCAGAGCTTAGATCAGTAGCTTAGGAGAGAAAATCCCCATTACAATAATACATTTGACTCTAAATATGAAGATGTTCTATTAATACCTTAACTGATTTATTTTACTTTCTTTTTTTTTTTAATTTTTCATTAATTTGAGGTGGGGAAGGGGAGAGAGGACGAGAGGGAGAGAAAAGAGAAGGGAGAGGAAAAGGGAGAGGTGGGGAAGAAAGAGAGAAAGAGAGAGAGAGCGAAAAGCATCAAATCGTTGTTTCATTTAGTTGTTCTATATAGTTGTGCACTCACTAGTTACTTCTCATATGTTCCCTGACCGGGGTTTGAACCTGTGACCTCACCACGCCAAGATGATGCTCGATCCACTGAACCACCTGGCCAGGGCCCAATTTATTTTACTCTCTAAAATAAATACACAGGTTATGTGACAAAATTATGTCTAAAGACGTCTAAAGAAGCTCTTCCAATGAGTTTAGAAGAACACAGAGTGGTAAGAAATCACTGGGTCATAGTTTAATTGACATTTTTCTTTCTGAGCTGTTCAGATGAATAAAGGTACACCTTACAATTGATAGTTCCTGGATACAGTGAAATAAATTGTGCTCCGGGCACAACTGTCAGAATTCAAGGTGATAAAACATATTCCCAAATCAATTATGCAAAACCAATTAGAGGAGTGACCTAAGGTCCCTTTTCTGCAAGCAATTACTGTCAATATCCAATATTTAGAAAGAGAAAATTTTATTTTAGTGTCTTTCTTGCGTTTTTGTCCTTTTTAAATTTTTATTGAATTTCTTGGGGTGACATTGGTTAATCAGATTGTACAGGTTTCAGGTGCACAGTTCTACAGTACATCATCTGTACCCTGTATTGTGTGTTCCCCACCCCAAGTCAAGTCTCCCTCCATCACCATCCATCCCCCCTCGACCCTCTCCTACCTTCCCCCACCCCCCTTTCCCCTCCTGAAAAATTCAAATGATACCTGGCAAGGTGGAAATTACTGATGTTATGTTAAAGGTCCCAGTAAAAAGCTAATAACGACTTGGTACATACATCTCTCTTGACCCCAGACCACGTGGGGCACCTGAACAGAACTCCCCGTGTTATAGAGGAAACAACAGCCTCAAGGTCGATTCTGATGCTTAAATCACTTACAAGGTTGCTTTTATTCTAAAACAGTGCTTACACAACCAGAAACATGAAAGAATGATATAGGAACTTAAATATAGGCTGGACCATGAATCATCAAATGACACCCCGGTCCACTTCAGCCTCCACTGAGTGTCTTCTAGCTGTCGGTACCTTGCCTAGAACGCCTCGTGCGCACGAGCACTCATAAACCTCTCACCCACTCCAAAGATGAGAAGACTGAAGCTGAAAGGCTCAAGTGCTTTGTCCAAGGTCACATAGCGAGTGGGGGAGGTAGGAACCAAGTCAAGTTCCGTGAGATCCACACACTGCTCTCTTCAAAGTACATCCATGGAGGAGATGGGTCCTGCTCTCTCAAAACCAGGAGTCCCCAAACTACGGCCCACGGGCTGCATGTGGCCCCCTGAGGCCATTTATCCAGCCCCCACCACACTTCCAGAAGGTGCACCTCTTTCATTGGTGGTCAGTGAGAGGAGCACAGGATGCATCCACATCCTGTGCTCCTGGACTGCTGTATGTGGTGGCACCACAAAGCGCAGCGTCGCTCAGGTACAGTACTACTTACTGTGACACAGGACGCACGCCTCACGGCTCCGGAAGCACGTCATATCACTTGTTACGGCTAGCAGTGACAAATATAGAACCGGACATTGACCATCTCATTAGCCAAAAGCAGACCCATAGTTCCCATTGAAATACTGGTCAGTTTGTTGATTTAAATTTACTTGTTCTTTATTTTAAATATTGTATTTGTTTCCATTTTGTTTTTTTTTACTTTAAAATAAGATATGTGCATTGTGCACAGGGATTTGTTCATAGTTTTTTTTATAGTCCGGCCCTCCAACAGTCTGAGGGACAGTGAACTGGCCCCCTGTGTAAAAAGTTTGGGGACCCCTGCTCAAAACTGATATCATCAGAGAAAAGAACAAACAGAGACATAGTTAAATGTATTTGACTGACTACTCAACAGTGTTCTGGGCATCAGAGGGCTAGTTCCTCCACCCCTTTGCTTGTGGCTGGAGTGGTCCCTTCCCTCAATCTCCCACTCCTTCCTTGGTTAACTCCTACTCGTGAAGTGAGCTTCTGCATAAGCATCAGATTTTTTCCAGAAACACTCTAAGACCTAGTGAGTGGTTTCCTCCTCTGTGCTTCTCTGGACGCCACGTTTTCCTTTATCATGTCTTTATGTCGTTGCATCTTGGCTGCAGTCAGACGGCCAGTTAGACAGTGAGTCCCCCCAGGACAGGGAACAGCCTTTTCATCTTTCGATCCCTGAAGGCTAGCGCCGTTACAGGACTCTTTAATGAACACATGCATTGCGTGGACTATTAAATATCACTTTACTACAGGAAGTCCTACCTGATCCCCTAAGCCTAGGTGGGATCCCATTATTCGGTCTTGTTTTATCCCATAGTTCTCCGCTGCAGCGCCAACTAACAGTTGAAATTAAATAATTATGTGTGTAATAATTAGTTTGATAACTATGTCCCCCATTGCACTACTCCCCGAGGGCAGGGACCACCTATGTCTTTCTCACTACTCTTTGCTCAGCATGTGACATAGTGACATTAATCTCAAAATATTTGTTGGACAAAAGAAAAGGAACAAGTGAATGAATGAATAAATAATGATGCCTCTGTTTCTGCTTTTGGGGTTAAATGGATACCATGAACATAGGATCACTCACATTCACCATTCTCTTCTCCCCACCCTGCTAACTCTCTCCCACCCTGCAGCTGCTTTCTTAAAGAATTCCCGAGTCCCTCCCCTTTCCAATGTGCATGTTTGCTGTAGGGAACACCCACAGATGCACTCGGCAAACACACACAACTCACTCTGAGTCATCATAGTGATTCGGAATTAACGGCCATTCACATACCTCATTGAAGACACCATCTGGGATGTTATTGCTCTTCAGAGGTAGATCATACTCTGAGAAAATCTGTCAAAATGTAGAAATCGCTCATCAAAATGGCCATTGCAGAACCTAGCTGCACTTAATAGGGAAGCGGAGTGTGGTGATGCAGGTCTCATACCCCTTACATAAGACACAGGAGGAGGGAGAGTTGTTTGTTTCTTCCGTCTGCAAGAATCCAGAGAAATTGAAATGTCAGGCATGTGCACAGAACGGTCCTGGACTGCTTTGCTCATTCCCAGACATCTTGGCTGTAAACGAACACTCCTCAAGGTTATCTCTGGTCCTAAGGGTGATGTGCTTAGGCAGAATTGGGTTTCACTTATTACCTGGCCACTCATTGTAGACTTTGCCTATTTCCCTGGTGTAAATACTCCCACCCGTGTCCTGTTTCAAGCTACCAAAACGTCTGAATATGTAACAGTTGAATCTTGCAAGCCAATATAAGTCAGGTTCAACAAACAAAGACGAATGGGCTTCTAGCTTACCCACGCTCCGGGGTCGGTGCCAGGTCTTACCTGTGCCGGGAGAAACCTGAAAGACAAGCCTCTCTGTACGTGCGGCTCCTCCCCATTCCTGTGGAACACCGGGTGGCACCCTGGCTGCGCCCTGCGTCCACATCACCCCCTTCCCCCGCAGCAGACCCCCCTTCCCAGAGAGTAGGCGGTATACCATTGTCATTCGAGGGAAATCCACTATTATTTGGCAGACACTTTTGAATTGAAAATAACATTTGAAAAGGATTATCCCAGGCAAAGTCATCAACTGCTGTGTACTCATTGAACTTAAAACAATGCAAGATTGATTACCTTTGTAGTCTATGCAAATTACACATGGCGTTGGTATTAAATCCTCTGTAATATTTGACTTTGTCTCCAAAAGCTCCACAATTATTGTTTTTCAATCAAGAAGCTGGACTTTTTTTTTTTTTAACATACATAGAATAAAGTTACATAGGTGCGTGCACCCTCCTTCAGAAAACAGAAAGGAACCAAATGATCATGTTTGGAGTATAACTAATAATTCTAAGTGCCTATGAGAAAAGACAGGGCACTGTGTGAACAGTTGTCTGAGATTTCTGACGTCCCCTTGGCACCTGTAATAGAATGCCATGCCTGTGGTGGGTTGTCTTGTCTCTAATTGAAGGTTCTTTCTACCTTTCCCAATCCTGAACTGAACACCACCCTCACCCACAGCTCGGTCTAGTGGATTCATCACCGTAGAGCTCACTTTGGAGAGCATAGTGGACGTTTCATTGATTTATTTACCTTTCATATGCACAGATCCCCCCTTTAAGGATGTGAAGCTGTGACCTTGGACACTGATAAGAGTATGAAAAGAGATACTTTCTTTAACATGGTCTGGGGGGTGGATGGGAGTGTCCATATTTGTATAGCATTTACTGAATACCCAAGCAGTATTCTGAGCATTACATAAATTATCACACTGTATTATCATGACATTTTAGAAAGACATATATTATCTCCCCCGTTTTAAACATGCAAAAACAAATGCTGAACAGCGACGAGCACTTTCTCACAGTGGCGCATCTAAAAGTGGACGAGGCAGGATTTGAAACTGGGTTCTTTTAGCGGCACAGAGCGTAGCTCTCTCTGCTGCCCGGCGCTGCCTGGTGAACTCCTGCCCCCAAGAGCTTCCTGGAAGCTTGTCTCATTTTCTCCGTCCATATCAAGTCAAAGGCAAAGGCACCTTCTGTCTCCACCTTGTCTACAACTTGAACTTGAGATGATGTCATGGGATAGTCGAATTAAGTCAGTACAGATTTATTAAAGTCTTACTTCATTAGGGATGCCTTGCTAGGTGTCGGGTGACGGCAGAGTCCTTCCGGGGGTGGGTGGGGAGGGGGGTGCTGAGCTGGCTCCTCAGCACGGAGAGAAGGTGGTGACTGTGAGGAGACCGAGCCTGATTCCAGCCAGGCCTGAGCTCCTCGCCGTGCCCCCTGAGCCCTGCTGGCTCTGCTCACATTGGAGCCCTCCCAACCTCCTCCCTCCTTTGTGCCCCCACTCAGTCTCCAAGTCCTCCGGAGCCCACCTGTGCCTTAGCTCTAGAGCCAGCCACACCCCACACCCATAGCCACAACCCCTGCCCAGCGCCGGCTTCACTATCTCTTGCCTGGACCACATCAGTGGCTTTTAAGCGGAATTTTTCTCTTTATGCCATTCTATACACACTCCCAGATAAATCCTGTGCTTATAAATTCAACTTTGGAAATGACACCTTCATCTCCAAATAATGTACAGGCTTAAAATAATCAGACAAAGGAATAGTTTTCTCCAAACAAACCTTCCTTAGTTAGAAGCCTAGAAAATAAAACAGAGGAGAGCAGATCGTCTCTAGTTTAGACTTTAGAAGTGGGGGCCTGTGCCCCTTGGATTGCTCTCCTCATATCCAGGGCACCCCTGGGGGACCCCCATGGGACACTAGGGCAGTGCAGAGCAGTTTGGGATCCCTGGCCCCAGGATCCCAGCTCTTAGCCCAATATTTAAGGCCCTTGAACCCTGTTGTCTGGCAGGCTTGGGAGACGCCCCATGGGGCTGCTTTGGAGTTAGTCCATTCAAGGTACTTAGAGCACTGCCACCCAGCGCATGGTCAGCGCTCAGTAATATAGTTTGTTTCCTTCTTGTTTCGGATCCTTCACCTGTTTACGAACCCCAGACTGCAGCGTATTTGAACTTCTGTGCCCCATGATTTCAGTCCTCATTGGGCTATGTGTAATCATGCCCCGGAGCTGTTTTCTCAACCTAAAAATCTCTTTCCCACCTAATTTCTACATGCACAGCCAGGCACCTCTCCCAAGGCCCACGGTCTCGTGGCTGATCTTCCCTCCTCCCTCTGAGCTCTTGGAGGGTCTCACCCGGGCGCCTCCTAGAACCTGGTTGCATCATGAGATGCGCTGCTCTGGTTCCCTGCTCCTGCTCCCTCTGAGTCAGAGCCATTCCTGCCCCTCCCAGCCACCCTACCCACTTCAGCGGCTCCTCTGCAGATGTTGAGTGAATGAATCCAGCCCACATCACCCCCCTGAAACGATGATGCAGTGCCACACCTTTGACATTTGCCTACGGTCAGGTTCATTAAGGATGTATACGGCCGTGAGATACCCCCAAAGTGTTCTTTGAGAGCTGACATGGCAGGAAAGCCGAACGACCCTACCCTTGTCGGAATATTTTTGGTTGACTCACACTCCACTTGGAAGTCTCAGCCTCTTGTCTCGGGGTATTTTTCATTCCTGCTGTTGACATGGAGTTTCCCTCCAGCCAGTGCTGACCTTCATGCTGCTGTAGCCCCAGCCCGTGGGTTGAGGAAAGCTGTCCGTAGCGTTGAGCCTGTTTCCAGGACACCGCCGAGCCCCTGCGCCCTGCCCGGGTTCAGGCAAGTGCCTGTGGCCCCTGGGTCATTGGGCCAGCCTTCGAAGAGCTCCCCTGCCCGAGCTCTCCTCTTCCAGACCGTCCTTTAAGCCCCATGAGAGGGGTTTTATGAAATAGGAGAGTGACCACATTCTTTCTTTTGTTGTTTCTTAAAAGCCATAAATAACCACATTCCCCAGAATGGCTTCCCCAGGGAACCCTCAGAAGCGCCGGGTGTGCCCGCGCAAGGGCAGACTCCTGAGCTCTGTCCCGGACCTGCCGAGCCCCGGAAGGCGCACTTCTCGGCAGCTTCCAGGGCGGCCTCTGTGCACACAGCAGACTAGGCGCCCCAGAGTGAAACAGAGGCCAGCTGTCCGTTCCAGCCTCCCTGGCAGAGCCCCGCCCTGCCCGTCCCCGCCCTGCCCGTCTCTGCTCTTCCTGTCCCCGCCCTGCCCGTCTCTGCCCTGCCCGTCCCCGCCCTGCCCGTCTCTGCTCTTCCTGTCCCCGCCCTGCCGCTGCCCGCGGCTGCTCCTCACTGCCCCACACGCGGCCCTTGGCCTGTGAACCGCTGTCGCTTCCCTCCTGATGTCTAGGAAATGTCCCCTCTTCGTGTCTTAGGCATGTACAGTTTTCCCCACTCTGTGCCCCTTTTCCCATCTCCTAACACATGGTCTGCGGACAGTGAGTTACATGCCTCCTAGCCGTCAGGCCCCGCCTTCGAATCTGGACGCCTGCATAGACTTAGCGTCAGTGTGACGCCGTGTTTATGGCCCTCAGATGCACGTCAAGTGCTTCCTCTTCCCAAGGCCTCCTCCTGTGACTTCGGGTACATCACTGCACCTCGCTGGGCCTCAGTCTCCCCATCTAACCAGACTGCATCACTCTCTCACTCCGGCTTGCTGGGATTCAATGGGGTCATGCTTAGAAGTGTACTCAGTACATGTCAGCCACACTTTTGCTCTTCGTATTATTTTATTATCTTGTTACCTGCAGGGTGAAACCGAATGCCTGCCGCATAGAGGCAATCTGTAATTGTAGACCTGATCTCCTTGTAACGCTACTGGGATAAGCTCTACATCCCTGGTACCAAAAAAGAAAGAGTAGCATTAGCTTTGTTTTCCTTCTCTTAACCATATACTGTATATAAAATGAATGTCAGACTCTTCTGGCTTGTGAAGCAGAACTAAATACCGTGACGGGGCTCCTGTGATTTCTGATGGTTTTCTTATTGTGCCGGCAGAACAGCACCACAGAGGGCCCAGGGCGTGGGGGCTGAACAAGGAAACGGGTTGTTCTGGATGGCCCACCACACCCCAGAGACCAGGCTCAAATGTACAAGACTCTACTGGACACCGTGGGCAACAGGAGGGAAGGGAGAACCCCGATAATAATCACTTACATGTATTGAGCATCATTCTAAGGGCTTTATTCCATCCAGACACATTTATTAATTATCTGTTGTTGGTTGGGCACTGCACGGTAAATAATACAGAACATTTCTATACCAGTAATTAGTCAAAAACCCCTGTGCCTGTGCATTTACATTCCCGTGGAGAGAAAGAGAGAAAAAACAAAAAAACAAAACAATAGTAAGCATATCCAATTGTAGATTATAAGGTGATAAGTGCTATAGTGAAAAAATAAGAAATAGGGCACATAAGGGGACCTTAGATGTATTACTTCCATGGCCTATCATTGTATTTATAGGCAGACGCTGTCATTATCCCCTATTTTATGCATGAAGAATACCGAAGCACAGAGAAGTGTGGTAACTTACCCAACTAGCCAAGGGTGTGGTCAGAATTTGAATTCAGGCAATCTGACTGCGGAGTCTAGCTCCTAACCACGGTGTGTCCCGATAAGCAGTGGCCCTGGCCAGGGCCAGGGCAGAAGCACCTCCTTGCCTCTCCGTGGCTTCCAGCTGGGACTGGAACAATGGCACAGTATGTCTGCTCTTCAGGGATCCAGGCCCCACAGGCAGTGAAGACCAGAGAAACGAGAGTGTTTTCTTCACCTCAGCTTAGCGCCCTTCCTCATGGAACTTAGAGTCCCTGCAGAATTCTCAGTGGCTCTTACAGCCTCCTTCCCGGGAGACTGCTAGTGGCAATGTCCACTTGTTTCAGCGGAGTCCAATTCCTCCCTACAACTAAAACACACTAGAAAAGAATTGTGCAACCTCAGTACTTTATTTGGTTTTAAACGGCATCACATTTTGCATCTCAAAAAATTAAGTCTATGTGAAGTCATGCCAAAGGCAGTACATTGGAGTTTTACTACCTCTATTTTTATTTCTTCTTCCTCTTTTCTGAGTGAGAGGAGGGGAGAGAGAGATACAGACTCTTGTTGTATGTACCTCAACAGGGATCCACCCAGCAACCCCCATCAGGGGTCAATGCTCTGCCAATCTGGGGCTGATGCTCTGCCCATCTGGGGCCATACTCACAACCAAGCTATTTTTAACACTTGAGGTGGAGGGTCTACAGAGCCATCCTTAGCAACTGGGGCTGATGCACTCAAACCAATCGAGCCATGGCTGTGGGAGGAAAGAGAGAGAGAGATTGAGAAGGGCGAGAGAGGGTGAAGAAGCAGATAGGTGCTTCTCATGTGTGCCCTGACTGAGAATTGAACCCAGAACATCCACATGCTGAGTTGATGCTCTACCTCTGAGCCAACCAGCCAGGGCCTTAGACCGCCTCTATGTCAACGGTAGGAAGTTAGCTTGTACCTAGATATCCTTGCTGCAGTGTTCGATGTCTCTAACAATCGGCTTTGCAGAGAACACCCGTAGCTCTAAAGTAAAGTGATATATATATAATGAAACCATCTGTTTTTCCCCCAAAGCTAAAGAATAATCAGCTACACAGCTTCGTCGAACTTGCTCTCTGCCTACATCACCTGTATCCAGGTAGACCAAGGTTTCTGTCTTCTCCACGGTCTTTTGAGTCGGACTTTTTTTTTTAAGGTTCTGGTAGTTAAGAGACCCTTGAAGTGATTTCCATGGAAAAAGAAACTCTCTGCTCCAATGATAAATGCAAATTTAAGTCCGAGAGACAGAACACAATTGAAAGGATTGAAATGGTAATTTTCATGCTTCAAAAATCGTACAGACACTGTCATATCCAGGGCCTCCTGTGATAAGCTTTGCAGCTGGGACATCTCAGAACTCCTGAGATTGAAAGGCTCTAAATGGCTGGTCGCATCTGTCAATCCGCGACAGGACAGAGTAAGATCTTCATCGCTGAGAGAGCCCCCGTGAGGAACGGTGTGGGGCCTGTTGCTATACTTCTCTCTTCTGTTACACCCTTCTTGCATCCCCTTCTCTGTGGTCACACCTGCTGGTCCCCTGGGAGAAGGCCATTCTGCTTTCCTTCCCACCTCCCAAAAGGCTGCTCGTGTTGTCATGGTGACTGGTCCTCCCGCCTCCAGGAAGCCCTTCTGTTCCACTGTACGCCCGCCGTCTCTGCATCTCCCAGGCCTGCGGATTGGGACGGGGTGACTCTCTCCCTCCTACTATCCTATACGCTTCTTAGAAGGAATCTTTCACTCCCCCCTGTGTTTATTGAGCACCTACTTCACACCAGACACTGTTTTCGATGCTACAGGTCTCCAGAGAAAGGGCTGAGCCAGTTGCACAGGGTGACTCGTCTCTTAGAACTTACCGTAGAGCAAGAAGGCAGCCGCACACTTCCCATCTGCCTCACACGCAGAGCCTTTGGAATCATCCTGTAAGTGACTGATTGACTGATTGATTGATTGATTGATTGATTGATTGATTGATTCATGCTGCCCCTTACTCAAAAACTATAACTTTGACATCCTAATAATGTGCCAGGTCCTGCTCTTTCTGGATGAATAAAACAATACACAGTGACCATGCTCATGAGGCTTTGCACCAAGCTAGTTATGTAAAAAATAGAGTTAAAACTGTTTATTTTAAAAATAAATAAATAGTTTGGAGAAAGACTTCTGGGCAAAGGCGTCTCCTCGCCGATAGTTTCTTAGCTTCCACGCTAACAGAACTGTTTCACCTCAAAGATTTTTATTCAATTCAGGCAGGAGTGTGTGGTTGGTATGACTCCCAGGTAAAGACACTGTCATTCAGAGAGGTTAAGCGACTTCAGCCAGTGAGTGAGCGGGAGGGCTGGGCACCCCATGTGTGTCCCCTGAGTCACCCCTAAAGACTATCTCCAAACATCTGGGAACAATTCTCTTACCTTTGACGATCAGAACAGTGAAATAGCTTTGACTAAATCAAATACTATGCAGCTGGATTTAAGGTCCCCATGCAAACTGTTAAGTATGATGGGAAAATAAACGAATAATGATGTGAGCTGTGTCAGCAAGCATACTTTTCGGTATGAAAGAGAGAACAGGACAGCTCCAGACTGCAAAGGTCAAGCGCAGCCTTGTGGTCCAGAGTTGGAGGTATGATGTATTTCATCCTGTCCAAAAATTAGACCTCAGTTCCAGTCTTTGGGAAGATATAGAAACATTTGGGACATGCTTAGTTTTTCTGTTTAATAATATTTTTTTTTTACCAGTTTACTTTACGTCTGAAGATTAAAAACTATGTATCGGTTAGAGTAATTTTGGAGACAGGGTTTCTGTCAGTTATTCAATAACTTAGTTGCTCTTCACAAAGTACCTTAATGTAGAGAAACCGTGTAGCATAATGGAGTGTGCTCAAATTACATCTTCATTTCACAATTATATTAATATTATACTTTCAAAGGTCCTTACAGAGTCCTAATAAGGTAACCCAAGTTGTTTATCTAACAAAGAAAAAAAAAAAAAACCATCTTCCTGTCTCCAGAAAGGATAATTATTGTTCCATTAAAAGATCCAAGGGTTAGTTCTCCGAGTTCTGCGCCAACTCCATGAACAGAGCATCGTCAGTTAATCATCTTTGTATCGTCACCTTATCCAAAATGTATATCTACACACACACACACACACACACACACACACACACACGCACACCCATGCACACACATATATGGTTACTAGTTGTGGCTCGGCTTGGTTTTTCCTTGGATTTATAACTCATTCCTGAGCAGAAGGTTCCTGCTATTTGATGTTAGCAATATGTCTTGTTTATTCTCCTAACTCCAGTTAATGAAAAATAAAATTTGGTCCAGATTCTCAGTGTCTTATGACTCTTTGTTGAGAACTCCTGGATTGGAGACCCAAATCCATTGCAATAGTGTGGGGAACCATCAATATCTGTTAAAGTCAGCAGGTATAGCAGGGGAAAAAAATAATAATTAAAGGCTGCAGATTCAGTCTTGGGTGTTAGCTTCCTAACTTCTTGTGAGTCAACTGCGGTAAATTATTTTACTGCTTGGAGGCTTTGCTTCCTCAACTATAAAGTAGGACTAATCCTTATAGGATATTTGGAAGAGTTGAAATAAATCAGGAGCACATAATGTTTTGCATTTAGTCATATGCAATAAATACTGTGTATCCCTGTCTCTAGCATCTGAGCTAATGCTACAACTTTCTGCTCTAGTTTTAAAGAGAAACACGTCTATCTGGGGAGGTACCTACATACTATATGTATGTATGTTTGTGTAAATATAGGATATAAGTATGTCTGTAGATTTCTGCTTCACACAGAATTTCTAAGTTTGTCTGTTTCAAATTAAACGCTCTTTGAAATTTACGTCTTTCCCTCCACTTACAATGGTTCCACTTGCATAGTGTCCCGTCCATAACTCACACAAGCAAAGCTTCGATGAGTCATTTGTGGTCCTCCCTTTCACCTTCCCAGACTCTGCCAGGTTCTTCCCAGAATTAATCCTCCGCTGGAGTCCCGGACGGACTAGGAGAGACAGGCCTTCTCAAGCAGAGATGCCTCTGTCCAATCTCAAATTTGTATAAACTGTCTTTTCTAAAAACAGTGATTTCTTGCCACATACCTCATCTCTGGACACCACAGGCATAAAATAAACATTTGCTTTTATATATATATATAGTGTCTTCTCGGGGATGTCTTCCATATGAACTTCTTTTGATGCTATTTTCTTGGGGAAAGAATTCAGAGAGTGAGAAAATCAAATCCTTCGCTCTAGATATCTGGGTGAAAAACGTCATGTTACATGAGAAAATTTGTCTGACTCTCTCGTTCCTGTTACTTTCCATTTATTTATTCTTCCTTCCTTTCCTCTTTATCGCTGTTCCCCTTTTATTCTCTGTCTTTAAGCATTTTTAGAGCTACTGTGATATGCCAAGACCTTTGAAACACATGGGTAAATAGACTATTCATTTTTAAAAGGTTAATCACCAAAAGTCAGCTTCCAGGTGTTTAAATGTTAATGATTTTAAAAGACATGGAAATAACATATAGACGGTAAATCACTATGTTTTTGATGGTATCCACACAAAACTGTCACTGCGTGGCGATACAATTCTGCCTCTTCGGCGCCCTGCGTCTAAGAAATACTTCACAAGTGGTAGAAAACTCAAGTGATGTTTTAAATAACACCTGGCTCTGTGTTTAATAGCTTCTGTGAGGCACTTATTTTCCAAGGAGTTAAGGAGACTTCTTTGTACCATTTTAACTATGCATCAATATGAAATCTGAAATATATAAACCTGGCTTGAGAAAGTGAAAACTTGTATACATTTCTGCTTGAAAAGGTGGTCACAGATCAAATGACAAAAATGGAAAAAAAAATTGCAATTGTAATCACACAGGCAGGATTAATACCCCTTATATAGAAACAATCGTCTAAAACTAGAGAATAAAAATAACAATTCTATGGGAGAGGACCACCATCAGTCACTTCACAGCAAAGAAATGCAAAAACCCATAAATATATGAAAAGATGCTTAACCTTGGCCCTGGCCGGTTGGCTCAGCGGTAGAGCGTCGGCCTGGCATGTGGGGGACCCGGGTTTGATTCCCGGCCAGGGCACATAGAAGAAGCGCCCATTTGCTTCTCCACCCCCCACCTTCCTCTCTATCTCTCTCTTCCCCTCCCACAGCCAAGGCTCCATTGGAGCAAAGATGGCCCGGGCGCTGGGGATGGTTCCTTGGCCTCTGCCCCAGGTGCTAGAGTGGCTCTGGTCGCGGCAGAGCGACGCCCCGGAGGGGCAGAGCATCGCCCCGTGGTGGGCAGAGCGTCGCCCCCTGGTGGGCGTGCCGGGTGGATCCCGGTCAGGCGCATGCGGGAGTCTGTCTGACTGTCTATCCCCGTTTCCAGCTTCAGAAAAATACAAAAAAAAAAAAAAAGATGCTTAACCTTGATCACAACAAAATGCAAATGAAAACTACAATGAGATGTTATTTCTCACCTCTCAGGGTGGCAAAAATCCAAATGACAACATTCTAATTGGCAACTCCGCAGCAACACGCACATTGTCTCATGGATTGTTGGAAGAAATGCAGAAACGTATGACTAGGACGGAGGGGAACCTGGCAGCATCTCGCGGAATTACTTAGGTATTTAACATTGACCCAGCAACTCTACTTCTGAGTCTCTGTCTCACAGATACGCAGGCAAAATTATAAAAAGAAATATGCAAAAGACCATTATTGTAACACTATTGATAATACCAAAGGTTGGGGAAATGACCATAAAAAATGGACTTTGAATACTAACATATATGCACCGAAAGCAGGTATAATTCCAGTATATACCTGTATACGGGTAAGGTATATACAGCATATATACAGTATAATGCAAGGTCATGGGGAGAAATACATGATATCTAAAAGGTACTTCAAAGTGAAAAAAAACAAGGTGATGAAACGATTCATCAGTATGTCAGAAAAGAAGGGATATGCACATAATTTGATATACAGGGTGGTGCAAGAGTAGGTTTACAGTTGTGAGTTGTGAAAGAGTCTATTTTTGTATTATTATCTATTAATTATTGTATGATGGACCGTATGAACAATGTAAACTTAGTTTTGCCCCACCTTGTATATATTCTTTAAAAAGCTACTGAAAGGAGGAAACAGGGAGAAGAGAGCTGAAATCTAAACTCTCTCAAGGTTGAATATGCCTTGTTTTATAAGCTTGCCTCTGGAAATATATCCTGATCTTAATAATTATAAAGCAAAATTCACTTTTAAAAAAGACTTTCTTAGAGTGATGTGAAAAATAAAGGCAATTCATCTAATGGTATATTGCGTTGTTGACATTAGCAAAGGCAGGAATTATAGCATGTAACTTTAAAACACAGTGATTTGATCACCCATCTTTGATAAGTGATACAAAGTGAATGCCAAAAAAAAAAAAAAATCTTCAATTCTTTTTGATAGTCCTATTTTGTGGCAATGTTGGTATCGTTGTTATGCAACTGTTGCATGTGGTGGGAAAAATATATATAGTGATGTTAGCAATGACACTGAGATCCAGGGAGGAGATAAAGATGCAGGACTGAAGAAATTAAGTAAACACTTTGTAGTCCTGAATCAAAATTATGGTATATTTCACCTAGAAAGCAGTATATAGCTTAGTTCTATTATTTGCAAAGAACTCGAAACAAAGGTCAACTTAATAGCAATGAGGACTTCTGAAATACTGAATGTGGTTTCTAAGTACTGGTTTTCATTAAAACAACAACTACAAAAACAGGAATGGTTCTCAGTATAAGATGAAGCCTGAATCATCTAATTGTACCGAAAAGCATGGGAACTCTCAAAGGTTACTGCGGTCACGGGAAAACGAACCTAGGAGCCAACTTGAGTCCACTGGTAATAGACAATGAGAGAGTAAGGATAGTAGCTGCAAATGGAATGGAATACATCAGACACACTTACATCCATCATGAAGTCATAATATGTTTAAGGAAGAACACTTGGGTTACCTTGGATGGTGTTGGGGAACCAATTGATTTGTTTTGACTACTGCTAAATAACAAAATAAAATGAAACCTTTTCTACATAAACTATACCTCAGGGTCATGGAGGAGTTGATAAGGGACAATTTCTCTTCATAGAATATTCCAATTAATAAATGAAGCTGGAATGAGGCCATATCAGCAATTTGTGGCCCTAATGAAATAATACATCTAGGAGATGATCGTCCACGGATGTTAATATCACAGAAAGACAGATATTCAGACATTAAGAACCTCCCGATGCATGTACACACCACCCATGAGGTTGTCTTGCCAGAACAAAACCAAAAACCAAAAAATCAAACCTGATTCTGATTAAACCTCTGGATCTAACGCCCAACTTAGAGAAAACAAACAGACATGTTCGGTGACACCATGGAGATACAGTCAACAAAATCCAGAAGGTGGACAATTGCACAGGACAAAGGATTTGGTTTCTTCCACAAATCCGTTGGAGAAAGATGCAAAGAGGTAGAGGGAGAAGGAGAAAGAGAGGAAATGGTGGGGAGAGAGAGAGAGAGAAAGCTTGATAATGGTATTATGGTTATGCTGAACTCATAGTCCTTTAGCTTTTAGACATACAAAACGATATTTACAAGATGAAATAAAGTGGTTTCTGGAACTTGCTTCAAGTTCGCGGGGCAGGGAAGTGGATAGGAATGTAAATGAGGCAAACATTTCTATGAGCTAATAGATTTTGAAAGTAAGTGATGGATACATGGGGAGTTCATTATACTATTTCTTTTACTTTCATATGTGCTTGATCTTTTTTATATTTCAAACAATTTTTATAAAAATATAATCAGAGACTGCTGGCAACATTTATGAATTTGAGAGTAGCAGTTATACTTGTTTTAAATTTTTACTGATTGATTTATTTTAGAGAGAGGAAAGAAAAGAGAGAGAGAGAGATCTGTTGTTCCACTTACTTGTGCATATTTATGCAATCATTGCTTAATTTTTGTATGTGCCCTGAATCAAACCCACACCTTGGTGTATCAGGAAGATGCTCTAACCCAGTGTAGTCAACCTGGTCCCTACTGCCCACTAGTGGGTGTTCCAGCTTTCATCGTGGACGGTAGCAGAGCAACCAAAGTATAAATAAAAAGATAGATTTAACTATAGTAAGTTGTTTTATAAAGACTTATTCCGCCAAACTTAGCAAAAATCCGATGTAAATACTTGGTAAGTACTTATTATTATATGCTTTAACTTGCTGTAACTCTGCTTTATAAATTTTATAAAGTAAAGTTACTTCCCTACTTATAAATCACCATTACTGTGGAACCAGTGGGCGGTTAGAAAATTTTACTATTAACAGAGATACAAAAGTGGGCGGTAGGTATAAAAAGGTTGACCGCCCCTGCTCTAACCCAGCCAGGGCAGCGGTTATACTTTAAAACCTCTCTGTGGTCTGCAGGTGGAATCTGAAGTCATTCTGACATGGCACACAGGGTTTCTCACACTCAGGCCAGAGCATGTCCGATCCATTGCCTGCAACATCTTGTGTATTTAGATTGGCCTGGAGAACTTCTGCTCATCTTTCAAGACCCAACACAAACGTAGCCACTTCCTTGACGGCACCATCTGCCCCTGATTCAGCCATCGTTGATGACCTGCCCCTCTCTCTTTTCATCACATGCTGTCCATTCAACATTTATTTCTCCCCACTTGATTATTTTAAAAATCATTTTTGAGTGCCTAATGTAAAACACACATTATGCCAAATACAAAGGCCATTGCAGTGATCTAGTACATACTCTCAGAACCTGCAGTACTGCTGGAAAATCCATTCAAGCGTGGCGAGTAATGCTTGGAGGGGTGTGGAAAGCTGGGAGGATCCAATCTAGTCTGGGGCAGGGAAATGCCCGGGGAAGCCCTCACCCAATCCTGCCATTACATTTGTGTGTCTCCATATCCCCCCATGCCACGCCACCTGGTAAACTCCTTAAGTTTATCTTAAATCTTCTTAATGATTTTTCATACTATTCTCATCCTCACTGCAGGTTTTCAGAGTACCTATTATTGTCCCCACTTAGAGATGATAAAACCAAGGTTCAAAGAGGCAAGCTTCACTCCCACCTAGTAAATGGGAACACATGGTCTACATGATGCCAGCTTCTAATCACTGTGTAGTAGCCCCAATGCTGTTCCTTCAGAACAGGCTTAGAAGTAAGACGTTTCCAATAGGTTGACCGATCCGTGTAAATGTCAAGTGGTCAACTTTCAATGAGCATTAGAAACATCCTTGCCCCAAGGGTTATCCTTGTGTTGGCTGGTTAGATGCTCTCTTTCCAATAGGAAAGTCACTGTAGATAACCAAATATCAAAAGGTCGTGTGGAGACTACAGAGGCCGAATGGGAGGGAACGGATATCTCGCACAGTGGTTCTGAACTAGGGACCCTTTTGCCCCCGAGGGGACGTTTGGCAGTGCTGGAGACATTTTTTTGGTTGTCACAACTTGGAGGGAATGCACTACTGGTATTTAATGGATAGAGGCTGTGGATGCTGCTAAGCATCCTATAACTCCCAGGACAGTCTCCACAGCAAAAAAAAATATCCAATTCAAAATGTCACAGGGTTGAGATTGAAATCCCTGTACCAGGTAATAGGCTGACCCATCCTTCTCCAGGATAACGTATGGTTGAGGCTGACGGTTACAGTTTCTTTATCCACAACACTTGGGAAGATTGAATGAGACCAAGTTGCCATTTCCCTTCGTGACATCCATTTAGTGCAGTCATTTGTATCCATCTTCTTTCCCTCGGAAGCAGGGGTTCTAGAGAATAATGCCCGTTATTGGAATGGAAATCTAACATCCAGGAAATTGAGGTAATAACCCCATGAGCCGAATATACATATTTTAATTTTTTCACGTTTTTGTCCAGTTCTTCTGGTCTTACAAGGAAAAGGTGATAGGGAGTATTCATTAAGAGTTCCAGAGCTGAGGCCAGAATACCTAAGTTGGCTTACTAGATCTATCCCCCTAAGGCAAGAAACTGAATCTTTACAAGTCAAAGAGTGTTGTCTGTAAATGAGATACTAACCTCATGGGGCTGTTATGAAAATTCGATAGTGTAATCAATGCAAAGTGCTTAATAAAGTAGTTGGCAATAAAGAATATATGTAAATGTTAGCTGTTATTTATTATGTCTATAATCACAGTATATTCCGCATTAAATATTCTTCTTTTTTCTTTTTCTTTTTTTTTACAGAGACAGAGAGAGAGTCAGAGAGAGGGATAGATAGGGACAGACAGACAAGAATGGAGAGAGATGAGAAGCATCAATCATTAGTTTTTCGTTGCAACTCCTTAGTTGTTCATTGATTGCTTTCTCACATGTGCCTTGACCGTGGGCCTTCAGCAGACCGAGTAACCGCTTGCTCAAGCCAGTGACCTTGAGTCCAAGCTGGTGAGCTTTTTGCACAAGCCAGATGAGCCCATGCTCAAGCTGGTGACCTCGGGGTCTCGAACCTGGGTCCTCTGCATCCCAGTTCAACGCTCTATCCACTGCGCCATCGCCTGGTCAGGCTAAATATTCTCCTTATTTATTTTCCACCTAATTGTATTTTATAAATGTCTTCCACATTGCTGCAAAATTCTCCTAATTAGAATGTTCATTCATCTAAGCAATGGGTGTATCACCATCTATTTAACCTCTCCTGTGTTGGATATGAAGGCTGTCTCCAACTTTAAACTTAAACACACACACACGTTCATACAGATTAATATCTCCTTTCATGCACCTTGAGCATTTCTGGATTTTTTTTTTCCAAACCCAAGAAAGATTCCCAGATGTTGATTATCAGATAGGAATGTATTTACACCTCTTTACAAATTGCTTCCAAAAGGAATACTAAATTTCATTTCCATCAGCAATGTGAAAGTATGGCCATTCCACTGCTCCCTCTGTCTTACCATTTGCTGTTGAAGTAGAGGATATGAAATGTGATCTCGTGGCTGTTCTCCGTGGCGCTCTGTGCTTACTGCTCAGTCTTCTCCATGTTCATTCTCGGGCTGGATTTCTTCTTGCATAATGTTTAGTGTTTGTGTCATTTTTAAATATATCACTAGGACGCTCCTTCTTAATTATTGGTAAGCACTATTTCTATAGAAATTATATTTATACTTTTTTGGTTGATCACTCTGACCTTCCTGGCTCCCTTTCAAAGCATAGAACAGAGCTGTCTCTCCTCTTACGTGTTAAGGGCGGGTACATTCTGTTGCATTCCTGCCTGTGTTGATGGGGACGAGTATCAGAGCTGATGCTTACTTCTCATTTCTGAAGTACTGTCCTGTCTTTTCGGATCTCCTCTCAGAGCCTAAGCCTTTTGATCGGAGTCCATTCTCTTACATGGCCCATCCCCCTGACACTGCACCAGGAACCCATGAGCAGAGCAGATCGGACCACAGCCCATAAGCCCTCTGCTGAGCATTCTTTTTTTTTTTTTTTTTTTTTTTTTTTGTATTTTTCTGAAGTTGGAAACGGGGAGGCAGTCAGACAGACTCCCGCATGCACCTGACCGGGATCCACCCGGCATGCCTGCCACAGGGCGTTGCTCTGCCCATCTGGGGTGTTGCTCTGTTGCAACTAGAGCCATTCTAGGGCCTGAGGCAGAGGCCATAGAGCCATCCTCAGCACCTGGGCCATCTTTGTTCCAGTGGAGCCGTGGCTGCGGGAGGGGAAGAAAGAGACAGAGAGGAAGGAGAGGGGGAGAGGTGGAGAAGCAGATGGGCACTTCTCCTGTGTGCCCTGGCTGGGAATCGAACCTGGGACTCCTGCACACAAGGCCAACGCTCTACCACTGAGCCAACTGGCCAGGGCCTGCTAAGCATTCTTGTTCACCCAGGTATCTGAACAAAGTTCTGATGCTCAGCTTCCCCATGGTCGTGGGGACCGTGCACCCTTTACTCCCAGAGGATGCTTTGTGTTAGGCCCACCCACTCCCTTCCTTCCACCAGAACCAGTTCAGACAGTGCATCAGTTTTCTTCCAGTTTTGTTTCTCAACTCCTACAGCAAAGTTTAGCACTTAAAATATGTGACATGAGTTGGAAATGAGGCTGCAGCTTCCCCTGGAAACTTCAGAGCAAGAGGCACTTCATTGAAAAAAAAAGAAAAAAAGAAAACCATGGAGCTACCAGCTGCTCTCCTAAAAAAAGATGTGGCCGCATTAGCCACGCAGACTGTCTGTAGTGGTCCTCTGGCCGTAATGAAAGGGATTCTATTTGTTTGTTTATTTTTAAGGCTCAGCTGCATGTGGCTCCCAGAAGGGACTGGCCACAAGAATGAGGCATACTAACTTCGGAATGAATAAACTGAATCGAGGTGCCATATTCAGCCATTGTCAAGATCAACATCTTTACTTCTTGATTCCTTCTTAAATTACAGAAAGCCATATTTTTAAAAAGTAGAAGAGGGTGTTTTGTTTTGGGTTTTTTAAAGTTATTTGACATTAAATTGTGCATCATTCGCCTGCTGAATACCAGTAAATGCCACTCGGCAGGAGTGTTGGCCCAGATAAGGCACGGCTAGAACTCCCGGTCTCCCGTTCTCCGTGCTCCCTGGTTTCAGCAGTGTTATCCAGTAAGAACCAGCCATCCCACTTTTAGAAATATATCCTCAGGACACCAAATCACTGATTCAAAAGAAGAAATTCACCTCATGTTTATGGCAGCACTGTTTACAATAGCCAAGATCTGGAAACAGCCCAACTGTCCGTCAGTGGACGAGTAGATTAAAAAGCAGTGGTATGTATACACAATGGAATACTATGGGGCCATGAAAAAGAAGGAAATCTTACCTTTTGTGACAACATGGATGGACCTGGAAACTACTATGTTAAGTGAAATAAGCCAGACAGAAAAAGAAAAATATCATATGACCTCACTCATTTGAGGAAACCAATGAACAATGAGAACTGAGGAACGGAACAGAGGCAGAGGAGGGATCAAAGGGACCAGAGGGAAAGCGTACAAAGGGAAAGAAGATGAGAGGATGGGGTCAGAGAAGGGAAAGAGCTTGGTGAAATTATATATACAGAACACAGCATTATAGAGAGGAGGACAGCAAATCCTGGAGGGAAGAGGGGAGGGCGTTGGCGGAGGGGGCCAGGGGGATATTGAGGGGAACACAGGGGTGGGGGGATATATTTGGTGGGACACTTGAATCTATGTAAACACAATAAATTTAAATCAATAATAATAAAAAAGAACGATCCACAGTTTGGAGGGAGAAGTGTCCTGGGGACAGGACCGATGCTGGCCTGAGTCATTATTTCCCGAACGACTGAGGACAATGGACAAATGGAATCACTGCAGCAGACAGCACATAGCAGGACCAGTTCATTTGCACAGAAAGGGCATTATTCTGCACTTACATGTGCAACATACATGCGATCCCAGGGGACTACCACCTGGTGTAGAAGCGCCTCACACAAGTGGTGGTTGACGCTCTCTCCGCAGGCTCCTTGACACTCCAGCTGTGGGGCTTGGAGCAGAGGAAACGTGGAGAAATCATGGCCAAGGCAGGTCTTCCTCCCTGTCTCTCCCAAGAGATCTGTGCTTCCAGGATTTACCACAAAATATTGGGACAATTAAAATAATGACGATGGGGAGAGAGAGACCACATAGAAATCATCCAATACTCCGGGACTCGTCCTTGACTCGCCCCTGTCTGCCCCTCCCCTACTTCCCAGCACATCTGAGCCCGGGCGTTTCCATTTCCTGAGAAATTTCTCCAGCACTTCCCCCTTCAGCTGGTTTTCACCAGCTGGCTTGCTGGCCTTCCTACCTCCCCGCCCCGTCTCCCTTGCATGCCCTTCCGTCCAGCCACTGGGGTAATGGTTCTCAAAGGCAAACATGAACATTTACTTTTATGAGGTTTCTTGTTTTTGCAAAGTAGAGCACGTGCTTTCTCTTCTATTGGAAGATAAAACTCTAGCCTTCTGCTGGGACGGGGGAGAGAAAGTCGTCCGCAGGCAAGTTAGAAGTCAAACTGCTTCTCAGGCACACACCTAGCCGGGGTCCTGCTCCTTAAAAGCATCCTCTTTGCCTGAGTCCTTCCTTTTTCTCAGTACAAGTAAGTTAAGTACTATTTATCCGTCTGATTTCCAGCTTCCAAAATTTTGTTAGATTTCCCCCCTTCCCCCATCCACTTTCATTCCCTATTTTTGTTATCTATGCCTTTTAAAGAAATCCTATATAGTGGTTTCAGTATGGTTTGGGAAGGGAGAGGAAATACATGCATGTCTTTAGTCTACCACCTTTACTTGGGATCCACCTGTAACTCTTTCTTTTTAAAGTAAATGCAATAAATTAGTCACAGTCACACAGGTACTCTTTGTGTAAGAATGTGAAAGGCATATTATCAAAATCTTTTAAAGAATGTGTTGAGTCCTAGTACCATGCAGAAATGAAATGGCTAGAGATGGCGTTGTATTTTAATGCGGACCTTGGGAAAGAAGATGATCGATTGTTACGCTACCGCAACAGCAGAGCACACTGATGAAAAGAGAACGTTCAAGATTCACCCACACTGTGACATTGAAGGACAGGCTTCTTCCTGGTTCCTTTGACGTTCTGGGTTCATGTCTCCGTAGTCTTCAGAACTGTAGTATTTAATCGTTGCGGGGTGTTCTGTCGTCACACTGACGTGCCAGAATTTACTAATTCACTTCTAGCCGCTTTCCTCGCCCTAGGAAAAGTCGACGCATCTCACTGTGCTCCTGCTGTGGGTGACCTCTCCCACTTCTACCGGGCGTCCTCCAGCATTTGGTGTTGTCTTAAGACCATGCTCATTTATTTAGCAGGGATAAGTATGATTTTCAGTTATCATTTTCCCTCTCACTTCCATTTTCTTAATGACTTTAAATATTTCATTTCCAATGTTTACTATAAGATTGTGGTTATCCATTACGGGAAGTGCTGATATTTTCTCTCTTTTTGCCACTTAGGTGTTAGTTTTCTAACCAATGGGGATGAACCCTTCCTTCATTGGAAGGACGCCCACAGCAGGTCGCAGGGACACAGAGACGCATGGGGCCTGGCCTTTGACTTCTTCGAGTTCACAAACCAGCAGGGTACAGGCTGTAATGAGCCCAAGAAGAGTGGCATTGTCCTGGGGTGGGGTGGGGGGGGGGGGTACAGGCTGCGGTTCCATGTGCCTGCCTGGGGGACAGAGCGGAGAGGGCATTCTAGGTTCATGGAAGAAGGGGGGATAAAAGCTAGGGAGGCCCATATTTTAAAAAGAAAAGAAAGAAGAGATACTGTCTCATCACCCGCATTTGCTGCAAGCCCCTATTCCCATTTTTGCCTTTAAAAATTATTGAATATTTTTAAACACCTCTATGTAATCAAATTCATTGATTATATTTTGAGATGTTACTATTCCTCTACAAATCATTCCAGCAGGATCTGGGTCATCATGGTTGACTTAGACGTAACAAAGCTGCCACCGTGGCTGACAGCACTCCTGAGGGGCAGTAATGCAAACATATTAAAAAAACAAAACAAACTCATAAGCAGTTGATAAAGATGTATTTGATTAAGACAACAGCGTGTTCCGACCGTATTCTCAGAGCGCCTCTCGGAAGGGTTCTGGCTGTCGTGTGTTGTAAGGGCAGTCGGCATCGCTGCGCCTTCTTCTCAGTAAAGAGAGTAGTCATGGCTCCGAATGAAAGACGGGATGGGTCTGCGGGGATGGGGTCTGGCTCTGCTCCTGATGGGGAAATACTTTTACTATGCACGGCTCTGTGAAATGCAATGGTCTCTTCTCCATCTTCCTGCACTGAGACGGGGAGTGGGTCCCTTTTCTACCACAGGCCCCTGAGGGCTTGATTGTTGTTTGGATGACACTTCTTCATTAAAATATACGTGAGTGAAATGGATGTCAAGGATATGACTTTTTCCCCCTTCTTCTGGACTTTATAGACTATCTGGGGTGACACGGGCACTTCCTAGGTGACATGCAGTTACTACTTGCCTATCTATTGTTCACCAGAGTATCAGCTTCTTGAAGGCAGGGATTATGTTTAGCTGTCCTGGTCTCCGTGGCACCGTTCTGGTCTTTGTGGCATTGTCCTGGTCTCTGTGGCACCGTCCTGATCTCCATAGTGCCGTCCTGGTCTCCATAGCAACGTCCTGGTCTCCGTAGCACTGTCCTAGTCTCTGTGGCATTGTCCTGGTCTCTGTGGCACCGTCCTGATCTCCATAGTGCCGTCCTGGTCTCCATAGCAACGTCCTGGTCTCCGTAGCACTGTCCTAGTCTCTGTGGCATTGTCCTGGTCTCTGCGGCACCGTCCCGGTCTCCCTGGTGCCCTCCTGGTCTGCATGACACTATCCTGGTCTCTGTAGCATTGTACTGGTCTCCGTAGCACCATCCTGGTCTCCATCACATCATCCTGGTATCCATAGTGGCTGGTACATGACAGGAGCTTGAGACGCACCCTGAGGATGTGTTAACCCAGGGGTCCCCAAACTACGGCCCGCGGGCCGCATGTGGCCCCCTGAGGCCATTTATCCGGCCCCCGCTGCACTTCTGGAAGGGGCACCTCTTTCATTGGTGGTCAGTGAGAGGAGCATAGTCCCCATTGAAATACTGGTCAGTTTGTTGATTTAAATTTACTTGTTCTTTATTTTAAATATTGTATTTGTTCCCATTTTGTTTTTTTACTTTAAAATAAGATATGTGCAGTGTGCATAGGGATTTGTTCATAGTTTTTTTTATAGTCCAGCCCTCCAACGGTCTGAGGGACAGTGAACTGGCCCCCTGTGTAAAAAGTTTGGGGACCCCTGTGTTAACAGGTCGAAAGGAGATGTGCAGGAAGAGGAGATGTGACTGTTACGGCTCTCATCCTGCTGCTCTGCGTGAGTGGGGCGAGATGTGTGAGTGTTTGGGGGACAGAGAGGATGACCAGCTGGGGAGGATGCAAACAGACCGCTAGGGGAGCTGTGTGGGCTTGGGCGATGGGTAAGCCTGGGCGTGCAGAGCTGGGAAGAAGGGCGCTGAAGGCAGCAGAGAGCGAGGCAAGAGTGAGGGTTACAGCCCTGAACCCCAGTAGCGGTGACTGGCAGTCACTGTGAGTGTGTGGAGGAGAAAGGAGAGGAGCCAGGTAGGGAACATAGTAGGAAGAGCTGTCAATAAAGCTAAGGGATGTTAGAGTACTCTCAGGATGTGATGGAAAACGATGCTCGTAATAGGAAAACCATACCCCTTAACTGCACGCATACATGCATATGTGTGTGTATGTATACATACATACACACTTAACAGGGACTTGGCATCATGGGATTTCCCCACATGAGAGCTCAGTCCCATAATGGTGAGGGGAACGTGAGGAAGAGAAAGCCGGGGAAGGGGGGCTAACCACCAGGTGCTGCAGGCCTATGTGTGAAGCTGAAACGGGGCAGCTTTGCTTGGAAGTCTAGTGTCAGGCATTCCTTGGGCAAGTGATACAGAGTAACTCGTGATGGAGGGCCAGCTCACTATATACGGAGCCTGTGCTGTGTGTTGAAGTCAGAATTCTAATCACGCGGGCGGATTGCCTGGCCCACATGAGGACAATTGCGGGCAGCGGTGAGGGCGAGGAAATCGGGTGCAGCTTAGGGACCTATGAAGAAAGACTTTCATAAGAGCTGGGTACCTGACTCATCACCCGAAGGGCAGATGTGCTCTTCAGAGAAAGACGTTGACAAGAGGATGAGGGTAGTAGAGGGGGATGTTAGGCAGAGGGGAGGGCTGTGCAAAAGCCTTCTCTTAGTGGGGAGCACAGGACGCTCCTGTGTGGCTGCAGGCATCGGGGAAGGGGCGCTTGTTGCAGATGGCCTCCGGGCCTGGCCAGACCCGGCACGGCCAGCCATGGTGGAGAGGCATGGAACGGTTTCATGAGAGCAGAAAGGGTTATTTTGAAAAGGTCGTTCTGGCTTTATTTTCCCTGGTGGCCACTGAAGGCACAGGTGGTGGTCACTGCTCGCACTGGGCGTGGCTGAAGAAGTGGAAGAATTCCACGGTGACTTAGAAGGCAGGTGGCCCCTGGGAGCAAAAGGCAACGACTAGTGCCATTAACTGTCATAGAAGGTCACAAGGAAGTCCCAAACCTGGAGAGGATTTAGTTGGTGGTACAAGGAAGAAAACGAATTTGATTTTGTACATGACAATTTTGAGATGGATTCGAGATATCGGATACATAAATCTACACATCAAGGTATGTGTAAATTTCAGTCATTGGGTTAAAGTAACCCAAGTCCTCAATGCTGTCTCTTCTCCAGGACATGAGGGAGGGCATAGCATGTATTCAGTGATGTAGCAGCAGACAGGCCTGTGGTCCAGGGGTCCAAGGGAGAACGGAGGCCTATGGGGTGAGGGGGGCTGCAATGGGGACCTCACATAAGCAGGCTTTCCCTCCATTCTCAGGAAGAGTGGACTGGTGGCGTTCTTCCAAGGCCACACAGAAAGGAGTCCCATTGTGAGCATTTAAGTCCAGTCTACTTTTTCTGTACATCCTACTTAATACTCTAGGGCAGTGGTCGGCAAACTCATTAGTCAACAGAGCCAAATATCAACAGTACAACGATTGAAATTTCTTTTGAGAGCCAAATTTTTTAAACTTAAACTATACAGGTAGGTACATTCCTTATCGAGGTAGCGCCTGCACGTGGTATTTTGTGGAAGAGCCACACTCAAGGGGCCAAAGAGCCGCAGTTTGCCAAGCAGGGCTCTGGTGCATAAGATCTTAGGAAACCACAAGTCTTACTCAGGACCAGAAGCTGATGAACCGACACCAAGTTCCACCCTACATAGAGAAGGCACTTTCTTTCTTTCTAAAGGCGTTTATCTCCTGCGGTGGATAAGGGACAGAATGTGTGTGCTCCTCCCAAATTCACATGCTGACCCTCAGCTCCCCCGCCCCCCAGTGTGATGGTGTTAGGAGCTGGGGCTCTGGGGAGATAATTAGGACTAGATGAGTATTAGGAAGGCAGAGACCTCAAAAATGGGGATTAGTGCCCTTGTGAGCGTCCTGAGAGAGCTGCCCTCCCCTCTCTGCGCTGGGCCACATAAGGATGGAGAAGCCGGCGGCCTGCACCCCGGAAGAAAGCAGCGGTGGACCGCGGCCTGCACCCCGGGAGAAAGCCGCGGTGGACCGTTGCTGTTCTTTGCTTGATTTTTTTTTTTTTTCATTTTTTCTGAAGCTGGAAACAGGGAGAGACAGTCAGACAGACTCCCGCATGCGCCCGACCGGGATCCACCCGGCACGCCCACCAGGGGGCGACGCTCTGCCCACCAGGGGGCGATGCTCTGCCCATCCTGGGCGTCGCCGTGTTGCAACCAGAGCCACTCTAGCGCCTGAGGCAGAGGCCACAGAGCCATCCCCAGCGCCCGGGCCATCTTTGCTCCAATGGAGCCTTGGCTGCGGGAGGGGAAGAGAGAGACAGAGAGGAAAGCGCGGCGGAGGGGTGGAGAAGCAAATGGGCGCTTCTCCTATGTGCCCTGGCCGGGAATCGAACCCGGGTCCTCCGCACGCTAGGCCGACGCTCTACCGCTGAGCCAACCGGCCAGGGCTCTTTGCTTGATTTTGAACAGAAAGGAACTGAAGGCTGCGGGCACCATGGCTGTAAGGGTATTCTCGCTTTATTCGTTCCTGGAAAAAAATAATAATTACCAACAGTATTTGAATAGTATATGAAACGCTATTTCCATCAGGAAATAACTTCATGGGTAGAAGACAGTGCAAATAGCTCTTAGCCTACATGTGCATGTGTTCCATTCACGGTGTTGTTTGTTGGCTTTCTTACTGATTTCCAGTGGTGTAGGGGAGGTGCACTTCCAGAGGGCAGACCGCTTCTTCTCTTTCTGTTTCTCCGGTTCCACCCTGAGACCCGGCCTCGACTGGGCTGCGTCTTCTCGCGTCGGTGCTGGAGAGACCGTACTCCAGAGCAGTGCAGTGTCCTCCTGGGTCCCGTTCTGGATCAGTGACAATGGCTGAGCGTCCTGCATGTGTTTTCCTACATCGCTCTGTGCTGTAGACTTCTTCTGACTTTTAGGGTGTTTAAGGAGCGACATTATTAATATAAAAAAGAAATCTTTCTCTTGCTTACACTGATTATTTCGATGACAGTCTGTGTGTCAGGACATTTAAAGACACCCCTCGGGAAAAGGAGGCTAGGAAGGAAAAAGCCACTAAGAAAGAAGAGGAGCAGGGGCAGCACGAACGTAAAAGTTTCCTATAAGTAACCAAGGAAAGAAAAATGAAAACGGAGATGCCAGTAAACAAGTAAAGGGCATGACCAAAACAAAGCACGTCAGAGGAATTAGAAACAGCTAACAGGCACATTTGTGGTGGGGAGGGTCTTCAACCTTTGTAATAAAAATGAAGGGGGGGGCAATTGCAAAAATGGGAGGCAATTTTTTTTACCCATCCAACTAACACGTTAAAAATTTAAGAGACAGGCCCTGGCCGGTTGGCTCAGCGGTAGAGCGTCGGCCTAGCGTGCGGAGGACCTGGGTTCGATTCCCGGCCAGGGCACACAGGAGAAGCGCCCATTTGCTTCTCCACCCCTCCGCCGCACTTTCCCTCTCTGTCTCTCTCTTCCCCTCCCGCAGCCAAGGCTCCATTGGAGCAAAGATGGCCCGGGCGCTGGGGATGGCTCTGTGGCCTCTGCCCCAGGCGCTAGAGTGGCTCTGGTCGCAACATGGCGACGCCCAGGATGGGCAGAGCGTCGCCCTGGTGGGCGTGCCAGGTGGATCCCGGTCGGGCGCATGCGGGAGTCTGTCTGACTGTCTCTCCCTGTTTCCAGCTTCAGAAAAATGAAAAAAAAAAAATTTAAGAGACAGAAAGAAAGAGAAAATGATGATTGAAAGAGTTTGGCTTAACTTACGTTTCTGCTTTTCTCTAGGGAGGGCTCATCAGCACAACCCTCTTAGAAACATCATGGGCCAGTAAGACAGTCCTACCTGTGGACCCATTAGTCCTACTTTCAGGCTTCAAGTAAAAATTAAATAATCCTGAGGAACACGAGAAGTTTATGCAAAAATTCCTTTATTGAAATCAAACTTAGGATATAGCAATACACTAAAAATAACTTTTACATGTCCAAAGAATGAAAGTTATATCTCTAAAAAAAATATTTTAAAACAAATTTTTGTTGTTGGTAAATTCCATTTAAATTATTTTGTAATCCAAACTTTATTGATTTGCATATAAGGAAAGGACTAGAATTATAAGAGCACCCTCTACAAGTTGGGAGTCATGAGTGATTCTACTTGTTTTTTTTTTAGTTTTTTTCCAGATTTTATATAGACAATCTATATTACTGTAGTAATTATCAGGAAATTTTATTAAATACAGAAACTGTGGAATTGACTATGAAGTCATTATATGAGAAATCACTGATGAGGCCCCGACTGAAGTCTTCTGTGTGTTTTCAGCACCGTCGGGTAGAAGGAAAGAGATTGGATGCCCCCGTCAGACCCACAGAGGTGACCCTAGACCTGGTAATCATTTGTACTAAGACAGCACCAAGGGGGTCTCCGAAGTCCCTCCTGTACCAGCAGGAGACAAGCAAAGTCATTTTGGAGAAAACCGGATTCATACTGGATGAGAGCAAGTCACAATCATTGCCGAAGCCAATTGCATCAGAATTGTCGCTGATGAAAGTTTCATACTCCAATAACCAGACTTGGAGTGATTGGGGATAAAAGGGGTTCTCTGCAATCACCTCTGCGGCTTTCCTCCGAAGGGGTGTTAACTCCAGGAGAGCACAGACCTTTGCTGCCGGGTCCACTTTTGTAATATCCAGTGTCTGGCATAAACTCAATCCAGACACCTAGAAGCCTTTTTAAATTTTGTTTTATTGTATTTTATATTTTTTTAGAGACACACACACACAGACGGAGATAGAGGAGAGAGAGAAGGGATGGAGAGAGATGAGAAGACTCTACACATAGTTGCTTCACTTTGGTTGTTCATTGATTGCTTCTCATATATTCCTTGACTGAGGGGGTCCAAGCAGACCAGTGACCCCTTGCTCAAGCTAGTGACCTTGGGCTCAAGCCAGTGACCCGTGTTCAAGCCGGATGAGCCCGTGCTCAAGCTGGCGACCTCGAGGTTTCAAACCGGGAATCTCAGCATCGCAGGTTGATCCCCTGTCCACTGTGCCACCACCGGTCAGGCATGGGTGCCTTCTTGTATTTTCTCTAGCTTAAGCTCCATATCAAATCCATCCTTTGGTTTTTTTCTTAAAAAGCTTCTTCAATCATTCCCTTTTAGGTCTTCCCCACCCATCCCTCCTGCCAGGCCCCCATCCCCATTGTCTGGAGAACTTCAACAGCCACCTGTTAGCTTTTCTACCCATCACCATCTTTCTATGCAATCTCTGCCAATCAGCCAGATTGATGTCCTTCAAGCCCAATCAAATCAGGTCATTCTGTTGCTAAATTCAAGGTTTTCCGACTGTCCCACCTCCTATCACGTTCCTCAGTCTCCTGTCTTGATTGGCACTTCTTATTTGCCTCTCAATTTCTAACTCATGCCAACCTCTGCCTTCTTTATTAGGCCACAATCAAACATCATTTTTCCAGGTCTTCTAGTTTCTTCAGTAACCAGCCTCCTTCCCACCCCATGGACCGCTCCTTCTGCCCAGAACGTACTTTCTCCCACTTGAATTTCAGCTCAAATAGTGTCTTCAAGGATACCTTTCTTGTCCATGTAATTATTTTCCCTGGGTTTTTCTTTCTCTCTCTCTCTCTCTCTCTCTCTCTTTTTATTTATTTATTTATTTTTTTGCCTTGCTTACACTTTTAAAATTTATAATTTTATATCTACTAGTCCTCTCAGTCTGTTTCTCCCGCTCAAATGGAGCCCCGTGAGAGCAGGGACAGTTTTCAGTCTTGTCTACCATCGTGTCCCAATGTCTCGGCGCCGAGCTGTGCCGAGGAGGCGGGTCACGTCTATTAGCTAAATGCATGAATGAGGTTCTAAAGAGAGAAGTCGTTGAGATCAGTTGAATGAGAGAGGGATGGGTAGACCGACATATAGTTCGGAAGCAGGTTAGAAAATGATACCAATAATAAAGGCATCTGTGAACCATAATATACCCTCCTGACCAGAGCTCGCCAGTGCCCTCGGAATAAGTGAATGCTAGAGCAACACTATGAGGACAGCAAGTCCTGATGAGGGTGTGTGCTCCTCACACTTTGTATACACTTTATGTAATTCATTAGTATGAATTCTCTCCCTTTTTATAACATCTGTAAAGAGCTGACACTTTTTGTGTTCTGTAATTCTCACCCATTTTTGTTTGCTTGTTGACATAGTAGCTGGAGTATTAGAAAGATTATCGCACAAAGAGGGATCAGAGACTGAGGCCCAGGTACCCAGAGTGAACAGATCAGCCAAGACCTCCCGTTTACATATTGGATCTGAACAGAACTCATCTATATGTGGAGAGGGGGCAGGACTCTCTCTAAAGAGAACGCAGATGGCAGAGGACACACTTTAAGACTGGGCACTGAACTTGTTGGGGAAGCAATTAAAAAGGGATTTAAGTAGACGGCAGGAATGGAGAGGGCAAGGCGCAGTCCCTTCTGTAGTGTATTAAATGGTAAAATGAAAAAGCTTTTGGAACATCAGACTGAACTCATCTCACAAATTGTTTTTGGAAAGAGACGCGCTTATGCATTTAGGCCCCTGGCAGCTGTGTGAACAGCCCATTATCTAGCTAGTTATCTCCGCAGTTCAGGAAACTCTCTGCAGGCTCCCTGTACCTGCCCGCCAGTGCAGGGTGCCGTGCCCCCCCAAAAAAGCCCCTGCCCCTCCCACTCCCCGTCCCCCCCCCCAAAACCACTGGTTGGATATCCCTTCCCAGTGGCTTCAGGAGTTGTGGTCTCCATGTCAGGGCACTTTGAAGCTGTTCACTTTAGGGTCACGATGACCATTTTGATGTACACCAGCCCTAGGAAGCGCCGTTTTCCAGAAGAAAGAAGGGTTGGTTGACATCCCTGACTGAATGGCCCGCGTGCAGAAAGATGGTCTGCTGGCTGAATAATCATTTGGTTTTCTTTTTAGGTCCCTCCCTATTATGTTAATTTGAGAACTGTATCTATTAATTGCCCAATTAGACATCTGGTAATCACGCTCTACAAAAATATCCCAAATCATAGTGGCAAGGGCCGGGTGCACTATGTTATTGTATCACAAATAAAAATCTAATTTAGATTTAATAAAAACAAATTCCAGATAATTTAATACCAATTGATCATTAACAGGGTGCATTTTGCGGTTTATCAAGAATAGAAGAAGGGTTTATAATTAACTGGAAATGGCATCTACAAGGTTATAATTAAATCTTTGGTAACTTTTAACTTTCAGCAAATAAATGTTTTACCACGTAATGAACATTTCAGAGGATGATTTATAATATGACTTATTAAACCAATTGCAGAGTCCCAGACCAACTAATCAGCGTGGCCAGGAAGCCTCCTATTTTACAAAGTGTCTCCTCTGTCAGACTATGGGAATATCTTTGTGAAAGTAAACAAGATCTCCACATGTCCTTTGAGGAAAACTTAATAATCAATTATGGGCAGAAGGGACTGGATTTTTTAATAACATGGTGGTGGTCGTATTGTATTTCATTTTTATTCAATAGAGACGCAGACAGTCAGAATGACAAAGTAATTGTTTCTTTCTTGATTTCTGTCTTCTTTCCCTGGACTGGATGCACTGTAGCTATTGGACTGAACGAGGCAAGAGGGCCGGGACCAGGAGAGCAGAGGGCAGGTGCATCCCAGCTCTTTGCACAGAGCGATGAGCGAACCATTCCTCACTGTGCAGGCAGAGACAGAGCTCCTGTGGGGAGCCCAGGGATGGGAAGGCGGCAGGCTCCATGATGTCTGTGCTAGCTAAGCCTTCTCAGTTTATGTTCAGAATTCCCTTTCTCTTAAAGTTGGCTGCGATGAACACCCAATCCCATGGACTCACCCTTTGGATGAACACACCAAATGGAAGTGCTATTGTGAGACCTAAATTCGATATTGCCTAGAAAGGGCCCGCTGGGGTAAACACTCAGCACATGTCGGCCATAACCTTCCCCGTTGTGACATTTATCTCAAATGCGACTTCACGTTGGTTTGAGTGGGGATCTGATGATTGCCCTTCTTCCCCGCAGATCAGAAGCCTTAAGACCGGAAATGGTTCACTCAGCACGGCATCTCCAGCCCATAGAAGGAAAAACAATCACAGTGTGGGCCTTCCGTGACTCTCTGCTTAACCAGTGAATGGATGAATGGAGTCATTAGTGTTCCTCTAAATGCCCGATGTAGCTGGCCATCTGAATCTGCTTCTTCTTCAGAAGAAAAGAAAACCAGAACTCAGATGTTGTTCATGAAGTGAAAAGATGCGTTGTGGACAAGGCCTGCGGGGGCTGAGGACGACGGAGGTAAAAATTGTGGCAGTTTGTCCTCTACGGCAAGACGGGTCTCCACACGACTCAAGCTAGGGGTTCTGCCTTGTCGCTTCCAACAGACCTCCAGTGAGTGTGAAGTATGATCTCCTTGCGTTCTGTGCTGCCTTTGTGCTCTCAAGATGGCCATCAGTGCCCATTGGAGTACCGGGTCCCCACAAATATCTCAGTATGCCCTCACGCTGACCACCAACCAGCGGCTCTCATTTGCATATGAAGGTATCAAATCTCGCTGAGCAAGTCCTTCTATCCCCAAACATCTTTCGGGATCTGAGCTCAGCACCATTTTAACGTGATGCTTCTCACTTTCTCTGAGGCCTGTTCCAGGAAGGTAAGCTATATTAAACTTGCTGCTGTAATGTTTTGGCTTATTGATTTTTTTTTTTTAACTTGGCACCAAACATCCAAAAGGCCGTTTAATAAAAATCAAAAGGGGAAAGAAACAAGAAGGCGGAAAAAAATGCACCCAGTTGCAGCATTTAGCACTGTCCACTGTGCAAGGCATTTCCAAGGGCTTATGCTGCAAAATGTATCAAAACGAGGGTCCTTTCTGGAATGACCTTTTCAAATGGAGGTGGACGTTTAAGGACGGATGCAACAGCAGAGGAGAGGGATGGGAGTTCGTTGTTTCTTATCGTCGGGGCTTGGCTGATTCCTGGCAGGTAGAAAGCACGTGTAGTTGAGGCTTCATGCAAGTAGGAATTCTCTTCTGCCATTACTTCTAGAAACCCCTAAAATTTGACAGCCAGATTCATTACGGGAATCTTGAGGTTTGTAGCATTACCACAAATTCAAAGGCACTCTTTACACAGCTGCCTTTTGAGAGCTGTAGGATCAAGTTGGCTCATCGATCAGAGTTTGTCTTTTTGAGTAGAGTGTAGGAAGCTTGGGAGGGAGTTTTAAGCCAGTATGAGGTACAAAACAGTCCTCTCACACTTGCCTTTCATAATCAATCCTCATCATTGGAAAGGAGGCTGGGGCCTAGTAAATTTTACCCATCCATCCTTGCATGCATACATTCATCCATCTATCCATCCATCTATCCATCCATGATCCATCCATCCATCCATCCATCCATCCATCCATCCATCCATGTGTCTGTACATGCATGCATGAATGCAACTATCCACCCAACAGTTATATATGTCAAACACTGTTCTAGGCCCCATGGGTTAATTAAATGATAGAATTATATCATCTAATATCTTTCCATCTTCTAAATCTGTTATAATCTTCTATCCCCCTTCATACTTTTGCTTTTACTGTTACTAACCCTGGAATGTCCTTTCCTACTAGGAAGATTTCTTCTTCTTGTTAAAATTCCAGTCCCAAAGTACCATCACCTGAGCAATCTTTCTCAAATGTCTGCGCCCGAATCAAATGTTTGTGACTATTTATTCACTTGCTACTTTACGGAATTTAGAACATGAATGCATATGTATTCACTAGCTCTGGTCACATTTTCTCTTAGTCACTTAAAATAACCATAACAATCATATCAATAATAAATAGATTTTATTTGGTAAATACTCACTATGAGTAGGCACTTTGCCAACAACTGCACATGTATTAAACGTTCAGTCCTCACAATAATACTAGGAAGGAGCTACTATAATTACCCTTCTTTACTGAAGGAACTGAGGCACAGGGAAGTCATTTAAGGGCCGTTATAACTTGGCAGCTCTTCGTGGGAGGTATGAAGGGAGACTGTGTCCCACGAAGTTTAGTTAACACCTATCCCTAAGGTACAAATAGTTACTCAAAAATAATAATAATAATTGGTTTGAATCCGGGAATAAAGGAATAAATGGAACTCAGAAATTTCTATATGGTCTCCCCTTTCTAAATTACCAGGCCAAATTCTGAGAATCACAAAATAGCATAAAGTTAAAGTGGTTCCTAGTTGATTGTCAACATTTGTCATTGAGGCACAGATGTACATGGATTTCGGTGCCATTCCAGGGACTGTCCCTGGGTGCTGAATAGGTATCGGGCATCTCGATATGCACGTTTCATAGATTGTTTTATTTAAGAACTTCTCAACACCGTAGAAGGTAAAGATGTTTACTGTTTCATTTCATGAGTGCAGAAAAACTGAGGCTCAGCGAGGTGAGGAAGCCTGCCCAAGGCCACCTAGCTAGGTGTTCAGAGCTGTGCAGGCTTTCTCCAGGTGCCCTCAGACCGTAACTGGCATCTTGTGTCTCCACTAACAGGCACCGAGAGAAGTGAGACTATAAACGGGAGGAAAACGGGCAGATGCAGAGAAAGCAGCACAAGGACACCACCTCCTGAATAGTATACGTACCTGGGCTGCTCCAGCCCTGCTCTGCTTCAGGGCTCCTTGTTCTTGATCGTATCTATTCAGAGTGCCTTGCCATGTTAAGCACTTGAATAATATACCCCCGAGAAAAGGCTGAACTCTTGTTCCATGACAAATTACGTATAATAGATAGTATAAGAATTGACTGGGGTTTTGTATTTTTGTGAGCTTTTAGGTTCAAAACCATGTTCTAAGTTCCGTAACTATGGTGACCTGGCTGACCACAATGTCTCTTTCGTTTCTGCAGGATGTTTTCTGTTTAGGTTTACGAATGTATTCATGTATACCGCCGGCCTTGGCATTCAGAGCAGCCCCGCTAATGCAATCATTTCTCGTCCTGGAATTTCCCACCACCAAGAGTTCAGCAAAGCTGTAAGTACAGATGGTGTGTAATCATTCTGCAATCACTTGCGATTGTTTATCTGTTCCTACCACAACCTTGAAATTCCTTTTTACGGAGATCGCAAATGACCCTTTGATCACCAAAACTAATGGCCTCTTCTCAGCCACCATTTTCCTGGAACTTGCCGACCGTTTGAAAGCATCACTCACTTAGCCCTCTCTCTGTGGAGCTCTGTACTGCCCGAGCTCCTTTCTCTCTCTCTGGTTCCTGGGGGCCTTTTCCGTGTACCATTTATTTATGATGTCGTATACAGCTGGCTAAGATCTCCACATTATCTAGTCCGCTCAGGGTCAACTTTCCTACGGTTACCGAACGCTCTTCCTGCGATATAAATGGAAAACAACAAGTTTCACCATTGTCCTCTAGATGTTGGCCATCCATCAGAGAACCCCCATGGTCAGGTTATCAGCTCCGGAGCCAGGGTCCGAAAACTCCTGCTGACACAGCTCTACACACAAAAGGGAGCATTCACCACGGCTTTCAAAGTAGATGCAGGACACCTTCATTTCTAGTCCGGATCTCGGACCTGGGTTCTACCTGCTCAGTAGGGCAGACTGTATTTCAGCACACGGACTTTGGAGACTGAGACACAGACAGGAAGGGAGAGGGGAAGGAAAGGGGAGTCCTCTTCAATATAAGAAGTCAGCGGTTTTTCAGACTGCTGAGCAATGAGAGGGGTGGATGTCTACGACGAAAAGTCTGTGAAAGATAAACAATCGTACAAAAGAGAAAAGAAACTGAATTTACGTTTTAGAGAGGTCCATGCACTCTGGGTTTTCAGGGACTGCCCGGGGCAGAGCACGCGTGCATGCACGCACACACACACACACACACACACGCACGCACACACATGCAATGTTCACAGGGCTTCACCACAACCAAACACCTGCTGCCATTTTGGTTAAACTGATATGAAAACACTGTCAGAAATATCTGCACTAACCCCAGAGATGTTGATAAACATTTTCTAAACTGAGACAGCTGTCAGGTGATCAGATTCTCCTTTAGGAGCTTGGAGACCAAGGGGAGATTGGAGAGTCAAGGCTAAGCCTGACCTAGGCATCAGCCATAGAGCTGCACGTGATTATTAGAAGGGTGGTGTCAAGGACCCAGAACTGGGTAATTTTTAAAACCAAAAATGGCCATAAAGGCCAATAATAGGTGCTTTCATGGTCAAAAGCTATTGATTTGGAATGTAAAATCAGAGAAACCAAATATAGGCTTTGGTTCCAAGGAGGGCCAGTGAGTAATGCAGAAAAGAAGGGAAATAAGGAGTTAGGAGTCTCCAGCCAATAGAAATGAGTCAGGACTAGGAGACGTGGGGTCAAAGGATAGATAAAAGGCATGTGTCCTGGATATGTACCTGGATGTACCCTTGAGAGCCAAGGTCCCTTCGTGCCGGCTGCTGACCCAGAGACGGGCGGGCTGGGCTGGTTTCAGAGCACAGTGGCCACACAGGGAAGAGCCCGCAGGGCAACACCGTAAGCATGGTTCTCAAAAGCTATTTAATGAGGATCACTTTTCTACCTTGGAGAAGAATTAACGCTACACTAATAGGCTCTTTTTTTAAAAAAAATACTTTTCTAAGAAGAGACATTATTATACATGTTTTATATAATAATTTGCTAAAGTGAAAACGGCATCTCCCACCCCTGTTTTCTTTTTTTTTTTTTTTTTTTTTTTTTTTTTTTTTTTTTTAAGATTTTATTTATTCATTATAGAGAAGGGGAAGAGAGAGAGAGAGAGAGAGAGAGAGAGAAGGAGGGAGGAGCAGAAAGCATCAACTCCCATATGTGCCTTGACCAGGCAAGCCCAGGGCTTTGAACTGGTAACCTCAGCATTTCCAGATCGACGCTTTATCCACTGTACCACCACAGGTCAGGCCACCCCTGTTTTCTTCGTGGGTTTGTATTTCTATTTACTTTGATGTGACAGCATGTTTTTCCTGTCAGTTGAGCCAGTTGGTATGGCAACATTTAATTTCTTGAAGAAATGTCTGTCAACATCATGGTGAAAAAATGGTACTGGTACATTGTACTCGTGTGAATCATCACCACCTCCAGCAACGACAGTGACAAAATATTATAATAATGATAAGAATAGTAATAATAACCTCCCAGTACAATTGAAGTACCAGAGATCCAGCTCTCAGCTCTCCCTAGACTCAGATTCCTAAGATCTTTCTTACCTTGGATGAGAATCCTCTAAGCAGGTCCCTATCCAGGTAGTGCAGTTGGTTGAGCATCATCCTGATAAGCCAAGGTTATAGGTTCGATCCTGGGTCAGGGCGCATACAAGAATCAACCAATGAATGTATAAATAAGTGGAACAACAAGTCAATATTTATCTCTCTCTCTCTCTAAAATTAATTAATCAAAAAAAAAGAATTCCTTTAAGCAGAAATTTAAAAAATTTTGTTTTCCCTTTTATTGACTTTACTGGGGTGACAGTGGTTAATGAAACTGTATAGTTTTCAAGTATACAATGCTTTAGTACATGAGCAGCAATTTCTTATCTAGAAAAGGAAGGTAATTATCCAAGACCCACAGGGTTGTACACAACTCATAGGGCTGGGGAGAGGTGAGTGTATTATGAATAAAAATTTCATAGACAGAGAAGAGAAGCACATGGTAGTCTCCCAACACATAAGGGTCCTCGTATCTATTTCTATGATCCCAAAGCCAGTTAAGTAAGTTTTGAGGAGTTGTGAGGAGAGGAAAGTGGCATTAAAAACAGATGAGTGGGGTTGTCCAAGTTCTTTTCTCCCACACGAAACAGAATTGTCCCTGGAACCGTTTGGACTCCTTCCCCGTCAATAATAAGGATGGTCTCGTTGACTCCATGGAGTCCCACTTAAGAAGGTCTCTCCCCGGCTTCACGTGGAGACCTCCCTTAGCCATCAGGGGAGATGCTTCCATCAGTCACACTGGGAGTGAAAGACAGCGTCTACCCAGAAAAGTAATGCTCAAACCAATTGTAGAAGTAGAGCGGGAGAGAGTGTAGATACAATGACATATATGAATTCGGGGCTCATGTAACAGTGTGCTGAGAATTTCATGGGTAAGATTTTGTTTAATCCTCAAAGCAATCCTTGGAGACAGGGACCCAAGAGTGTCCTGCGTAGAGGTTGCAATCCCCTGGTGGTGGAGGGTGGGGGTCCCCATTTCACCACAGATTGGAGCAGTGGGCCCTGGGAGAGGGGGATTGATTCATCTTCCTCCAGCGGGGCCCCACCTTTTTATTTTTCAATGGCTCTTGCAAATTAGGTAGTTGGCTCTCTGTGTTGTCCATGGAGTTTTCAACTATGTGTTTAAGACTCTTTGAGTTAGATTTTCTCAGAGGCCTAAGGCACAGACCAGCATTTTCCGTTCAGTCAGCTGACACATTTCAATCTCTGGTCTTGACATTCACCTTACCACTGTCTGGACAGCTGTTCCTGTCCTCACATGTCACCTGTTGCCCGCTGCTCTCCCCATTCCCCTGAGCCCAAGAGTGGACATTAGACTCTCTCTTAATCCCTGGAAGCACAGCTGACACCAGACTGTTTGAAAATGAGCCCACGACCGCAGGACTTAAAGCAGACAATAGAATAAAGGCATGTGAAACTCCAGTCCAGACTGTGACTCTGGCCCCTGCAGGCCCCATACCCCTCCCCATTATTACGGTCAGTCCCTGGCTGGCCGCCACGCGGCAGGGGCCCAATAGCCCTCAGTGGATGACAGTGCTTCCAAATCAGTACCCACATGTTCCTGAAGCCCCAAGGAAGAGAATTCTCCTTGTCAGACCTGCTTCTCAAGAGGCATGGAGGAAGTATTACAAATTAAATCCAAATCTGGCTCCATTTGTTGCTATCAAAAGTTTAGAATTACATTAACAATTTAGTCATGGGACACCTAGTTATATGCATGCCTTTTATTTCTTCTTTTAATAACATTGAAGATGAAAACATTTCTGTCTCCCACAATTCGATTAAATGGGAAATTATAGACTAATCTTACTCAATTACAGAGATGTAAAAATCCTACCTAACATGTTAGCAAAAGGAATCCAAAGTTGTTATGATCAAATTGGACTTATTGAAGAATGAAATGATGGTTAAATAAGAGAAAATCTAATGTAATTTCCTATATGAAATGATTCAAGGAGAAAAAATATGTAATTATTTCAAGAGATACAGAATTAAATAAAATTTAGCACCTGTTCATGATAAAAAAAAAATAATAACCTTTTAGGAATCTAATAAAAGGGAACTCCCTTAACCTGGCAGAAGGTAAATGGTGAAGATTGTAAAAAAAATTTTTTTTTATTAAGTGGGAGGGTGAGAGGCAGGGAGGCAGGGAGGCAGAGAGACAGACTCCCACATGTGCCCCGACTGACTGGGATCCACCCAGCAAGCCTCCTATGAGGGGATGCTCTGCCCATCTGGGGCCACTGCCCTGTTGCTTGGCAACTGAGCTCTTTTAGCACCTGAGGTAGGTCATGGAGTCATCCTTAGCACCCAGAGCCAACTTGATCAAACCATTCGAACCATGGCTGCAAGAAGGGAAGAGAGAAAGACAGAAGGGGAAGAGGGGTGGAGGAACATATGGTCTCTTATCCTGTGTGCTGTGACTGGGAATTGAACCCGGGACTTCCACATGCCTGGTCGGCGCTCTACCACTGAACCAACCAGCCAGGGTCAACTTTTTCATTAAACTCAGGATCAAGGTTGGACTTCCTATTATTACATTTTCTATATAACTCTGTTCTGCAGATCTTAGGCAGTGAAGGAAAGAAGAAAGAGAGGGAGAAAGGGAAGGAGGGAGGGAGGGAGGGAGGGAAACAACTGTAAGAGAAAAAAGTGTTCTTAAATGATTCTGTGTGTGTTGAAAAGTAAACCCATAGACACAGGCAACAGTGTGGTGATGACCAAGGGAAAGGGAGTTGGGGGAGGCAGAAGAGGGTAGAGGGGGATGGACAGGGATGTAAGAAGACTGGACTTGACTTGGGGTGGTAAGCACACAGTACAACATACAGATGATGTATTACAGACTTGTACACCTGAAACCTACGTAATTTTATTAACCAATGTCACCCCAATAAATTCAATAAAAAAGAAAATATGAGAACATGAATCTACAGATAATTTATTAGGACTAATGAGAGTGTTTACCAGTATTGTTAGGTAATAAATCAACATCAAAATATACAAAACACTTTTTAAAAATGGTGTTCTATAATTAATAGAAACAAATTAGAAAATGGAATTTTTAAAGATTCATAATAACAACAGAAATATATAATACTATGAAAAATTTATAAAACTTACAGAAGGTCTTAAAATAAGATCTAATTAAAGATTATACCATGGTAACAGAAGAGAGGATTTGCTGGGTTTTTTGGGTTTTTTTCTTTGTTTTTTTGTTGTTGTTTTTTTTCATTTTTCCGAAGCTGGAAACGGAGAGGCAGTCAGACTCCCGCATGCGCCCGACTGGGATCCACCCGGCATGCCCACCAGGGGGCGATGCTCTGCCCCTCTGGGACCTCGCTCTGTTGCATCCAGAGCCATTCTAGCGCCTGAGGCAGAGGCCACAGAGCCACCCCCAGCACCCGGGCCAACTTTGCTCCAATGGAGCCTCGGCTGTGGGAGGGGAAGAGAGAGACAGAGAGGAAGGAGAGGGGGAGGGGTGGAGAAGCAGATGGGCGCTTCTCTTGTGTGCCCTGGCCAGGAATCGAACCCGGGACTCCTGCACGCCAGGCCGACGCTCTACCGCTGAGCCAACCGGCCAGGGCCGGATTTGCTGTTTCAATATACCTGTTTCCTTAACTTAATCTGATATAGGTCTTATACTAAAACATATCCTTTTTGCCATCAAATATTATCAAAATTTTAAAGGGTTTCTTTTGAGAATGGACAAGCTTAGTGTAGAATTAATATAGATGAGTGAAGGACGGAGAAACAAAAAGGTGAGGATTAACAACAAAGTTCATATCACTCTGTAATAATTACTTCAGAGTGGCAATGGTGCCGCAAAGGACAAGTAGGTCAGTCTCTCTATGAGGCGATATTATATTGCTGCATTAGAGAGTCCAAAACACGGCCACACAAAAATGGGCTCAGTTCACATTTGGCTTCACAATGAGTGAGCATTGGACTGGCAGCTTGGTAAGTGGTATCGAGTTGAGGGTGGGAGTACAGATTGTCATTGATATACAAATTCCAATACGTTTAGGTACTTGCCTTACACTGGACACACAAAATCAATTTCCAGAGGTACAAACCATCAAAGACAGATGTCACTAATCTATATGTTAAAAACACGAGACACAATTATAGATATAGTTGTAGGAACAACAACAAAAAAATTGTGGGGAGATTTCTCATCCATTTTAGAACTGGTCAAGGAGGAAGAAATGAGAGTGACTGGGTTTTTAGCTGTAACTGTAATCTTATATCTAAAAAGATAAGGAGCATTGCAGAATATTAAGTTTAAAAAGTGGTCAGCAGGCACAGGACTATCTGTTGTTTTTTATAACTTTTCTGTATGCAAAAATATTCTATAATCTACAAGGAAAGAATCAGTTGTGATGGATAGGTCAGTTACCATGTATTTAGCCAATTAAGTTCATCATTTTAATAGAATAAAAGAGGAGAAAAAATATGAGCATTTTAATAAGTGTGGGAAAATGTTTTGTTAATGTCAATCCCCATTCATGATAAGAGAAAAATACTCTCAGAAAATCAGGAATAGAGGTAAATTTTCTAATCTGATAAAGACATTAAACAGACTACACTTAACATAATACTTAATGGCAAATATTGAATGCTTTACACCTCCACATGTAGAAACAAATTGTGCTACCCTGGCCAGGTAGCTCACATGGTTGGAGTGTTGTTCCAATGCACCAAGGTTGCAGGTTCGATTCCCGGTCAGGGCACATACAGGAGTCAACCAATGAAAGCTTAAATAAGTGGAATAATAAAATTGGTGCTTCTCTCTCTCCCTTCTCTCTAAAATCATCAGTAATAATAAGAAGAAAAGAAACAACTTGTGCTGTATTCAACAGTGAGAGAATTGGAATGACAAAGAACAAGCTATTGATATACTCTACATGATGGATGAATCTTTAAAATATTATACTAACCAAAATAAACAAAACCCAATGAATACTGTATGATTCCAATGATGCTGAAAGTAGGGAAGGGGCAGCCTGCTGGGGCAGGATGACGCAGTCTGTCAGGACTGGCTAGGCTATGTTGTGTAATGAATAGCCTCAAATTCTCAGGGGCTTGAAATAAGAGTTTCTTTCTCGTTCATTCTATATGGCCATTGGGAATTAACAGGAGGACCCTGCTCATAGTCAGGCTGAAGGAACAGCCACTATCCAGAAAGAGAAGTGAGAGAGGCTTGAGTCTAGAAGTTTCACAGGCCAGTTGCTTTTAAAACTCATCAGGAGAAATGGTTGTGTTGGCAACCCCCAACACAAGGGGGAGGTGGAAAGCCTAGGCCTTCCTTGTGCTCAGAGTACAGCGGGTCAGAAATATCCGTCCGACTGCGCAGATGACTACCACAGCACGAGAGCTCGATACTACAGAGGAAAAACTGGCGACTACTAGGATATTGTAGCCAGTGAAACACCTCTTTTACTAGGTGTCCAAGAGTCTCTGCTCTTCATTCGCAACCTATTGGCTTTGGTTGGTTTTATATATATTCTTCTTACCAAGCTCTTTTACAGAAATATGTGTGTGGGGGGGTTCTTTTCTTTAATTTAGATGTTGTTTTGTGAAAATCAAGGTAAGTGATGGCAATGTGTAACAAGCAACCTATGCTTAGAATAGGTACAGTACGAGTGGTCTGAGCCAAAGTCAGAGATGAGAACGCAGCTCTCAGGGAATTTATGAAAACTGTAAAGAAGTTGTTTGACTGTCCTAGAGCCATGAGTTGGGGTTAGAACCCAATTTATCTAACTCTTTAAACGCAGAGCTGTGTGAGCTGATGCTTCTCATTTAGAAGAAAGGGAATAAAGCTGTGGCACATTTATACAATGGAATAAAAAAGAAGGAGATCTTATCTTTTGTGACGGCATAGATAGAAATGGAGAGTATTATGCTAAGTGAAACAGACAAGTCAGAGAACGACAAATACCATATGGTCTCACTTATATGTGGAATCTAATGAACAAAATAAACTATCAGACAAAATAGAAACAGATTCATAGATATGGAGAAGAAACTGACAGCTGTAAAAAGGGATGGGGGTCTAGGATGAAGGGATTAGCAAAGAAAAACAATTTATAGGCACAGACAACAGTGTGGGGATTGCAGGAAGGGGTGGGGGAGGGGAGAAGGGGAGAAGGGGGATCAATGGTGATGGAAGGAGACTTGTGGTGGGAAACACACAGCCCAGTGTACAGATGATATGTTATAGAGCTGTACACCCGAAACTCATATAATTTCAACCCCAATAAATTCAATAAAATTTTTTCTTTAAAAAAGAAGAAAGGAAATATAGTTTCATGAAGTGGTCTCAGGGAGCGCTTAGGGTTGAGGCATGCTTAATAAATATTAGTTTAAATGTAAGAAAAGAGCCCTAGACCCGAGAGAGCGATGTGAGTTCTGATAAGAAAGTATGTTGCTAAAGAGTGACAGCATGGCTCCAGTCCAGCCCTGGCATGCCCATCTGGGCCGTGAGACGCCCAGACTCCGTTCACTTCAGGAGCACAGCGGCTTCTGCGATGGAACAGTGCCTGGGCTGACCTATTTCCTGTTTCCTAGGGCACAGAAACCTAGAGGAAAACGTCTGCATTGTCTGGCACGGTGAGGGCCACAGTGATGTCACTGTCATGGTTAAGGGCTGATGAGTTCAGAGACTAATTTTAATCAAGGACTGATTTAAATAGAAGACTGATTAGATCAGAGGCCGAGGTTAGATCAATGGCTGATTAGATTTGAAACTGATGAGATTCGCGGCTGACTCTGATCAGTGCTTGATTTAATCCGACCTCGATCTAACCCCCAGGGGTCGGGAACCTTTTTTGGCTGAGAGCCATGAATGCCACATATTTTAAAATGTAATCCTGTGAGAGCCATACAAGACCTGTGTACATTAAGCATTATCCAATAAAAATTTGGTGTTGTCCCGGAGGACAGCTGTGATTGGCTCCAGCCACCCGCAACCATGAACATGAGCAGTAGGAAATGAATGGATTGTAATACATAAGAATGTTTTATATTTTTAACGTTATTATTGTTATTAAAGATTTGTCTGCGAGCCAGATGCAGCCATCAAAAGAGCCACATCTGGCTCGCGAGCCATAAGTTCCCGACCCCTGATCTAACCTGACCTTGATCTAATCAGTTCTGATCTAAGCCTTTGATCTAATCAGTTGTTTGATCTAGAATCTAGATTCTAGTTGGTCCTTGATCTGATCAGTCCTTGATCTGATCATCACAGGATTTAATCTGGCCTTGATCTACTCTGTCTCTGATCTAATCGGCTGTGAACTCTGGATTAGATAGGTCTCTGATCTAGTTGGTTCTTGATTAGATCAGTCTTTGAACTGATCAATTATTTGATTATATTGATCTCTGAGCTAATCATTCCTTGATTGAATTGATCCTGTACTAATCAGCTCACACTCCGGGCTGCGGATCAGGCAGGGGCCCTTGGTGGAGTCAGCAGTTCAGAAATGTTTCATCCATCAAAGTAGCGTCTTTCCCTCCTCCCACAAACCGAGTGAAAACTTCAATGAGACTCTCTAACTTGGCATTTTTCTTGTTTGTCTTTTCTGTATTGATTCACTTTTTGTGATTTCTCTATCTACTTCTCATAAAAACACTGCTTTAGTAGAGAGGAGGGACTCCGATATCTTTCTTTGAACCCCCCTGTTGGGCAGATAAAATATGTATTATGCTCACTTTGTTAAAGTGGCGCTGCCCACGTGCAGGCCGTTGCCCAGGTGATATTAATGTGTGTCTCTGTGGGCAGGCAGACTCCTTGTAGCCTGGGGCTTGGTTTTGGGATTAAGCCTTTCCCACCCTTTTTTGATGTGGGGTGGTACAATCCAATCATGCCTCAGAGAAGTGACTTTGTATTAGAGACTTCCCTATTTTGTATATTGGATTAAGGGTTTGGATTTCTACACTATAAAATGGGGACGGAGCGGGAGCTTGCTCTCTTGGTTCCTGAGATTATCATTAGAGGAGAGAGCAGAGCAGAGAGCAGAAGGAGGCCACATGGAGGAGGCCAGGAGAAGCAGCCAAGATGGCGGAGTGCTGAGTGAGATGCCAGTTTGTGCAGAGTTTGTATCTGGGATAAGGAAGGAGATGGGGAACTGAGGAGAATAAGGCTGGTGAGCTAGAAACCTTTGATTCTAGGAAACTCGGATAAATCAGTAGCTTTGTGAGCACTGAATATGAGTGGGTTTTGGAGCCCAGTGTGTGTTTTTTACTTGCCCGCCGGGTGCAAGCTAGAATTAAAGATGACAGCCCATCTGCTTTTGGCTCCTTTGTTTCTTTACCGACTGTCCGAATCCAATGAGAACCTGCATAGGCCGGGCTGCTATGATAGTAATAGTGGCCCTGGCCATGGATACTGGCTTTACACCCCCTCAGGTTTTGCTGACTAAGTCCTGCTGGTTCTGGCCTGCTCAGTTCTCTCCCTGGTCACTTCCATCCGGGTCATGCTAAGCGGCCTTCCTCTGGGTCTCTCTGCCGCCGACCTTGTCCGCTTCGGGCCATTCCCTACCTTTCCAGAATCAAAGCTCTGCGGTGGAGTTGAGCTTGTCGTGACATGCCTGGATGAAAGACCTTCAGCAGTCCCAGTCCCCGTTAGCTGAAGGAGATGTTGCCAGCCAAGTGCCCAGGCGATTCTGAAGGGAACCCCCTCACGCCTTTTGGCAACTGCTACTTGACCTTCTCTGGGCTACCAGGTGCTTTTGCCCCAACAGCTGACGACTCAAGTGTCTCTGCCTATTGCTCGGACAGGGAGCCTACAGACAGCCCCAAACCAATGACTGTGCTGTGGGAGGATGAAATCTTGAAAGCCAGCCCCGTGACCCTGGGTCAGGACAGCTCTGAGGCATCGTTTCCGGTCCAAAGCCCCCCTGCAGGAGCAGCGTGAAGCTCCCGCCATGCCATGCGCCTTTCCCTGCAGTTACACCCCTGCTGGACTCCTCCCCGCCGGTCCTGCTTCCTCCGGTCCCCGCACTGGTTCCCCTGCCCGCGCCTCCCTAATAAGCCACTTGCCTATACGCATGCTCCTCTCAGAATCTGCCTCTAGGGACCTGACCTAAGGCATCCCCATGGGCCAGATTTAGAGCTCAAACATTGTTTGTCACACTTAATTTTCAAACCAAGTAGTTTTAAACTGCTTTTACTGGCATGATTCGTGAAGGAGGTTCTTACCACTCCCTCCTGTTCTATTTTCGTCCTGTCTTGTTTCCTGACCTTTTCTGCCCTCCCCATGAAGGCACTTGAGTGTTGAACCCTGGACCTGTGGGGTGGGGTGCGTTAGGGCTCATGACCCTCTCACCCCATTGCGGGTGGGCATCTGATTCATCTCCCACCCTCCTGTCTCAGGCACGCTCGTTTCCTGTAAAGATACCCCCATCCATGCGGGCACTTGGTCAGTTTTGTTCTTTCACCAGTGATGCTTGATTTAAATGCAAGATTCTCCCTCACTTGAGGTCCACCTAGCTAAACCCTGTTTAACGAATGCTCAAAAATGTCCCTTCCTCTGGGAAATCCATTTCTCCAGCCCCCCCCCAAAGCTCCCCCAGCACCTTTTACACGTGTCTGTGACTTGACATCCCACACCAGCGTGAAATATGGAGGATATGCGGGATTAATTTATTGGAAGGAGAGAGAAAGCAAGTGCATTTGAGTCAGAGGAGCAGCATAAGCAAAGACTTAGTGGTAGGCTGGATGGGGCTGGGCGGAGCCAAGTATCACACTTGAGGAGAACTCAGTGAAGACCAGTGCTGGGGGAAGGGACAGAGGTAGAAGCCAGACAGTAAGAAGGGCAGCCTGACTAAGGGGTGGCGCAGTAGATAGAGCATCAGCCTGGGATGCTGAGGATCAAGGTTCAAAACCCTGAGGTTGCTGGCTTGAGTGTAGGCTCACCAGCTTGAGTGCAGGGTCCTTGGCTTGAGCGTGGGATCACAGATATGACCCCATGAGCCCAAAGGTTGCTTGATTGAGTCCAAGGTCGCTGGCTTGACCAAGGGGTCACTGGCTTGGCTGAAGTCCCCTGGTCAAGGCACATATGAGAAAGCAATCAATGAACTAAGGTGCTTCGTTGATGTATCTCATCCCTCTCCTTTCCTGTCTGTCTGTCCCACACCCTCTCTTGCTAAAGAAAAAAAGAAAAGAAAAGAAAGAGAGAGAAGAGAAGGAGGAGGACAAGGGGGAGGAGGAGGAGGAGAAGAAGAAAGAGGAGGAGGAAGAAAAGGAGGAGGAGGAAGAAGAAGGAGGAGGAAGAGGAGAAGGACGACGAGGAGGAGGAGGAGGAACTAGGAGGAGGAGGAGGAGGAGGAACTAGGAGGAGGAGTGGAGGAGTACCCTGAGGGAAGCCGCACTTTCTAACCTAAAATTTATGGATAAATGCCAGAGAAGAGGGAAGCACCCTCACTTCTATGCTTATGCTTGTTTCAGGAGAGAGTTCAGTTTTCATCTCATAGATGCCATTACTGAGAGTGAGAGATAGAAAAGGAGGAAGGGAGAGAGAACAGAGAGAGGAGGAGGAATAAAAATTGTTGAACATTCTCTTTATTTTGGAACTACACTTGTGCTCTTATTCCTCCCATTCACGTCACAAGGTCCCCAACTTCCACTGTTTCCATGTTCCAGGTAATAGAACGAGGCTCAGAAAAGCGTGCCCTCTGAGCATACGTAGCCTGTCCAGTGTCAGCCAAGATGTCGACCAGTTTAAGGGCAGGCAGGATCTTGCTCTTTATTCTGTTGGCTCCTAGGAAAGAGACATTGAGTGGAAATAACTCCAGAAGGTTTTTTGTGTGATGTCCTGAGGCCAGGACAGGGCCAGCTGCGGGCAGAGGCTGGCTGGTGTAGTCCCACTATATGCTCCTCTGCCCGGTTAGTGTGCAAAATCGAGGTTACCTGGGAACCACGGTCACTGAGCCCGAGCTTGTCTTGACAACTTCATCTGAAAAAACGTCCACAGTAATCGAACACCTGAGAACAGAGAGGGAGAGAGAAAAAACATTAAAAAGCCATCAGCTCTCTCATGACCTGTGGCTTCCTTTGATTTAACGAGTGTTCTTCATAACTATCTACGTGTTTTTAAGCTGCGATTCTCAAGGTGTCTCCACGTGGTCTCAGCACCGGCGGCATCACCTGAGAACTTATTAAAAATCCGAGCTCTCAGGCTCCATTCCAAGCACCTAACGAGAAACTCTGGGAGTGGGGCCCAGGAATCTGTTTTAACAAGCCCTCCACGTAATCCCTTCGTTGGGCTCAGCCTGAAAACCACTGATTTAAAGGGCACAGAGCCGTCACAGGTCGATGACCTCAGCAATTCTTCCTGGAAACACTGAATACATCTTTCCTATCCCCACCATGCACTCAAGGACCCTGAGGATAAAAAGGAGTGCAATTTCCTGCATGTAAATCCAGTTGGCTGGCCTTGGAGGGTAGCCCACTTTCTCCGAGTATGGTGTGTCTCCCACCATGTCCACATAATGTCCCTGTGAGACCCCCCAACCCACCCAGAGATTCAAAAGACAGCTTTTCTGCCTCCAGTCTGCTTCATGACAAACCAGTGGACAAATATGCAATATGGATGCCTTGTATGACCGACCATCACGGATGCAGGGAGATATATTCAGACTAACCCACTTGACTTCAGCAAGGAAAAATGACTTGAGTGCCCAAGCTGACTTCTGATCCATTACAGGTATATGTTGCTTCCAATTAAAAAATAAATAAATAAAGTCTGCAGACAGATGAAACTATAAGTGTTTAATAACAGTAAAGTGCTATAAACAGTTTATAGAAGCACCACTCTTTAGATGAGCATTGATTATGTAACATTTCATTCCACATGTCATTTCCTTCTGCCGTCCAAACAAAGGTGCAAAGTTGGCCTCGTCTTCCTCATTTTACTAAAGGAAACAATCAAGTGTCTAATGTAATTGTGGTCACGATCATGCTCTTGCTTCAAACCCTTCAGTTAATTCCCACTGGCGCACATGAGAACACCTGGGGAACTGGAATTCCTGGCACCTTATCCCTACCCCAATTAAATCAGACTGTCTGGGAGAAGGACGTGGTGTTTTTTTAAGTTCCTCCAGATGGCAGCCCAGTTTGAGAACCGCTGGTCTGGAAACTTCGGTCTCAGTGTGGTCTACCCAGGAACACCGAGATGCTCCGGCTCCCGCCTACCCGTCTAAAACACATCCGCGTTCTTCTCCCCAGAGCTTAACATCCCGGCCCCTTCCGGTTCCGGTCCCCAGAGCTTAACATCCCAGCCTCTTCCGGTTCCGGTGGCGTCCTCCCCCCCAGGCCTCTGTATCCATGGTCCCTCCTCCCGGAAGTCTTGTTTTAGCATCTCTTCATTCGCCGCCTTCAGATCTCAGCCCCGGGCTTCCTCTGCTGAGAGCGCTGCTTTGGCCACTTCGCCTCAAGTCATGCTCCGTGTCACTGTCACTGTCTGGGTTATCTCTTTGGAAACCTGCACGCTTCTGCCGTGACTGTGTATTTGTTGACTGGTGTGTGGTTGGTCTTACCCCACTTGAATGAAGGATCCTGAGAGCGGGGACCACGCGATCCTTCTTCACTACCATGTCCCCGGTGTCTGGAAGGGTGTCTGGTGTAATAAATATCGCTTGACTAAGTGAATGAAGGAGAATGAACAAACTCAGAGGGTTGAAGGGATTAATCCTCAGCCCTTATAGTTGTATGCAGTATTTGAACTCCACTGTTCTGAGTTCAGGTTCATTGATTTTTCCAATACAATCTGACTGACCATTTCGACCTTCACTCTATTCATGCTTGCTTAGCCCAAGAAGGTTAGAAGAGACATACTGCTCCTAGTATGGAGCCTGGGGCCTGATGACCTGGGAGCTCCCCTTCTGTGGCCCGGCCAGGAGGCGGCGAGTAGGCACGGGACAGGAGCAGCTGCATAAGTAGCATCACCTCCAGTGCGATTTCAATGAAGTCAGTAAATTACACCTTCAGACCCTAAGCCTCTCATCTCACCACGCTGGAGAAAGAGAGAGGCGCGCTCGCAGAAGTAATTTCTCTGCCCCCTTATTTCATTAAAAAACCGAACGGAAGGGGCCCCTGTGGGAGAAAATGGCGCCTGATGTGATTGTGGGAGACACTTGCTTAAAAAATGGAATACTCAAATGGTGGCTCAGCTGCCCCAGTCAGTCCTCACCATTAACGAAGGTCCAGGAGCCGGGAACCCTGGCCACGGTGTGCTCTAGAGGAGACAGAGGGCCAGGCCCACCCTCTGCCTGCAGGAGCGATGACACGGCCGTAAATACTAAGTCACCTCTGTTCACTCTTCAGGAGCTAGCTCTGTGTGTGGATATGTGTGTGTGGGGGGGAGGGTGATGTTAATATTTTTCTCCCTCTCCATTGTTTCTGACAACGGGAATAGTCCTGCAGGGACTATTTTTTTGGCTTAATGTGCACCATTGACTCAGTGTTTCTTCTCCTGTCCCAACAAAACAGACTTGTCCGATATCAGTCTCAGAGAAGGCTGCGTCTGGACCGTTTGTTATGGCTGAGGGTTGGCTAGAGACGCAGGAGCTACAGAGCTTTCCAAAACTTGCTTTTCGATAACTGTCCATTTCTGAGCCTGGTTATAATTCCAAGGGCAAAGCCAGAGTTCTTGTTTTCATTTGAGAGAAGAGGAATCTGGAAGAAAGGCCATGCAGCCAGCCTGAGATCCCTTTGTTACTGAGAAGAGATGGGGTTCAACTTCTGGCCCAGGACAGGTCATAACGTACCAGAGACGCTGAGGCTCTGTACGCGCTAATGGTAATAGTCCGCTTAATAGTGAGAGTGATATATATATATATTTTTTTTTCATTTTTCTGAAGCTGGAAACAGGGAGAGACAGTCAGACAGACTCCCGCATGCCCCCGACCGGGATCCACCCGGCACGCCCACCAGGGGCGGTGCTCTGCCCCCCAGGGGGCGATGCTCTGCCCATCCTGGGCGTCGCCATATTGCGACCAGAGCCACTCTAGCGCCTGAGGCAGAGGCCACAGAGCCATGCCCAGCGCCCGGGCCATCTTTGCTCCAATGGAGCCTTGGCTGCGGGAGGGGAAGAGAGAGACAGAGAGGAAAGCGCGGCGGAGGGGTGGAGAAGCAAATGGGCGCTTCTCCTATGTGCCCTGGCCGGGAATCGAACCCGGGTCCTCCGCACGCTAGGCCGACGCTCTACCACTGAGCCAACCGGCCAGGGCGTGAGAGTGATATTTATTGTGACTGTTAGTACTAAGATAAGTGCATGACACGTAATCTTATTTAAATCTCATAAGTCACTCAATTATCCCCACAGCCTTACCATGTAGGAATTATATTCCTTTCTCTTGACAGATACAGATACCAACAGTCAAGTAATTGAGTGCCTTGCCTATGTAACACTCACCGGCAGAGCTGTCATTTGAACACACGTCTCTCGATTCCTTCTGGTCTTCCACGAGCCTCTGCGTGAACCAGACTAGAAGACCCCGGGCTCCTCACGGCAGCCAGAAGAGTGAACCCAGAGACATGAGACTTGGCTGGGCCACTGAGCGGTCATCCGACCTGGGGATGCGTCCTCTCTCCCCTACAGCGGGCGGCAGGCAGGACCTGCCCCTACTCCCACCTCCACTCCTGCTCTGGTATTCATTCCCCCTGCACCCCACCTGAGACAAAACACACAGCCACCCTCAGGTCAGCACGCCGAGGGGACTCTGTCTGATGTGAAACCGCCCGCCCTGCTTAAACACTAGCTGTGACGGCCCACCCTCCCTGGGCGCCCGTCTCAGGGAGCCGAGGATCGGGGCCGCCCTTGGAATGTGAGCGGCAGCCGGCCCCGCGTCACTTTAGCGCGGCTCCTGGGAGGGTGCAGGTGGCATGAGTCCCGGAGTTCCTGATCCACTGCGTGTGTGTGTCTCAGACCAGCGGGGAGGGGGCTTTCCCTGGAAACTCCTTCAGAGGACAGGCCTGGTGAGACGTCCTCCCTCCATTTGCGGCGCGTGGCTCTGGAAGGCTCTGATTACTCCAGTCAGAACGATGACACGGGCTCCTGTCCGACAGTGGGGGCGGGGCTCGATGGAGTTTGCCAGCCGCTTCACTAAGGTGAGTGCTTGTTTAAAAATAATGCCTTTACCCAAAGCAAAACCTCACAGCTGGGACTCGGGAAAGAGTGTTTATATCAACTCGATTCCTAACGGGCTCGAATTGGAAATATCGGAATGTCCATCAGCAGTAGAATGATTAATGTGCTACGTGATTTCATCTCTATGAAGTTCACAGAGAGGCGGAACTAGTTGACGGGGGTAACCATGAGAGTAGTGGTCACCTGTTGAGGGAGAGAACTGGGCGGAGGTCTGAAGAGGGTGCTGGAATGTTCTATTTCTTGATCCGAGAGGTGGTTACACAGGTGTTTTCATTTTGTGAAACGTCTTGGGGCTCTGAAATTTATGATTCATGCCCTTTTCTGTATATATGTTATTCTTCCAAAAAAAAAGTATGGTTTGTTTAAATCTGAAGCCCTGGCTTCCCCAAGTTTCCATGAGGTAGGGAGCAGATTCAGAACATGTGACTTCAGCAGACGTGGGCCACGGGGCCCCAGTACCAGCACCCCCCGGGAGGGCTCTGTCAGGGGCCAGCGGCGTCCGGGGTCCCCGAAGCCAGGGCAGCTTGTGCACGGTTTGTTTTTTCTTCATCATTTTGGAATATCTTTGAGAAGTTAACGGGATTAATTTCTATGAATAGAATTAATGGGAGCGTGTTTAAGGCCGGTAGCAAATGCTTTCTAAGGTCTTCCCTTTAAAAATTATACATTTTAATTCAGAGCTTACTTTTCGTTCGCTGTTTTAGTTCGTTTATTCATTTGTTTTTATGTTGTAAGGTGATTTGGGAGAAGGTCAGAAATGCTGTGGTCGCCCATGTCCGACACCGGCCTACGTGAACACCTTCATTTCGTGCAAGGCACCCTTGACGGCTTTGAGTTCGTCTGGGCCCTTGAAATAGGGTTAGCCTCATGCAGCCCCGTCCCGATATTTCTAAACCAACTGAAATCAAAATTCATATTCAGGTTCTGCCTGGCTGAATCACTTCCAATCTAAAATGGCTTTGAAATTTTTCATATTAATGGATTTGAATATAAAAAGTAATAAGAGAAATCGACAGACTGCTATCATTTTAAAGTTTTATGCATGTGAACCTGGAAATATTAGAAATGTAGCTCGTGCTGATGGGTAATATTCACAATCTAAGAAGATCTATGATGTGGTCCGGCGAAGGACTTGTCCAACAGCACAACTGTTTTTCTTTCTTTTTGAAGGGCACAAGGAGTTTAAGGCAGAGGACATAGTGTAGCAGACAGAGGAGGAAGGGGTGTAACTATCCGATTTTCCTTATTTCCGCAGTAGGGTGCTTCCAAAACTTGGACTTCCGTTCCCACACGTCCTACTGTACTCCCCAGCTCCTCCGGTTTTAATGCTTCTTTTCCCTTCAAATAGTTTTCAAGGCCTGACCTGTGGTGGCGCAGTGGGATAAAGCGTCGACCTGGTACACTGAGGTTGCTGGTTCGAAACCTTGGGCTTGCCTGGTCAAGGCACATATGGGAGTTGATGCTTCCTGCTCCTCCCCCTTCTCTCTCTCTCTCTCTCTCTCTCTCCCCCCCCTCTCTAAAAATCAATAAATTAAAAAAAAAATAGTTTTCAAAGCTGTATTAAAATGACATTGACAACTTAGGAATTTTCAAAGGAAAATCATGCAGTAAAAAAAAAGAAATTAAAAATAGACATAGCAATTATAAGGATCAAAATATTTCTGCGATTATAAAGGGGGGCTCTGAGCTCCCTGGTGTCCAGCATGAAGAAGGAAGCAGGGTTCATTCTATACGACTTGAGGAGTCCTCCCAATTCTGCAACTGTGTCAGAGAGAAACTTGATTTCTGAGTGAAACTTCTCTTCCGGACAGTTAGGCAAGGGGCACAGGGTAATATGAAGGTCACTATTATCTGCCAAATTTTTACTGCAAATGCAGAAGTTGAAGTCATTCTTTGAGCTTTTAGTGCAACTTTCAGTTACAGAGAGAGGAGTTGGCTGCCATCCAGTGCGGCAGTGGCAGCTGTGTGGGGACGAGGGTGATGTATCTCAGGTTTGTACTGAGGCCCACAGAGACCTCTGTTACATTCAGCTTTCCAGGGAAGGGCCATTTTGCTCAGGGTCTTATCTGGGCGAAGGTTGAGTGTCAAGAGGCAAGGTCAGCATGACATTTAGAAGAATCCCTTGTGGCTTTGTATCTTTATTTATTTGTTAGAAACCTTTTTTTTTTTTTTTTCCACACTAACCCTGGGGCTAGCCCTTGAGCAAGGGTCTTGTTCTTTTTTAATTGACTTCCCCAGTGACTCAGCAGCAGACACAGTGTTGGCATCAGGACACCAGTGGTGGAGGGGGCTCTTCTGGAGCCTTTCTGGCCTTTGGCAGAAGCCTGGTGGCAAAGGAGAGGGGTCTAGGGCACCTGAAGCACATCTGCGTGCAGGTCACCTCATGTGGGGGACAAGGTTCGCGAAGCGCCCACTGAAGTGCTGTTTCTGGAACCGTAATGGTTGGGGAAAGAAGGAACAAAGGTCTGGGCCGTTGAGCTGATTCTGGCTTGCCCCATTTATGCATTCATGGGACCCAGTTTGTCCCCACAAAGCACAGGGGCCCATCACCGCTCCTCTTCCTCCATGGCGATGCCTGTCGTCTCTGGGAAATGTTGATGAATGCAATGCCAGGTTGAGCAGTGTGCAGCCACCGCAGGCAATAGTAATCAAGGGAGGGCTGGTGGATCTCTCGGGTGCTTCTGCAGCGAGGGAAAAATAATCACATGTCTGATTTCTTCAAATGACCACATTCTTTGGGGTTTTTTTGTTGTTGTTTTTTTTTTAGCCTAACAGGCCATCTGCAGTCTAATAGTGAGGCTGGTCTCACCAGCTAGTATATAAAAAGCTGTCCCCTGGAGGCGTCTTTCTGATTTGTACTCTCTCCAGGTCCCCGAAACACTAAATAAATAGAAGCGGATGGCTTTTTTTTTTTTTTTATTTATTCATTTTTAGAGAGGAGGGAGAGAGAGAGAGAGACAGAGACAGAGAGAGAGAAGGGGGGAGGAGCTGGAAGCATCAACTCCCATATGTGCCTTGACCAGGCAAGCCCAGGGTTTTGAACCGGCGACCTCAGCATTTCCAGGTCGACGCTTTATCCACTGCGCCACCACAGGTCAGGCTGAAGCGGATGGCTTTTAATGAAACCCTTAGCCTCCTCAGTTTAGCTTTTAATTGTGTGACAGCCACACACACACACACACTCAAATCACATTCGGAGCTTTTTACGGGCAGTACAGACCCTCAGCCTAAATGTCAGCCTATGCCACAGAGGAATGTAAACAGCTCAGTTCATTCTTGGCCCGCTTGGAGGTTGGTCCCCCAGTTCCATGAGATGGGGACCCCAGCTGCCTCAGGCTCCCAGTTTCTAATACGATCAACACAATCACCCTGTTGACTTAGAGGAGATTAGAAGCCAGGGCCCAAGTAGAGACCCATGAAACTCCTTCATAGGCTCTGAGTCTAATTTGCATGCAGAAACTGAAAGCGTAAAGACGAGATGCACCTGCGTTGGATTAAAAGGCTGTCCAGGTTTGCCTGGTTTGGATCTGTGTATAGTACATTAGATTTGGTGTTGAGCAGCATCTAAGCCTTGTTATTGCTGTAAGAAAGTAGCCATGATATCGTCTGCCTCTGTGTAGTTTTAAAAGCACATGTGTTAGTGTCTACTAAACACATAGTAGGACTTCAATTTGGCGTGATACAGAAAAGGGAGTGATCGTTCCTTGTGTACTTTTTTGATAGTCCCTTACGTCCACTTTGGGATGGAGTCTTCACAAAATGTTTCAATGTGTGGTTCTTAGTTGTTGCTAGCCCAAGGGTGAAAGTGGGCTCACAGTAACTTTCTAAAAATGACACTAATACCTCGTTTCATAATGAGCTCTAAGGAGTTCTTTATCTGTAATCACATGCTTTCCACAAAATATGATAGAATTGAATTCTAAGTAAAGGTAAGCAAAGCAGGTGGCAGTTTCCAACTTATATCCAGGCTTTTTAGATACTGATGGTTTCTTTTAGACTAAGAGAGTTCTTTTCAGGATGTTCCCAGTGTCTTGTCCATGAAGAATCTATGTTCTGATGGTCTGGGGGCCATGTAATATCCAGCAGCTCTGTCTGCGTGGAAAGTGTGTGAGACAAGAGCAGTCCATCTCTGAGTCAAACCCAGGGGGACTTGGGTATCCTAGCTGCTCAGGGCCCCTGCCACCGTTTCTCTGATTACGCTGCAGCTCTTGATTGCTTTTCCTGGGGATCTGGCCAATGAGTGCAGTAAAATGTGACTTGGGAAAGCTTCCTGTTTCATCATGATCAGCCTTGATGGTGATCAAACTTGACCTCACTGTGACCCAAGTAGTGCAGGTGTAGACACGAGAAGGTATGTGAGAGAGAGAGAGAGAGAGAGAGAGAGAGAGAGTGTGTGTGTGTGTGTGTGTGTGATGGTAGGGATGTAAAGCAAAGCAGGAAAACAGAATAATGGGAGCTGTTCGATTCTGGCTAGCCCATACTACTACCAAGGAGAGACGAGGCCAGAGATAATGGGATTTCTATGAACTGAGCCCAGATGACACCATGCACCTGCACCCTGGCTCCAAATCTGAGCTCCATACCTCGGCTTCCGTTCCTGCCTTTGTCCCCATCAGGTTTGGACACTTCTGTGTTCTCCTCTCCTGGGCTTCTGAAATTTGGACAGACTTCCAACTAAAAAAATTCCACTTCTGCCCAAAATATCAAAAGGTTCTAATGCATCTCTGTTGGCTTTTAAACCCACACCAGCTCAAATCAGGTTGAGGCAGCTCTTCACTAACGACTTTGCAGGCGGCCCCGGCCCAGAGGTGCCTGCTGCCTCCCTCCAGCACCTGCGCCCTTAGCGGCTCCGTTCTCATCTCCGTCCTCTATTTCAACGGCGGCTCAAAAATGAGGTTTCTTGTTGCTCAGTTCCAGTGCTGTTTTTATACCTCTGTCAAATCTCTTCCTGATCTCCCTCCTTTGAAAAGGACCCCTATAAATCCCCACACGGTGGCAGGAATGCAGGGAACTACTTGTGTGGAAGGGGATTGGGCAGCGTGTGGTCCTATAGCTGTTAGCATTTTGGGATCAGAAAACTGGCGATTTTTTTTTTTTTAAAGGCAGCCACACTGCCATATAGCTTAATATGCCTGTCTCAACAGGACTGTTCACGTATTTTACCTGAATACATACGTGAGTTATATTTTAAAAATTAACGTAAGTCTTTTTAAGAGTCATGGAGAACTCCATGACTCTTGGAACGTAAATCAACTTGAATGCTACATTTATGTGTTTCCAGAATCCCTGCCCTCATGAGCTCACAGCCCATTTATATGTGGATATGATGAGGGGAAGGCGGAAAGGGACTGCAGGTAAATAACTGAGCTGTGACATGCAGTGTGATACACATTCTCATTGAGGAAGAGCCAAATCCCTGGAGGAGCCCAGTGCGGGGGGGCCTAACGCAAAGTCGTGGGGTCACCGAATACCTTTGGGAGGGAGGAAGTAGTATCTAAGCTTAAATTGGAAGGATGCGCGGAGAGCCAGACTTAGAGGGAAGAGAGTATTGCAACCTCGTGCTCCAGGACATGCGAAAGTCCGGAGGCCAAAAAAAGTGCAATGAAAGAAATCTGGTGTATATATATTTTTTTTGGGGGGGGGAGAGGCTTGGACTCCAGGGAACCAACAATGGGGAATGAAGCTATAGAGCTGATCAGGCCTCATATCATCAAGATGATCAATAACAGCTTTTAATCTGCTTTCTAGTTGACTCCAGCTTTGAGTCAGGACACTGGAGTCATCTGACCTCCTCTATTCCTGGACAGTGGTGTGCTTGGCTACTTCTGGAACTTGTTAGCTGGACTATAACGTTTGCACTTCTAAGCTTTTTTTTAAATGGCTCTAACTCAGCCCTGGCTGGTTGGCTCAATGGTAGAGCATCTGCCCGTTGCATGGATTTCCCGGGTTCAATTCCTGGTCAAGGCACACAGGAGAAGTGCTATCTCCTTCTCCACCCCTCCCCCTCTCCCTTCTCTCTCTCTCTCTCTCTCTCTCTCTCTCTCTCCCACCTGCAGCCATGGCTTGATTGGAGCAAGTTGGCCCTGGATGCTGACAATGGCTCCATGGCCTCCGGCCTCAGGCACTAGGAGGAGCTCGGTTGCTGAGCAATGGAGTAATGTCCTAGATGGGCAGAGCATCACCCCCTAGTGGGCTTGCTGGGTGGATCCCAGTTGGGGCACAGTCAGAAGTCTGCCTCTGCTTCCCCTCCTCTCACTGAATAGACCATTAAATAAATAAATAAATAAATGGCTGTAACTCACCAATCCCAACTCTTGTCCACCATCATTCTCCCATACCTCTTGATACCGTCATTCCAAACGCCTTCATTTCCGAACACCCCCTCCTCTCTTCCTAACACCGTGCCTCTGCCCGGGGCACCCCCCATTCCTGGCATTGCCTCCTTGCACTCACTTCCTGCTAGCAGGTGCAGCCCAGTGTGCTCCGCTCTGACCCGATGCCAAGTCCCCCTCTCTTCCTCAGCTAGAATTATCCACCCTTCATCAGCACTAGTGTCTCTCTTTTCAAGTCTTCTGATTATAAGACTACATCACAAGCTCTCAAGTTCTTCACACAG